>NC_082693.1:64675056-64983484 GCF_949987515.2 Delphinus delphis
AAAATACCTAGGAAGAAACCTGCCTAAGGAGGCTAAAGACTTGTACTCAGAAAACTGTAAAACACTAATGGAAGAAATCAAAGATTACATAAACAGATGGAGAAATATACCATGTTCTTGGATTGAAAGAATCAATACTGTAAAAATGACTATACTACCCAAAGTAATCTACAGATTCAATGCAATCCCTATCAAACTACCAATGGCATTCTTCACAGAATTAGAACAAAAAATTTTACAATTCGTATGGAAACACAAAAGACCCCGAATAGCCAAAGCAATCTTGAGAAAGAAAAAAAGGAGTTGGAGGAATCAGGCTCCCTGACTTCAAACTATACCACAAAGCTACAGTAATCAAGAAGTATGGTACTGGCACAAAAACAGAAATATAGACCAATGGTACAGGATAGAATGCCCAGAGATAAACCCACACATATATGGGCACCTAATTTATGACAAAGGAGACAAGAACATACAATGGAGAAAAGACAGCCTCTTCAATAAGTGGTGCTGGGGAAACTGGACAGCTACACGTCAAAGAATGAAATTAGAACACTCCCTAACACCATACACAAAAATAAACTCCAAATGGATTAAAGACTTAAATGTAAGGCCAGACACTATAAAACTCTTAGAGGAAAACAGGAAAAACACTCTTTGACATAAACCACAACAAGATCTTTTTTGACCCACCCCCTAGAGTTACAGAAATAAAAACAAAAATAAACAAATGGAACATAATTAAACTTCAAAGCTTTTGTGCAGCAAAGGAAACCATAAACAAGACGAAAAGACAATCCTCAGGTTGGGAGAAAATATTTGCAAATGAAACCACAGACAAAGGATTGATCTCCAAAACATACAAACAGCTCATGGAACTCAATATTAAAAAAAACAAACAAACCAGTTAAAAAATGGGCAGAAGACCTAAATAGACATTTCACCAAAGAAGGCATACAGATGGCCAAGAGGCACATGAAAGGATGCTTAACATCACTAATTATTAGAGAAATTCAAATCAAAACTACAATGAGGTATCACCTCACACCAGTCAGAATGGCCATCATCAAAAAAATCTAGAAGCAATAAATGCTGGAAAGGGTGTGGTGAAAAGAGAACCCTCCTGCACTATTGGTGGGAATGTAAATTGATACAACCACTATGGAAAACAGTATGGAGGTCCCTTAAAAAACGGAATAGAACTACCATATGAGCCAGTAATCCCACTACTGGGCATATACCCAGAGAAAACCATAATTCAAAAAGAGTCATGTACCTCAATGTTCACTGCAGCACTATTTACAATAGCCAGGACATGGAAGCAACCTAAGTGTCTATCGACAGATGAATGGATAAAGAAGATGTGGCACATATATACAATGGAATATTACTCAGCCATAAAAAGAAAGGAAACTGAGTTATTTGTAGTGAGGTAGATGGACCTAGAGGAGTCTGTCATACAGAGTGACGTAAGTCAGAAGGAGAAAAACAAATACCATATGCTAATGCATATATATGGAATCTAAAAAAAAAAAAGGTACTGATAAACCTAGTTGCAGGGCAGGAATAAAAATGTAGACATAGAAAATGCATTTGAGGACACAGGGTGGGAGGGGGAACCTGGGGCGAAGTGAGAGTAGCATTGACATATATACACTACCGAATGTAAAATAGCTAGTGGGAAGCAGCAGCATAGCACAGGGAGATCAGTTCAGTGCTTTGCGATGACCTAGAGGGGTGGGACTGGCAGGATGGGAGGGAGGCTCACGAGGAAGGGGATATGGGGACATGTGTATGCATATGGCTGATTCACTTTGTTGTACAACAGAAACTAACACAGTACTGTGAAGCAATTATACTCCAATAAAGATCTATTAAAAAAAAAAGAGTAGTAGGTACTTGATTACATTTGAATATGGTTCAGTTAGATTGCTAAGTAACTGACTTAGAGTTCCTTTTGAAAACTATTAAAGCATTTTTTCTGACTTTTTATTATATTTTTCTTACTATTATTTCTATTTTTTAATCCAGTATAGCTACTCATACAAATAATGTTCTTAGTTTCAATTTTTTTTAATTTAAATTCTATTGTTTCAGTTAGGGAGCACTCAGATGGAAAAAACAAAAGATGTAATTCAAAATGGCTCAAACCAGATGTATACTTCAGACTTACAGTCCACACGAAAATACTTATCTCTGAAGCGTTACTACACTGATAGGAGAGCAAGGGAAAGCTGGAAACAGCTATTTTAAGCCTCCTGTAGTGAAATAATGGATGGTTAGCAACTTGACTGCATCTTGGTAGCTTTTCTTCCCTCCAATAATGCTGAAGTTGCCTCCCAGGAGAGTGTAATAGTAATTATGGGAGGCCATCTGCCTAGGAGCAAGGTAATCATTTACAAAGTTCTTCAAACATGTCAGTGTTTGTCTACTCAAGGATAAAGAGACACCAGCCCTGATGATAAGAGAGGCAAGACACTGAAAAGAGTTATGTCTTTCTTCACAGTTGTGTATTATTTGTCTCTTGGTATTATTTGTGTCAAAGTTCCCAGGAACTAATTAATTCAGAAACCAAGAAGTGGATAGTATCTCATTTAACTGTCCTCTAACAAGATACATCAGAACTGCTACCTGCCACATTGCTCAGGTGACCTATCACTCAGCTTTAATTAACTAAGTGAGCATATACAACTTATTGGATAAGATCACTAGAGGGCAGTACCTGCCTCTGGGCTGGTTTCACAAAGGGCTTTTATCACCCATAATCGCTATCAAGTAGCAGGATAGGCTCACCCTTGAGGAAATCCTAGAGCAGACAACAGTCTCCAGTGTCAAAAACCAACCCACTGCATCTCAACTGCTCTGCACTTGACAATTTAGGAAGACTGATAAGGGTGTGATACCCAATCTAAACAATGACACAACAGCCAGCAAGAAGCTGCAAGGTGAAGTACAAGGTGAAGCTAAGGTAGCCTAAGTTTTGGCTTAGGTGGAGAAAGGACGCTGGCATTCAGCAATTTAAACCAAGGTATTTTAATCTTTCACAACAACAACAAAAAAGTCCTTTAGTTCATGAGACAAATGAGCAGAAGTCTACAAAGCCCAAGTGAAGTTGACATGTGAACTCACTTTGTTATGTAAGGTGCATGTGCTTTCTGGTCACACATAAATAAAGAGAGCGTTCAATCTGAATTAGAGGCTTCCTCAGTTGGGGGAGTTCTGTGGACACCTGATATGTCTGTCCCTTCTACTCAATTCAAACTGCATGGTCAGATTGTTTAGTTGGCCGTGTGTGGAGTCATCTTCAGTCAGAGGGCACCGCACTCTACCAGAGCACCATGCAATAAGCTTGGTAAAGAGTCCCAGAAGTTTAGGCTGAAAACCATGTCTGTTGGCACCTTCTGATTTTTCTAAATTCACTTCTCAGGTGTCCTTAGAATAGCCATATCCTTAACTTTGAAACTGTTGGGAATCATTTCACTGAATAACATTTTTTGGAAGATTCTAAGAAGTATTGATAGATGGCCATATAACAGTATATGTGTTGTTACAAATTTAAATGACTATGTAGCTACTAAGAGCATAATTATCCCTTACGTAATTTTTTTATATATATATTTTCTTCTTTTCAGTCTAAGAGAAGGTCACATTTGAATACTCTTGAATCTGGCCCGTGGTATACTGAGAGTAAGTGGACATGAATTAGGTAACTGTGTTGCATATAAACCAATCATACAAAATATAAAATTACAGAATCAAACACTTCCAGTAAGCATTTCTCATAAACTTTGGAGTTCTTCATGGAGAGGAAGGTAACCAGATGATTGAAAGGAAGGGAAACCATGCTGCATGAGGGAAGTTAAAAGATGTGAGGATGTTTAAATCAGGGAGAGGAAACTTGCTGGTTGCAAGACTCCAAGAACTTCTGCTAAATCCTAATAGATTTGGGGTTTCTCGTAGAATGTCAATGTACATAGTATTTCTCCTCTGTGACAAATGCACAAAATGACAAAGAATATGTTATGAGAAATCCAGTCCTATACTTTGCACAAATGGTCCTTCTGCGCCGATTAGAAAAAGCTGGCCTTTCCTCAAGACACAGCCATCTGCCAGGAAATTGTAGTAATAAATATTCAAATTCAGGACAACCACAAAAATAAATGGTGTTCCTAAAAGGTTCAGTGCACAATCTTACATGGTACCCTTGAGAAGTTCAGAAGACTTACTAATGTAAGTATACTCTCCTTTTCAATAAAAAAGTTGAATCCTGCTTGTCCCCATAATAACTGATGCTACATACAGAAACCAGGCAAGTCCTGGGCAAAGGGTGAAGGACAAGCAGCTGCTACAAAATAAGCAGAAGTGGGGAGCACAGCAAGCATAGAGGACTGAAGAAATGTTCCAAAGGCGCACTAAATTATAACTATCATCACAAACACCCACGGTGTTTGGCACCATCATCTATGGCTTACTGGGAAGCCACAAAGGAAGACAGAGTCTTTTGTTACTAGACACAGTGAGCAGGAACTCTCCAAGTTTCAAATGAGCCAAGACTATGGCCAGACTATGTATGGATGAGTCAGGAACTTCACCAAGGGCTCCTCAGGTACTAGCTGGAAACTGAAAATTAGCATTTCATGCAATAAGGTAAAATATTTTTGCTGTACTATCATAGGTACATTCAGATTCACTCATTTTGAGCCTAATTTACTGTTGTACGTGAAAACTGTAACTGTGATACGTTTGTGTCATTTTTAGCAGCCAACAAGGATTCTAAGGAATTATTTGTATTCCTTAGGAAAGGTCAGTGGAAAATTCTGCTATAAATGGAAAAATGCATTCATGTAAAAATGGTCTAAGCCCCAACGTCATAAACCTAGTAAATGCTACATTAAAAAAAGAAAGAAAGAAAGAAAGAAAAAGAACCAATATCACACACAGAATTAAAGAATCTTAGGCTGAAAACAGAATGTGCAGGGTGGAGCATGGGAGGGGGAATGCATCCATCTCATTCAGCTTCTTTCTCTCTTCCGGACACTAAAAGGCAAAGGCAATGGGAGGAGAGAAGGTAAAGAGAATATATCAGTGGATACTTGGTTTTTAGAGGCCAAGTGAAAGGAGAGGTGATGGAGAAGAGTGGGAAACAGGAAATGTCCTTCAGAGTTAACACAACATATTATTTATTTCCTAAATAACTTGCTACATTAATATAAAATTATGTATATTGAATTGCATTGTCTGAAACGCTATCTCTAAAAGGTTATTTCTCTATTAGTAAAGTGGGTCAACAAGCTTAATTACAATGCAACTGCTTCTAAATCCAATTAAATAGCTTTATGTATTCAAATTAGCCATTGAATTGAGGAAAACTCTCCTTTTACTTTTAGTTGCTAATATGCACATTGATACCAAACACACACTGAAATATAGTTCAATAAGCATATGTTTTTCTAACAATTTTAAATATTGCTTTCTTCAAAGGAAATCAATATTTGTAAACATCTGAACATTTGGCATTAAATAAATAAAATAGCCAGACAGATGATTAACTTATGAATCTTTTGCTTGTAAGCTCATATTTAATTAGACATCCACTGTAAAACATCTCTCAAAGTTAAATATAAGTATTTGATGGTCAAAAACTTTCTGGGACTTCCCTGGTGGCACAGTGGTTAAGAATCCGCCTGCCAAGGCAGGGGGCAGGGGTTCGAGCCCTGGTCCGGGAGGATCTCACATGCCGCAGAGCAACGGAGCCTGTGCACCACAACTACTGAGCCTGTGCTCTGGAGCTCGCGAGCCACAACTACTGAGCCCACGTACCTGGAGCCCGTGCTCCACGACAGGAGAGGCTGCCGCGATGAGAAGCCCGCGCACCAAAACGAGGAGTGGCCCCCGCTCGCTGCAACTAGAGAAAGCGCGCACAGCAACAAGGACCCAACGCAGCCAAAAATAAATAAATAAACTTAAAAAAAAAAAAAAAAAAACAACTTTCTGGAATCTTATAATAAAGGAACAAACGTAAATCTTTATATCACTGGAAATTCAATGAGCGGAAAACATTTTGTCTTCTACAGAATGCAAATATTTTATGAAATATAATCACATTAGTCAATATTTATTTTTCTCACTATTAGATCATTATAACTAGCTAACTAAAGATAGAATAAATGTTCTGGGATTTTTTTTTTTAAAGCTATAGCTTAACAGAGTCCAATTTTAATTATACAGAAATTCAGATTGGGGAAATTCATATGTGTAGTCATATGTTCAAATATTTGGACATTTCAGTCTGTCTTTGCATTTGGCAATGCAAATATTATAAAGCTGTAATTACAATAACAGTCAATTTCATTTGTTTTTATTTTTATACCATGATGACTAAATCATATTTTAAATGGATTCTTTTATTACCCAAGTTTATTCTTTCTAAGATGAAAGTTTGAACATCAGGTATGATTCAGCAATTCTATTACTTTTAGTCCTTGTGTCATGGAGATCTTGATAATTCCTCCCTCAGCTGTAATCATGTGACACGATTAAAGCAAATGAACATTCTCAATGAATTTCTGCCCCTTAACTACTGTTCAAATAATTGCCTATGCTTGACAAGGTATTTTGCATGAAACATCAACAGTGTGATTTGAATCACACTCATAATTATAAACTCTTCACCAGAGTAATTAATAAATTATCATCCTCCTATGGGACTATCTTCAAATATTTAAAGTATTTATTGTTGAGAAGTTCTGTTGAACTCTTATGGGGCCTTCATAATTTTCTAAGTCCTTTAATTTCTTCCAACCTAATTATTTGGATATATTTTTTATTGAAATATAAATGACATAACTCTTTGTCATATCTGGAGGAAGGACACATTTTATAGCTTGTTTAGAAAAGTCTAATTTACTTAGCTAATGTCTGGCAATCCCAATTCTCTCAATGTGCAGTGGTAGTTGGTTAATCTCTATCCTAGACACAAAAGTAATTGCTGTCCCATCTGTGAGGAAACAATGATTTTCAAATGAATTTTATTAGAATCCAGTTATAATTCACTTTCTGAAATAAACAGTCAAAAATATCTGGCAGTTAAGCAGGTGGTCACAGAGTAAATTTAACAGAATATTCTTTCAATCAGAAATTTCAGGAAGTAGTATTATTTAATTTCTCTACACAGCCAGCAACCTTTCCCACATTGACTACATATGGGTTTATAGTTCTCAGAATAGTTAGCCCTGAGTATTTTTTAGAAGATGTGTTACAGCACTGTCATCTTTGTATGACTGCATGCCTGTTGATATTTCCAAGTAGACAGGACCTAAAAATGGTGATCAAGGTGTGTGAAGAAAATGATATCAAGGAAATCAGTGAAAGAAAAATAATGTATTCTATTGGGTGTTGCGGAGAGATTAATTTCCCTTTCCTTTCTTGACCTTAAAGAAAGAGAGACATTACTAATTTAATGCAGAAGGTACACATCTGTCCATTATCATCAAGGTGACACTTCTGTGGGCTATCCAGACCTCCATGATTTCCCTGTTGCTGTTGTCCTTGGCAACTGACCCCATCTTTCCAGAAGCAAGACTGAGGAGAGGAAGAGTATGTGTGTCTGCTGGGCCCTAATCCCTCCCTCAGTGACTCTGAGGTAAATAGTTTATTGTGTTGTTTTTGTTGTTGCTTGGTTAGTTCTTTATTTGATTTTTATACTTGCATATGTCTTTGCACAGCCCCTGAGAAATTTGCAAAGATGCCTTTAAAAATGACTGCTGTCAAAAATAGACCCAGAGACATAGAAAACAAACTATGGCTACCAAAGGGGAAAGGGGCGGGAGGAGGGATAAATTAGGAGTTTGGGATTAACATATACACACTACTATATGTAAAACAGGTAATCAACAAGGACCTACTGTATAGCATCAGGAACTATACTCAATATTTTGTAATAAACTGTAAAGGAAAAGAATGTGAAAAAATAGGTATATAAATGTGTATAACTATTTTATGTGTAAAAATAGATATATATGTGAATCGTTTTGCTAAACACCTGAAATTAACACAACACTGTAAATCAACTATACGTTAATAAAAATAAATAAATAATAAATTAAAAAATAAAAATGACTGCTGTCTCTTGCCTATTAACTGGTAGGACTGGACGCTATGATTGCACCTCCAGCTGCTAGCAGTGTGTGAACGGAGAGCAAAGAAATTTTTGGCTGCACTTTAGCCAGTAGGCCAAGCCTGGGATGTATTTCTGTTGACCTATTGGAAACAGCAGCATGGAGAAAATGCAGTTCAAAAGTTTCCAAGTGGGGCTTCCCTGGTGGCGCAGTGGTTGAGAGTCCGCCTGCCGAGGCAGGGGACACGGGTTCGTGCCCCAGTCCGGGAGGATCTCACGTGAAGCGGAGCGGCTGGGCCCGTGAGCCATGGCCGCTGAGCCTGTGCGTACTGCAAAAAAAAAAAAAAAGTTTCCAAGGGGCTTCCCAGGTGGCGCAGTGGTTGAGAATCTGCCTGCTAATGCACGGGACACGGGTTCGAGCCCTGATGTGGGAGGATCCCACATGCCGCGGAGCAACTAGGCCCGTGAGCTACAACTACTGAGCCTCCGCATCTGGAGCCTGTGCTCCGCAACGAGAGAGGCCGCGATAGTGAGAGGCCCATGCACCGCGATGAAGAGTGGCCCCCGCTTGCCACAACTAGAGAAAGCCCTCGCACAGAAACGAAGACCCAACACAGCAAAAATAAATTAATTAATTAATAAACTCCTACCCCCAACATCTTCTTTAAAAAAAAAAAGTTTCCAAGTATCAGGCTTAATAAATATTTGGGGTCTCTTATAATATGGCCAACAAATAGACATGAGAATACAAGGTAGTTTTGGAAGACAAGATTACCTGTAACAGTTTTCTTTTCTCTTTATCTAGGAGAGCAGGCCTTCTCCCTAAAGTTGTGGCTATTGGTTGAAATGGTTTCCCTGGCTGTCAAGCTAACTTATTAGGAAAAGGACTATGGGCACATTTGAATAGATAAGCATATTTGTGATAGATCCTGAAACACATTTGCTAAAGCTTAGTCTTAAAAATACTAAAGTAAAACAGAAACAGACTCACAGACCTAGAAAACAAATTAGTGGTTATCAAAGGGTAGAGGGATTGGGTGAGGTGCAATATAGGTAAAGGAGATTAAGAGGTACAAACTGCTAGGCATAAAATAAGTAAGTTACAAGGCTGTAAAGTACAGCACTGGGAATCTAGCCAACAACTTATAACTTTGTTTGGAGTATAATCTATAAAAATATCAAATCACTATGTTGTGCATCTGAAACTAATATAATATTGTAAATCAACTAACTATACTTCCAAAAAAAAAGCCCTAAGTTATTCCAGAAGGGACTGAAATTTTCTAGAAATGTCATAACTGTTTTGGTGATATAATGCCAAGTATACAAAGATTAGTAACTAGATTTTTACATTGCCTTCTGGAAATTTGTTTAACAAATATATGATACAATGTATTACAAAAACACAATACATTATCTTGTGTTAAATTAGGCAAAGAAAGAACCAGAAGCAAAAATTTTAAATAACGCTGTTGGTACACATGGAACACTGATATGAATAGGAATTACGGAAATGGAATCATGATACAATTTTCCAATCATTTTAGCTCATTACCAATAAGTAGTGAAACAAATGTTTCATTGTTTCTACATTGCATAGTGTTCTATTTTTGCCACTGTCCTTAACAAGTGAAACCAGAACTAGACTTGGATTCAAGAGACTGATTCTGTACTAATTCAGGCACTAACTAGCTTGAAAGACCATGTAAACTTTCTGGATCTTATTTTCTCATCTGTAAAATTAAGAGGCTATAATAAATCAAGATGCCAAATGGATCAGTTTCAGAGGATTTTCCAGCTCCTGAATTTTTAAAAAATATTTGCACATGTACGTATTCTTGGAAAAATGGTCCATAATTTTACCAAATTCACAATCACCAGAATCACACAGTTTATAACTCCCCAAAGTTAAGAAGCACAGGACTAAGTGCTTCCTAAGATTCCTTTTACACCCTATACATATTATTTAATTTTATGTCAAATACAGTTACTACATGAGAACCCACATGTTACATATTTGCACATTTATACCAACATATATATTTATGCAAATACATAAAGAGCCTTGAAATTTGATTCTAATTAAAAGTCAGTTTTCAAGGTTGGAAACAACTTTTAAATGTAAATAAAATTTTGCTTCTAATTACATGTAGCCTTTCAAAGTTGAAAGCCATTTTAATGTGAGTAAGATCTTCTTTTGAACTAGAGGTGTCATCATGTTTTGTCTGGGATTTGTATGAACTCAGAGTCCTATCTGAAATTCAAGACTTATAAAAATCAAATATCTGCTTGTCTACTAATGAAAATGAGCCATCTTAATGAATTTCTTCATGCATCCAACAAGTATTTATTAAATGCTCATTATTATAGACACTATACTAGGTGCTAATTTTACTGTGATGACTGAAACATTCTCTGCCTTCATTCTAGTAAGATAGATGACTTTACTTTAAACCCTTTATTAACTTCGATGAAAGAAACAGAAAGAGACCCACAAATTGTGAATGTGAAACTATGCTCTGAGAACATTAGGCTATGTTCTTTTTTTTTTCCTTCCCTCCTTGGGCCTCGGGTGCAAAGAACAGAATTGGAGTTACCATAAGCTTTAATTTATGGCACATACTCATCATTGTCCACTGATCCATGAATGGCTTGCTCTTATTAATTTACTTTTACACATTAGCAAGCACTGACAAACCTCCTAATGAAACAAAAGCTAGGATCACAACCTGCAAGAATTAAAACTATGCCTCGCTCCCAGCCGCTCCCACCCACCCCCATATTCATTGCCTTGGATCTCCCAAATGAGATAAGTAGGGAAATAATGAAGGGATAGATAAATTGACCAATTAATCAGAAAACCCAGAAACAGATCCCTGTGTATAGCTTTTGGTATATTAATGTAATGGATCAAGGAGGAAATTATGGATTATTTAATAAATAAAGCTGGAAATATTTACCTTTATAGATGAAAAAAGAAAAAAAAAGGATCCCTACCTCACACTATACAAAAATCAACTCTAGATAGTTTAAGGACATAAATTTTAAAAATAAAATTTTTACTTTTAGTAGAAATTATAGGTGACTATCTTTTAGACACTGGAGTAGGGAAATATTTCTGAGGTGAGATACCAAAATGGCATTGATTATTTAAAAAATGATTAATGTGAATATTTAAAATTTAACAATTTTAAGACATCTTAAAGACACGTTACAAAGTAGCTGAATATATTCACTATATACACCACCAGTAAAGAATTGATAACAAGAATATATTAAATATATATGTATACATACATATACAAAAGCACAAACTAGTAGAAAAATACATGAACAGATGTTTCACAGAAAAAGAAACATATTTCCAATAATCACAAGAAGGGATATTCAACAATTTAGTGATCAATTAAATGCAAATGATGACTGCAATGAGATCCATTTTAGTTATTCAACTGGTAGAAGTTTAAATGTCTCATATGCCAAGAGTTGGAGCTACTGTGAGTATGCACCTTCTATATTGCTTTCTGGGGTATAACTTAGAGCAACCAAGTTTAAAAACTGGCATTACCTCTTGAAGTTGAACATTTTTATACCTTATGAACCAGAAATTCCACATCTACATATATATCCAAGAGAAGTCTTAGTCATCTAATAAATAAATAAACACATGTATGTTAATAGCCACACCAATGATCATAGTGAAAAGCTTGGAAACAACTCAATGCTCTCCAATGGGAGAGTGAATTAATAAACATTTACACAATGGAATATCACACAACAGTCAAAACAAGTGAATCACAGCAACACACACACAAAGTTTGAATCTTAGCACTGATATTAAGTGAAAAAAAAAATATCCCCAAAGATTTTGTTAGCATGATACCTTATAACATTTTAAACACATAAAATTAAAATAAATGTGTTTGAGGATTAAACACAGGCACTCAAACTATATAAAAATCAAGGAAATGATGCATACAAGATGTGGTGGTCAGTTTTTAACCCTAAGTCTTCTATGAAAGAAGAAAAGGAAGAAAAGAATGAAGAAGGGAAACAAAGAAGGGAGGGAGGAAGTTAAGTGCCTTGCATATATTTGAATTACAAGTGATACTAATTTCATTCCCTTTTCTATGTACAAATCACACTCAGGGATAACAGCAAGCTGGTTAAAAACGCCAGTTTGTAACTTAACATTCATTTTAGATGGCTTGTACAAATGGACTTGTCTACATGTGTTGGCAATACTGAAGCAAGAAAAGGTTAAATGACTTGTTCACTGAGAGAAAAAAGTTATCATCCGTGGTGCCAAAAATAGAAGTTCTGATTTGCAGTCCTATGACCTCAACAGAAGACAGAATGTTCACTTTATCTGACTGATATAAAACACAGCTTCTCTGAGGGCTCTATTATTTTGAACTACTGTGTAAGTACATGTAATTACAAGCTTCTGGAAATATGTACTGTTTATTTTATCATTTGTAGTAGCAAATAGAAAGGCTAGAGCTGAGTATTTACCCAACAGTGATGCTAACAGCCTTCAGAGTCATTACAGACTATTTGTAAGGGTCTGTTTAGATACCTTTAAGATCAATGACCCATTAGTGCAATTATACTCTAAGATGGTTCCTGCCACACAGACCCTGTTCTTGCTACCAGAAAGTGATATGTTGATGTTATAAACACGCCTTACATTGTTAAAAATGTGTCTTCTCTCTGAAAAAGCTGCAGGAATAGAACTCTAACTATAGTTTACAAATTCTGTTTCCAGTGGGTGATGTAGTCATTTTGTTTTTGCAATTTCCTGTGATAAAATTATAGATTAGCTTCTCCGAAAAGCTCAATAAAATGAGTACACTTATTCTTTTATTATTTTTATCCGTTTAGAAATCTTCATAGTATCTGTCTTTCCCACCCCATTCATACAGTCTCACATAGTCATATATTCCTACCATGCATATATACTCAGCTTTACATAATTCCATGTAATCTACATAAAGAAAAACATTAAGGACTTCCCTGGTGGTGCAGTGGTTAAGAATCCGCCTGCTAATGCAGGGGACACAGGTTTGATCCCTGGTCTGGGAAGATCACACATGCTGCGGAGTAACTAAGCCTGTGCGCCACAACTACTGAAGCCTGCGCACCACAACTACTGAAGCCTGCGCACCTAGAGCCCATGCTCTGCAACAAGAGAAGCCACCACACAACAACAAGGAGTAGCCCTCACCCTCCGCAGCTAGAGAAAGCCCGTGCGTAGCAACGAAGACCCAACGCAGCAATAAATAAATAAAATAAATAAATATTTAAAAAGAAAATTACTTGCTGTGTAACTATGTATAAATTCATAGAATTGGAAGGACCTTAGAGTTAAAGATGAACTAGTCACGTAGTTACTGAACTGATACCATCATCCTTTATTACAGAGTTTTCTTCAGTTTTTGAGGGATGGGGGTGGGAGGAGATATCATAGACCCTTTTGAGAATCTAATGAAGTTATGGTGTTATCCCAAGAAAATACATGTGTAAATGTTCATGTCTTTTTTTTCTTTTTTTTTTTTGGCCTTTGACATTGAGTCATTTCACAAAGGATAATGTGACTCTTTTTCCGTAAAAATTAATGGCTGTTCCCTAGAAAATATAATTCCAAATTAAACAAATCATATAAAAAAGAAAACTTTGTGCCTGCTTAAAGTATGTTTCAATAAGAAGGCTGTTTTATTTGGTTTAGAAAAAGCTAATATTTGGAGTTATCTTTTACGTGGAAATATTTATGTCATTTTTAGTATCCAATCAATTAGAGTCTGGTTTCATAGCAGCAAGTGCTCAAAGCTGCAGCTCACATCACTTTCAATAGCAAAGTCAGTTAAACACTTTATCAGAGCAGAGTAGCCTTCTATTGACACCTGGGCTTTCTCTAATACACTTCAAGTTGAATTCAGGTTCTACCAAATCCTTTATCCTCAAGTCAAATGATGTTATTTTTGAAAGGCTGGTGTCAACTATGCAGCCTCTGTCACCAAGGAATGACGTCTGAATCCTTTTTACATTTGAATCATCTAAGCAGAAGTAACCTTTAAAAGAGTTTTGCAGGCTTTCCAGTTGTTGTAGATCTTCCCCATGCATAAACTGACAAGGCTTTCTCCATTTCAACTCCCTTTCCCTCACAGATATCCTTCTTTCAGCACTGTAAATGTCACAAATTTTCAGCTCTAAAATCTCTCCCTCCAAAATGGCAGCTGTTTCCAACAGCAACTGTACACAATCAGCAAATCTGGAATCTAGGGACTGGCCTCCTTCTTATGGCCTAACATCTCTACAATAAAATCTAGCCTCGAATGAACCTCTCGTCAATTTTTTCTAAGATATAGCAATCCTTTACTTAAAAAATAAACATATTGAAATCTCTGACCCAAGTTCAACCAAGAGCATTAACACATCTTCTGGAAAGCCAAGAAACTTTTGTCAGTAAAAAGAACACATTTTGCTCCATTCCTAAATAAAAACTTGAAAATATAGGTTGCAGGCTATAGCTGTGAAATTATTGGACCACTTTCCACAGAGCAGGCAAGGCATCTTTTAGGATTATTGTCAGAGTCCTTGACATTAATGCACCCTGATGTTGAAATTAATAAGTCTCTATGAAAAGTAGAATGTCTGTCTTCTTCACCACACTAATCAAGCTGGATGCTAGACCCAGAAACTCCATATGTACTCCTCATGTACACAAAGTATCAAGATTTTTCTTCCATTAGGAGTTTTGCTTAACAAAGAAACTTTTCACTGTTAGAACTTGGCCTTTAAAATATCCACGGGGTATCTCTCTCTCTCTCTCTCTCTCTCTCTCTCTCTCTCTCTCTCTCTCTCTCTCTCTCTCTCTCTCTCACACACACACACACACACACACACACACACACACACACACACACACACACACACCAGGATATCATCATTCACAAGACAGATAAAAATCAGAACTTACTGAAACAATCATAGTTTTCACCCAACTGCATGCCAAGTGGAAATGGCACAGCTATTATTTTCACCATAACTGGCTGCAAAATATTAGCAAAATATCAAAGTTCAGAAGTAGGTTATAGCAAGTGAACAGAGGCACTCTTAATTTTGTGTTGTTTTTCTCAGCAACCCACCAGTTCAAACATTTCTAGAGCGCATGATTTGATCAAGCTTTCTCCAATTATTTAATGGTTTCTTTTGCTTGGAAATGTGTCAAGACACACTGTGGCAAATATAAGTTTTAGTAAATTTTCACTTTTTAAAAATTGAGCTTTTTCTGTAGAAAACAAAAATTCTATATTCTGTGATGTATTTTCAGGATGCTCAGAAATAAGCTTTCTTGACTTCAGGCTCTTGTTGGCAGGAAACTTATCACACAAGAAACAGTCTGGCTTTTGTGCCCCATCACATTTAGCAATGCAAATAAAATCAAAGGAAGTGTAAGAGCCACCAAGCTTTCTTTTCTTTGTCATCTGCCAACTTAAGTTCAGTATGAACAGAAATATATGCATAAACATAATTTCAGATACATTTTTGTTAATTCTGACGAATGTAATGCTATTCTAAATGCCACTATATGACAAGGATGATAATTTTACAGAATGAATCCATGCCACTCTATCCATATTTAAAGTAAAACACTAAAAAACATAGTTTGCCATAAAATTTTTTGCACATAAAGAGAAGGAAATAAAAATAAATCTTATATATATTTGTTTTTTCCACACTTACAACATGAAGCCTATACATGACCTTAAGTTAAAAACTATTGTTCTAAAGTAATCCGAAATATGACCAAATGACCTCCGTTGTTATTATCTTCTCAACATATGACAAGGGTTCCAGATTCCTTACGATATTGGTTTATTCTAAAACCACTCCAGACTGTCAACATTTTTCTTAAAATGTGGATCTTCCTATTAAAAAAAAAAATTCTAGGGACTTCCCAGGTTGCACAGTGGTTAGGAATCTGCCTGCCAATGCAGGGGACGCGGGTTCGATCCTTGGTCCTGGAAGATCCCACATGCCCTGGAGCAACTAAGCCTGTGCACCACAACTACTGAGCCTGCGCTCTAGAGCCCGCGAGCCACAACTACTGAAGCCCGCGCACCTAGAGCCCGTGCTCCACAACTAGAGAAGCCACCGCAGTGAGAAGCCTATGCACTGCAACGAAGAGTAGCCCCCGCTCGCCACAACTAGAGAAAAGTCCACGCACAGCAACTAAGACCAAATGCAGCCAAAAATAAATAAAATTAAAAAAAAAAAGCAATCGTGTAAAAAAAAAATTCTACATTTGTTTGATTAATAACTAAAGAACTATTATTCTCTATAGTTGTAACTAATATTTCCACTAAAACATAGTAAAATTTTGTGTTGTCACTAAAACCACTAATTATTTCACCAAAATAGGTACAATTTCTTAACTAGTTACTCTTTTAGCTAGGCACTATATTAGTCAAGGTATTTTATACTTTTTATCTCATTTGATCTAGTATTCCCACCAGTCTCAGGAAGTTATTTTATGTAAAAAAAAAATAAAATAAAACAAACAAAACCAAGATCATAGAGATTAAGTAACTTGCACAAGATCACATAATTAAATGGCCAAGCAAAACTTTGAATCCAGGTTATCTGAATCCATTGTCAATGCTCTTTCTAATTCCATGTAATGTTCTTCCTATCTTTCCATTATATATATATATATATATATATTTTTTTTTTTTTTTTTTTTGCATTATGCGGGCCTCTCACTGTTGTGGCCTCTCCCGTTGTGGAGCACAGGCTCCAGATGCGCAGGCTCAGCGGCCACGGCTCACGGGCCCAGCCGCTCCGTGGCATGTGGGATCTTCCCGGACCGGGGCACGAACCCGCGTCCCCTGCATCAGCAGGCACTCTCAACCACTGTGCCACCAGGGTAGCCCTTTCCATTATATTATAGTACATTATGCCATGATTAGCATCAACCAGCCTTCCTTCTTTCTTCCCTCCTCCCTTCTTTCCTCTTCCTTTCTCTTCCTTTTTTCCTCTCACTCTCCCTTCCTCCAACTCTTCTTTCTCCATCTGTGTATCCTTGTTTCATCTCATCTTGTCGCTACTGACCCAAGGATATGTTTTCTTAAAGTAATTAGAAATCTATATGCTATTATACAACCAATCATTAGCTTTCTCATAAAGCTCATTGCATTTGCCATCTGCGTTTCCATGCACAAAGTAGATTAAGATGCTGTACAAAACAGCATCAAGAATGAGCACTTGAGTCATAAAGTTATGGCCCATGAGACTGTGGAATTAGGATGCAATGGCTCAATTTATTTTTATGCATGACAGTGGGGCAATGAATATGTCTATTAGTCTTATGGGTTTTCTTAGATCTAGTCTATAGAAACTACCATTCTTATTCCCATCTGTTAACTATTTCCTGACTTACCAAAACACTGTACCCAGTAATAATTTGGGACTCTACTCTTTAATAATAATAGCATCCACTGATTGTGTAATTATTGGCTACCAGACTGTACTAGGAGGTTTTACATGTATGATCTCTAATTATCATAATCACCTCAAGGCTGATGGTATTACTCCCGCTATTAAAAACTGACGAAATTTTAGAGAGGTCAAAAATAAGTAGCTAAGTTGGGATTCGAACATTGGTAAACTTGACTACAGCACGGCTCTAATGACTTTGCTGCTCACTCTGATCTGACAAAACGTCTAGCAGTGACATTTTCCACATATTACTGGTGGAAGGCATGGTGGTGATAATTCTCAAATCTGTACATCCCTCCAAAAAAAAAAAAAACTCATTGGAAACTAAGAGCACTTAAATGGCAGACTGGGGGGCTTCCCTGGTTGCGCAGTGGTTGAGAGTCCACCTGCCGATGCAGGGGACACGGATTCGTGCCCCGGTCCAGGAGGATCCCACATGCCGTGGAGCGGCTGGGCCCGTGAGCCATGACCGCTGAGCCTGCGCGTCCGGAGCCTGTGCTCCGCAACGGGAGAGGCCACAACAGTGAGAGGCCCGCGTACCGCAAAAAAAAAAAAAAAGAAATGGTGTGAGACTTAGATGGGGTGGGAGGTAGTGATGGAGGGTTAATGAGCTCCATCCTAAGGAAGAAAAAAAAGAGTAGGAGCAAATGGGAGATAAGCTAGAAGCAAATGCAATCTATGACCAAAGTGTCTCAACATTTAAAAATTTATGAGCCATCTAATGGGCACTGGTACACTAGATCAGATAATAATTTCACATAGTTTTAAAAAGATTTATCACAGCTTACTAAAAACACAACATAGTTTTAAAAAATTAATTTTGTTTTATAGCAGTAAAAGGGTTGATACTGCTTATAACCTTTTTCCAAGGTAAATTTGGCTTGATGACTATTTTATTTTTTTTAGCTATGAAAATGGAGACGCATGATTTAATAGAAAACATATTTGAGTTTGATGACTATTTTAGTATCAATCAGGATGGCTTGAGTTTTGCTGTGGTACCATAACCCCAACATCTTGGGGGCTTAAAGTAACAAAGGTTTACTGCTTGCTGATCCTACATGTTCATTAAGAGTTAGCTAAAGCCTGCATTTCTCATTTTCCCACTCTGTAATCCAGGCTGATAGATCATTTATCAAATAAAACATCACTAGTCGTATGAAAAGGAAAGGGAACATAGCAAATACTGCACTGACTCAAAGGTTTCCATGAGGAAGTGGCAAGCACCCTTCCACTCACATTTCCTTAATCAAAGCAGTTGTCATAACCACATGTAGCTGAAGGGAGGATGGAGAAGTCCAACTGTAATATGTCCTAAGAAGGAGAGGAGAATTGGAATATTTTTCAATAATCCACTATCACAGAATGATAGCTTCTAGGTAGAGTTGGTTTTATTTTCTTATTGTATAGTTCTATTGTATTAGAAAATACTAGCACACACCATCTGGTGATCGGCCAAGGAAGGTAGTTTGGGGTAACTATGTCATTCAGTTCTGTATATTTGGTTCAAATATGCAAGCGATAGGCATAAGTGTAGGAGTAAGTCCACACCACGGTCTGCTCTCAGCAGCACAGCATACACCAGATCAGTGAGCATATCACTCTGGAAAGCAGGAAGCCTGAAGGCTTTAAAACTTGGAAGATAATGATAGTAAATAGATGACTAATTCTGTTTGTTCATGGGTTTTTTTTTAACATTTTAGTTTCAGAAGGAATATTTTGGTATTCTGTTGCAGAAATTGGATTTTCTCTTAAAATATGACCATTCAATATACTATTGATTTCTTACTCTGAAGCACAAGAATATAAAATGTTGGGAAAAAGTCCATCTTTTGGCAATTGAGCTATCTGAACGGCAACTTAATTCTCTTAGGAAATTCTCTTCTCCAAAAATCAACATTTTATAATCCTTTTATTTCAACCCTTATTTTTCCTTATATTTTAATTTATAAGTTTGCGTCATTCAAGCTAATTAATACAGTGATGAACTAAAACTTGAAGAAGCCACTTAAAGTGGCAGAGATGATTTTTACTGGGAATCAGTAGCATAGAGTTTTAAAGTTCATCTCTCATTCAAAACTTTGTGTGAACTTTCTTTTGTCAACCGGTACCTCTCACTTTGGAAAAGCAGCATCACCTGTCACCCCATTTCTCTGCCATGTACTCCGAAATTACTTGCACCGAATAGGTACAATTGAATTATTAATCAGGTCTTGTTAAGATCACTGAGCAAAAAAACACAAGCAAGGTAAGTACTGCCAACGACCATCTGTATTCTGTGAGTAAAGCTGGGTGTGGATTGTCATTCAAGTGCACTCATTTATTAATAGATCAATGACTTTCTTAGTTGTATACATAGATGGTCTCATTTCAGTACTGATCTCAACAAAACTTTTTCAGTCTTTGTTACAGAGTACAGAAAAAGTTAAGTAGAGAAAACACCTCATCTCTTTTAATCATCCACATTAAAAAACAAAATAAAATTTCATGAAACTATTCTTCCCATATAAGTGCTGCACATACGCCAGAAGCTGATTCGGTGGTTTCACCCAAATGTAAAGCAAAATATGGGATTGCCTCAACATGAAACAATAACTACTGTCACACATGTATATGGCAAAAACAAAACCGGCAATAGCTTGTCCTGCTTTCTTTTAAAGCATAATTTGGGCTTTACAGTCTTGTTGGCAGTGGTGTAACCTGCACCTGTTTTTGCTCTGGTAAGTGCAACTAAGAAGGGTGCCTCTGTAGTTCTTGTTCTTTTCTCCAACAGTCCTGACAACATTTATAACTTTCACACTGGAAAGTATTTACTGGCAAATATTTCTGAAAAGCCAAATAATTTAACCACAGAAATTCTGAGCATTATTTGAATAAGAAACCAAAAGTTCAAAGGTTTCATGCCAGCATGACAGGCAGTACCCAAGAGACCAGGAGTGAAATTAGATGTTATTTTCAGGTATTCATCATCTTACATCATCGTACTTCCTAGTTGTACTTTATTGGCTTGTGGATTCACCTGTCTGGCAAACTGTATTCATATTTTATATTTTTATTGAACAAATTTTCATTAGATGGATTTGCAATATTATTCAATGATTCAGAATTTTTGTATACATATAGGCTTTACACTTTTATCATTACTTCCCACAGTTAGTGTAAAACAACCCCATAAGAATAATAAAAATCCCAGACGTAACAAATATAAACAATACTATGCAACTGGTATGAAATGTTAGCCAAGATGAAGGGACCAAATCAATTTCTATATAACATGTATTGCCTTTTTTTTTTTTATTATTTTTTTAACATGTATTGCCTTTAAGAACAAAATTATTACTAAGGACGGTGCTGTGAACATAAAATTAATCTTAGTCCAAGTTTATAAAATGTAAGGTAGATAAATTATATCTCTTTTTCCCCTCTGAAATTTTTGGACTGCTTATAGATCAGTTATAGATTTGCATGGACCACTAATGATAAACATATCACACTTTACCACAGAGTTTGTAAGATATATTTATAATGCCTATACAATGTCTCTTTTCATTTTTTTCTTACTCCCATCCTCTTTTTCCTTACCAAGGTCTTTAAAGAAGAAGGCCTGTGTGTTTATGTGAACAGGTATCTACATCGCATTTACATCTCCAGCATCAGCTTCTCCCCTAAGCTTCAGACTTAGATACCTGCCAGACATCTCTACGTGGATGTCTGAAAAGGACCGTCAATTTACTATGCCCAGAACAGAGCTCTTGTATAGTCTTATCCAAATCTGGTCCACCTCCAGAGATTCCCACCTCATTATATCACCACTGATCCGATTGTTCAAGTCCAAACCTAAGAATCCATTGAGACGCCTCTCTCTCATCATATATCCAATATGTCAATGCTTATTGTCTTTATTCTCAAAAACATACATATTGAACTTGACAACTCCCCACTACGTGCACTGCTGTCACTTTGGTCCAGGCTGCCATCATCTCATCTCTTACGTGACCTACTCCTTACCTTATTACTGGTCTCTCTTATTTCTACTCTTGCACAGACACTTGTATTCTCTAAGTAGTCAGAGGAACATTTTTAAAAAGCTAATCAGGTGAGGTAAAATTCTCCAAGGGCTTCCTATCATGCTTAGGATAGAGTCCAGTGTTCTCACCATGGCCTGCGAGGCCTTGTGTGATCTGCTCTCCAGCTGCCTCTAGGAAGCCTACCTTCCTTATTTCACTGTTCCTTCCATGGACTGAGATAATTCTTGCCTCTGTGTTTTTTCACTTGTGATTTCTTCTGCCTGGAACACTATACCCCCTGATACCTGTGTGACTTGTTCCTTCAATTAGGTTATTTTCTGACCACGCTAATTTAATAGAGCCCTACCCGTACTCCCTTAATCCTGCTTTATTTCTCTCCATAGTCTTGTCACTTTCTGATATTGTATTATATATTTATTTATCATCATTTTCTCACTGGAATGTAAGTTCCATAAAAGTAGAGACTTTGCACTGATCACAAGCCAAACTCCCAGTGAGCAGAGAGAGAGATTCGATGGTTCCTATTCTTTAGTTAGTTCTGTGGAAATAGAAAGGTGATAGGATATCTAAGATGAAAAGTCAGCCACCAAATCTCAGGGGAGCAGCACTCTGTGAAAGATAGGGGACTTAGCCTTAGTCTACAGAGTGACTACAGGAGGCCTGTGGAGTTTCTACATATCTTATACCTTTCCCACTGAGCAGCTGATAGCCGAGAATTCATACACTTTGAGGAATTTTCTTTCAGTCTTCGGTCAAATTCATCAATTAAAGCTTAGAGATGGGGGACTTCCCTGGTGGCGCAGTGGTTAAGAATCTGCCTGCCAATGCAGGGGACATGGGTTCACGCCCTGGTCTGGGAAGATTCCACATGCCGCGGAGCAACTAAGCCCGTGCACCACAACTACTGAGCCTGCACTCTAGAGCTCTCAAGCCACAACTACTGAGCCTGTGTGCCACAAGTACTGAAGCCCGTGCACCTAGAGCCCGTGCTCCACAACAAGAGAAGCCACCGCGTGAGAAGCCCGTGCACCGCAACGAAGAGTAGCCCCCGCTCACTGCAACCAGAGAAAGCCTGCGTGCAACAACGAAGACCCAACACAGCCAAAATAAATAAATAAATAAATTTAAAAAAAAGCTTAGAGATAGAATTATGGTTATTTCCTTAAGCTGCGTTCATTATAAACAAAAATTAAGTAGTTAACGCCTTCACTTAATAAAGATTTAGCACAAGCACAGTCTAAGTCAAATCCCAGCAAAATCCAAATATTAACCTCATTGGGTAGGCTATGGCTTACATATGTAGTGAGAGAGGTCTTGTGTGTCTCTGCCTTAGGCACTTGAGGTTTTTTCACTTAGTGACAACCCATAAACTAGCACTGTTGAGGCACAGAGTATGTGTTACCCACAAGTAGAGTTGCAAAGAGGAAGGGAGGCTGATACAAGCATTCCTTGAGAGGTGCATGCCCTCTGCTACAACAAACTCTCCTGGCAGTCACTGGGTTCAGCTGGCTTTGGAGAGGATGACAGTACTTAATTCACTACTGGGGACTTCTAGCAGGACAAATATGTTGGATATATGCACTTTAAGTGCTAATTAATGAATTATTATTTAGTACCTGATAGGGAAGGAGTGATGGGCTTACTGAATAAAACAATGTAGTGTATATATCTTAAGTGTACATCTTGTAACCAGTGAAATACATTAATTGATTAGTCAATTCCACCACCAGTCAATAAAAAATTCAAACAGTCATTTTAAACACACTTGTTTCACCTCAGGCTTCTTGAAACTGTTAACCAGGAAAGCATTATAAAGATTTGTTGAAGGGCATATCAGCCTGTTCAATTTCCCCTTATTGCACTAGACAGTAATGTCTGGATAACTATAACTTTAGTCAGTAGGAGGTTACTCTTTCAGATTTACCTGAGGAAGATTTAGCTGAGTGTTCTTTTAAGAAAAGCTCAGTCCCCATTAATTATGACTATTTCTACCTGAATTTCCAGATGACTTCATGTGACTACTAAATAGTTTAGACTACACGCCAGAGTCCCCTGCTGAGGCAGTCACTTCATTGGTACCATAAGATCAACATTTGGTTTTATATGAATGCATAAATCCTAACTGAATCTAATTTTGGAATTTAGCAGACTAAATTATTTTTATCATCTGTCCAAGCAGTTAGAAAGCTAAGATGCAGTTACAATCTTAACTATTTCAACTGTTTGTGTGGAAAAGACATGTTTTCTGTTCAGAAGACATATGGCAGAATATAGTTATTAAAATCTTAGTCTCATACCTCTCGAATAGCAGTACAAAACTCACTCTGGAGCACTTTTTTGAGGGACTGTAGCTTGTGCACTGGTACTTCTCCAGATTCCTGCAGTTTTTCCAGTAATTCAATTGCTCTGGCAACATCTGAATGAAAAAAAAAAAAAATCAAAATGGAGAGACATGGAGTAAACTGAATCTCATCACCAAAGTACCATCATTTCAGTGACAATGAAAACAGTGACAAAGAAAAGTAAGTGGAATTAATTGCAAAATGAGAATTTACAATTCATAGCTTATTGATCTCATCTTTTGATAAAAGGTCATTTAAATCTATTCCACACAACTTGTCACTTAATACATCTTCCTTAATGGCATTTCTCATAAGTTATTTCTTGTCACACAAATTAGTCTGAATATTCTTTCAGGAAAGAAGAGCAGGAAGCATGTCTTTTGTATATTCTGATACCCCAATAACCAAATGAACCCTGTTAATTTTACCTCTGAGATGCTTTTTTCAGGTTTTCTTTTCGCATTCCACATTTATCACACCTGCATTTTTACAGTTATTAGTATGACGATTTGATTAATGTGCATCTTCTCCACTTGTCGATAAACTCCTTGAGGGTAAGAACTTAATTGGGTTTATTCATCACTGCAGCCCCAGAGTCTGGTGTAATTTATGTGGTTAACACCAGGCTACGGTCATTTAAGTTTTAAGGCCCCCCCTGTATCTTGGGAACAATTAAATTATACTAAGGATAACCAGCTTAATAATGCTAGGAAATTGGGCCGTATGGACAGTGCCAATATATAATTTCCCTGGAAGATAAGGACCAGTAGAGAACAGACTAAGTCAGATGACCTGGGGGTATACTGGGCTGCACCTAATGGAAGAATAAAATTAATTCTTACTTATGACTTCAATAATACTGCTAGCTATGTTATTCACACTTTGCCTGTTTTACCAGATTGTTGTTTCTTGCATTACCAAATGTGTCAATGAGCCTCTGACAAAAATATATAGCTCTATATGAGATCGATGATTGTAACAGTGTAACTCCAGATATGGCAAGATGCAACAAGAGGGGATTTTTTCCTGGACTGCAACAGACTAGTAAGACAGACGGTCCAGAGACTTTTGGCTACGTTAATAAGGTCTAGTCCAATAGTAGCACATAGAGTGGCCTACCAACAAAATCTTTGTCAGACCTGGGAATGAGCATTCCTAGCACTGTGGGACAAAATGGTCACGATATACCTCTCAAACCATGGTCGAATTTATGACAGTGAGGGGGCCCTGTCACCTACAAACTGGCACTTGCCATCTACCTCCACAAGGATCAAATTATGAGCTGCTGCAGCTGCTGACCTTCAACACCCCCTAAAAGGAGTTCAAGGTGGAGGTCGATAATGAGGCCCTCTGTGCTTTGGGAAAAACTGGCAGAACAGGTCTTTATATAGTTAGATATTTTCAGGAGAAGATTTTATGAGCCCAGTTCTTGCATTTCCTCGTATCTAGAAAAGCACTAAAATCCTTCATGGTGGTGTCTGCTCCTCGTGACTAGCAGTAATTTTCACAGGACCAGCAGAAACCTTCTCCAAAAAGTAAGAGCTTGATTGCATGTACTCCCCCTCCATGAAAATCATATATACATTGACCTTCCCTCAGACCTCTTTGGAGCAGTTTCTCAGAACTATGTGGAATGCTGTCTCCCGGGCTATAGTCCTCATTTTGCCCCAAATAAAACTTACACACACACACACACACACACACACACACACACACACACACACACACACACGTTAATATATCAAGAAACACAGCCTCTTATAGCCATAGCTTTAAAATTCCCAGGATGGTCTTGTATTGCCAAAAGAAAATGATATGATGAAGGCTATTTTAAAAATACTTATGGTGGAGCTTCCCTGGTGGCGCAGCGGTTGAGAGTCCGCCTGCCGATGCAGGGGACACGGGTTCGTGCCCCGGTCCGGGAAGATCCCACATGCCGCGGAGCGGCTGGGCCCGTGAGCCATGGCCGCTGAGCCTGCGCATCCGGAGCCTGTGCTCCGCAAGGGGAGAGGCCACAGCAGTGAGAGGCCCGCGTACCGCAAAAAAATAATAATAATAATACTTATGGTGATCTCTTCTACCTCTCTTGCTGTAGTCAATAACTCACTGAAAAGTCACTTAGGCATTTATGTATAGAATAGAGATTTTCAATTCCTAAGTGATTAACTCCAGAAAGTATCCCGTATCCCTGCCATCAGATTATAAATTCATCCATCCATCCATCCCTCAATTTGTGTTCCTATTAAACTTGGCACTAGCTTAACAAGACACACTTCTGCATTCACAGCTAAATGAGAAAAAAACATAACAGTATAGCTACCTATAATAAAATTTCTACCACCTCTGAATTAGGGTGGGGTTGGTATAGGTTTATGTATCTAACCAAAGAAAATAACCAAAAAGTAACTTTAATGGACACTCTCCTTTGACGTACTGCCAACTGATTGCCAATCTTAGCCCAAGGAAGCATAAATCCTGAAATCAGTAAGACACTGCCAGTTTCAAAAGTCTGTCCTTTGTTACATAAACTGAAAGTCAATATAGTCAACTGTACCACACCAGCCACATCCACAATCAGTAAGATACCAAGCTAAGAATTGTATGCATTTCTAACTGCATGAAAGACTCTAGATGCCAACAGGCACTTGGAACTCTCAACATGTTTAAAACTGTGCTCATCATATTTTTTTCCTGAAATTAGCTCTTCTCTTCTTATATTCCATATTTCTATTAATAGCATCTCCATCCAGCCTGTCTTCCAAGCTAGACCATGGCATCATCTTTCAGATTCACCCCCACATGCAATTAGTCAGTAAGTGCTGCAGGTTCTATCTCAAAATGCCTTTTGAATGGAAACCCTTTGCTTCATTACTTCTCTCCTGAGGTACTGGAACATGTCCTAACTGTTCTTTAAGTGGCTTTTCTTTTACAGTCCACTGTCCACTCTGCTCCCAGAGTGATAAATCTCATTATTATACTCTCTTGCATAAAACCTTCTCTGGCTTCCTACTGCCTAAAGGGTGAAATTCGGACCACTTAGGGCTACATACAAAGCCCTTAACAACCAACCTCGTATGACTCATCTCTAGAAACCTCCTCCTGCCCATTCTATACGTTCACCATCCAAAATTTTCACTATTCTAGGACACGCCACAGGAACACCATGTCTCTGTGACTTTGTACATATCATCCCCTGTTCCTGGAATGCAATTAATTTATTCATCCAATAGTGCCAGGCATGGGAGACACTGTGGTAACAGAGACAGAGGGGTGCTCTTGCTTTCATGGCATTTATAGGTCTGACGGATCACAGATACCCAACAGAGGGGGCATGAGCTATAAAAGCAGCTCTACAGGCTAGTACATGGATGTCTAACCAAGACATTTATCATCATCCAGGAGGTCAGGGAGGAGCTCTTTGTGAAAATAACAGCTAAGCACAGCCCTGGGTAGGAGGTACAGGTGAGGACAAGGAGAAAAAAAGTTCCAGGCAAATAAGTGCGGATTGAAGCCTTACCAAGAGAGTGTGGGGCATTCACAGAACTGAGAGTTCAGTATGGCTGAAGTTGAAACCAGGCCAAGAGTAGCAAGAGATGCAGCAGAGAGAAATCATATCACGGAGGGTGTGTTAGGTCATGTAGGGAAGACTTGGCTTAAATAGCATCTCCTTAGGCATGTCTTCCCTGACCCTCCAAGGCAGATTTAGTTGCTATCATAGCCATGATCCCACAGTCCTTTGTTCACTTATCCACTGTAATAATTACTACTCTCTGCTATAGCTCGTTTTGCATATATGTCTCCATCCTTCACCCTTGCAAATATATTAGCTTCTTGAGGTCAGGAACAGTATCTTATTTGTTATTGTATCCATAGTTCAGTGAGGAGTACTTGACAGATATTAGGTGTTTATATTTGTTGAATGAATGATGGATTAATTAATGAGACTAGCTAGGAAGGCAGGGGTTAGAGGTCTATGTCTAGGTGGACATATAACTAACTTCTCCTGAGACGAAACCTCCAGATCACTATCAGCCGTGATCAAGACTGGCTTGGGTCTGGTGTGGGGGGAAAGGACTCAAGCCTGAATCCGTAGGCTAAAGGGTATCACGTGACTGAACTAGAAGAAGTTCAGAAAAGCTGAAAGTGACTATTCAGGAGTCCTCACCCTGGACTGCACTTTAAAATTACCTGGAATACATTTTAAAATTATTTATTTATTCCCCCATTTTATTGAGATATAACTGACATATAACACTGTATTAGTTTAAGCGTACAACATAATGATTTGATATATGTATACAGCAAAATGATTACCACAATAAGTTATTAATGCCTGAGACTCACCCCAAATGAATTAAACCAGAATATATGGAACAGTGGTTCTCAACCTTGGCTGCAGACTGGAACCACCTGGGGAGCTTTAAAGCCCTTGGATAGCTGGGTCTCACCCCAGAGATTCCAGTGAGATTGGCCTAGGGGGAGGCCTAGGCATTAGGCTTTTGAGAGCCCTCAAGCTGATGCTGAAGTGCAGCCATGGTTGAGAACCACTGGTCTAGTTGGCATGGGTAGTTTTATAGCCCTATTTAATTCAAATGTGCATGCAGGGTTAAGAACCTCTGCTACAAATCAATGGTTCTAAAACATGAGTGTGCCTAAGAATTACCTGCGGAAATGTATTAAAATGTAGGTTCCTGACCCCTCACCCCCACTTGAGGGAGGTTGATTCAGGAGGTATGAGGATAAGGCCCAGGAATTTGCCTTTTAAACAAATGATTCAAGTGATTCTAAAGTAGTTTCACAGACCCCATTTCAAGAGATAGTGAACAAAATGATGGTTCAGGTTTCTTTCAGCCCCAGCATTCCAGAAACACTTGCATTTTCTATTACTCTTTGATACCCTGTAGAACAGGACACTGAATGGGATTCTTCTGGGAGTCTCAGAATTATTGACAAAAGTCCATGAATGAAAGTAATTAGTGTTAAGTACCAGCCCCATCCTGAAACAATGCTGCTAGCAAAGGCCGCTCACCTGGATCACCTGTGGAGTTTTAAAACCAGCCTGCTTCCCCAGACCAATTATTCAAAATCTCTAAGTGTGAGATCCAGTCATGAGGTTTTGTTTGTTTCTTTGTTCTTAAGCTTCCAGATGATTCCTATGACCATCCAAAGTTGAGATATAAAGTTCAAAAAAGAGCGATCAAAGAAATTAGACACTATCCACCATATTAAGACTTATTCAAAGCTGGGCCGGTCCTGTTATGTAATGTAATACCATAGGCCGTTTAAGAGGTAACTGTGGGATTTCCCTGGTGGCGCAGTGGTTAAGAATCCGCCTGCTAACGCAGGGGACACAGGTTCAAGCCCTGGTGCGGGAAGATCCCACATGCCATGGAGCAACTAAGCCTGTGTGCCACAACTACTGAGCCTGGGCTCTAGAGCCTGCGAGCCACAACTCCTGAAGCCCGCATTCCTAGAGCCCAAGCTCCTGCAACAAGAGAAGCCACTGCAGTGAGAAGCCCATGCACCGCAACGAAGAGTAGCCCCCACTCGCCGCAACTAGAGAAAGCCCACACGCAGCAACGAAGACCCAACACGGCCAAAAATAAATAAACTGATTAAAAAAAAAGATTTAATTGTGAGATGAAAGAAAATTCATGAAAAATTGTTAAGTCATTAACTTTGGACAGAATACTAGGTCTTTTGCTTCTCTTCCATTAACCAAGCGAGGAGTGTTCCAAATAGAACCAATTGTAGCCATTGGGGGTTGCCTGCAGAGGGAGACTAGAATCCCTTTCCTGGTGACACAGGCAGCAGACATGGTGATCTGCCTGCCCTCTGCCTATCTGATCAGAGGGAGAGATCTGGAGAGCAGTGGCACTAGAGCATGAACCATCTTGCTGGCATCTATCCAGGGAAATCTAGCAGTATGAGGTCATGGGGTATGTGGCAGTTGGTAAAAGCCAAAAGAAGTCTAAAAACTGTGAGTGAGTGAGATCAGGTCGCTCCAGCCCAGGTCTGGCTGGTGCTGCAAAGATGTGGTGAGTGATAAATTGGATGTTAGACTGGAGCTTAAAATGAAATTCTGATTCCCTTTAGCTCTGCAAAAGTACCAGAAACCTGCAAGCCAAGGTCTGGAAGGAAGCAAAAGAAGCCTTTGAGTAAGTAAAATACTTGTTCTTAAAATGATTGCAGTAAAGTGTGTGTAGTTTATTTATGAGTTCCCTTAGGGTTCTCATTGAGAACCTCACACTTGTTTTATGAAACTATTCTACAAAATTTGGTTACTAATACAGAAGTCTGGGTTTATCAGGATAGCTCAGATTAGAAGAAATATTAGGTAACGACTGGGGAGGCTGCTTGACAAACACAGTGAAGGCAAGAAGATCTCACAATTTTTTTCTGAAATGGACTCGTCCTCTGGTCTGCCAACTCTCAAGCCCATACTTCCACCATCTATCCCTAACCACTGGACTGCCAGGGAGCTCTCTGGAGAGCATTTAAATGATAGGGAAGAGTGTTTCTCTGCCTTGGCTACCCACTGGAATCACCTGGGTTAACTGAAAAACAAAACAAAACAAAAAACAGATACCTAGATCCTACCTACATATATTTCGGATTTCATTGTTCTGGGATATGGCCTGGGCATTAGTATCTTCAGAGCGCTCCCTAGAGATGACCACGCTGAGAATCACTGATATGGCCTCTCAAGGTACACGCCAGGAAATCTAATAACAATGTTACTTATTGCTGTCACGTACAGCAATTGCTAATTGCTCTCACGTACAGTGTTTAGTATGCACGAATTTTAAACCTTTTCCTTCTCTTAGCACTATGAAGTAGGTACTATTATCTCCATTTTACAGAAAAGGAAACTGAGACCCATAGAGTTAAAATTACTTCTCTGAGGAAAGAGCTAGTAAGTTGTAGAGTTAGGATTTGAATCCTGGCAATATGGCTCTAGAATCTGGACTACATTTGAGATGTGTCTCAGGAATCTATATTGTTAAAATCATTCCCAGCACCACTTCTCCAACATTGTTAACAGAGATTATGCTAATCTGATCAACAAATCCTTGCCTGAGGGCTGAAAACAGTGGTTCTCAAATTTTAGTCAACAACAACAACAAAATAACCCTGGACCATTTATTAAAAATTAAGATAAAAAAAAGAGGCTGAGGGTGAAGCTTTGAAATTTGCTCTTTTAGTAGTCACCTCAGATGGTGCTGATGCAGAAAGTGGTTCACAGATGCACTTTAAGGTTACTGATAGTTTAATATGGGATCCAGAATAAAGTGAGTTAAAGGCCATCATTTATTCATTGTTTACTTGCCTTACTTAGCTCATCTTATAAAATCCTCAAAAATACATAAAAGGATTACTACTGTTCCTATTGTATAGTTAAAAACAAAATAAAACAAAACACCAACTAAGGCTCAGAAAGATGAATTATCTGGCTCAAGGTTACACAGCTAGTAGGGCCAGGATTTAAGACCAGAGGTGTTTGACTCCAGTGCCCATGCTCTTATTTATTTCTCTAACCTGCCATGGAAAAGGGATTAGAAATAAAACAATAAAGGTATGGCAAACTTATTTTTTAAATATAGCATCATCGCAAACTGAGGCAAACAGATATAACTTTTTTTTTTTTTTGCGGTACGCGGGCCTCTCACTGTTGTGGCCTCTCCCGCTGCGGAGCACAGGCTCCGAACGCGCAGGCCCAGCGGCCATGGCTCACAAGCCCAGCCACTCCGCGGCATGTGGGACCCTCCCGGACCGGGGCACGAACCCGCGTCCCCTGCATCGGCAGGCGGACTCTCAACCACTGCACCACCAGGGAAGCCCCTTGATAACATATTTTAATAATTAAAAATGACCAAATCATCATCAACTGCCTGATGATAGTAAGATACCATATTCTGGAAAGACTTCCTTTAAAATAGTTGAACATTATAACCAAAAACAATAAAATATTGGAACTTAAGTGGGATGAACTTCCAGTCATCTGGAAGAGTGCAATTATCATCTTCTCTTTCCTTAATGATGACTTTTTATTAACTTGGTTAACATTTAGACTGCAGAATTTAACTGATGACTCATCTGCATCTGGAACTTGGATGAAGATACAGCTGGGTCATTTAAGGCACACTGTCCACTAATTCCATAAAAATGTATTGAGTACTATGGCAAACAATATGAATGATCTACCCCAAAGTCATCTAAAACCCTCATATCCCTTGCCGCCTTCTACTACAAAATCTGGAAAGCAATCATACTTCTCTTTCCAGACTCTTCTGTCATTTGGCCAAGTTGTTGTAAGTGTAAAGTCACTGGGTATGGCTTCCAGGAAGGCTTTTTTTTTTTTTTTTTTTTTGTGGTACATGGGCCTCTCACTGCTGTGGCCTCTCCCGTTGTGGAGCACAGGCTCCAGACGTGCAGGCTCAGCGGCCATGGCTCACGGGCCTAGCCCCTCCGCGGCATGTGGAATCTTCCCAGACCGGGGCATGAACCCGTGTCCCCTGCATCGGCAGGCGGACTCTCAACCACTGCGCCACCAGGGAAGCCCCAGGCAGGCTTTTTAGATGAACAAAATGCTGGCGTATGCTTCAGCTTTTTGGTCTTTGAACCCTTACTCTTTCCCCATTCTCTTGCCAGCCTTAAATGTGCCTAGAGGTGAATCAGCCATTTTGTGATCATGAAAATGGCTGTCACATGCTAAGGCAGGTGGAGTAGGAAGAAGGAAGGGGCCTAGCCCCTGATGTCATCACTGAGCTGTGTACTGGCCTTGAACTGTGCAACCCCATGATTCTTGTCTATGAGACAAATATATGCTTTACTGTTTGGTTCCCTGTGACTTGCAACCAAATACAAACTAACTAATACCAGAGGAAATGACTTTAAAGGCACTATCCTAGCAGGGATAAGGTTGATGTTATTGAGAAACTGGAGTCACGTATGGTGGTCCTTTGAATAAGATAACCATGGAAAGCCACTCTGGGAAGGTGACATTGGACTGAGACTTGAATATTGATAACAAGCCAGCCATATGAAAATCCGAAGGAGAAATATCTGAAGAGAATAGCAAGGGCAAAGACCCTAAACTGAGGGGAGCAAGCCTACATAGTGGAAGAACAGACAAAACCAGTGTCAGTGGAGCACAGTGTGTAAGGCAGAGAGCAATAGCAGCAATGGTGTACTGGTAAATGATTAACAACCCGCTCTCCAAAACACATGGACAAAACAGAAAAAGCCCTTATTTGTAGCGTTTTCTGATTTCTGTAGTGTAAATACTGCTACCATGACCAGTTTCAAGCTACCAACATGATACCACTGGCTTGAAAAATTCTTGACTACTTGACTACTCAACACTCAGCTCTCACAAGGCAGAAAGTACCGATTACGGCACACCACTGTATAGGAAACAAAGTTTGAGAAGTAAACAGGGGTTAGATTTTAAGCAGATTTTACAAGAGCAGTGGTTGAGAATCTGCCTGCTAATGCAGGGGACACGGGTTCGAGCCCTGGTCTGGGAGGATCCCACATGCCGCGGAGCAACTAGGCCTGTGAGCCACAACTACTGAGCCTGAGCGTCTGGAGCCTGTGTTCCGCAACAAGAGAGGCCGCGATAGTGAGAGGCCCCGTGCACCGCGATGAAGAGTGGCCCCGGCTTGCCACAACTAGAGAAAGCCCTCGCACAGAAACAAAGACCCAACACAGCAAAAATAAATTAATTAATTAATAAACTCCTACCCCCAACATCTTAAAAAAAAAAAAAAGAAGGTTATATTTTTGTGTAATTACTAAAGAAAGCCATTGAAGAGTTTTGGGCAGAAGAATGATATGATTTGGTTCACATTTTATAAATATCATTATGACTACTGTTTGAAATGTTAATTCCAGTGGGTCAAGGATATACACAGGAAACCAGTTAGGAAGAAGGCTATTACAGTGGTCTTGGCAAGAAATGGTGAAAGCTTCAATTAAATGGTGGCAGCGTGGTTGCCAAGGCACGGACAGCACAGGTGGGGAGAAGAGGAACCAGTACCCCGAGGAGGTGCACAGCTGTATGATGAGGTCCCAAAAGAATGTCTCTTCAGCAGAAAAGGATTTATTAGTGAATACAGTCACATGCCTTAGCCTGTTCTATCAATAATTGTGTCTGCCTCTTTACCCATAAGCAGATGGTGTCAACAAATTGAACAAGTAACCAGAATAACGAGGGAGAAGAAAAGTATCAGCACCCTGAAGACAGAATTATTTTAAAAGCACATAATAAGAGTGTGGTACTTTCTCCTATTAGTCTCTTCCTATCCATATAAGATCCCTCTATTCAGCGTCAATTAGGGATGATATAAAATGTTTTAGCACTGCACCAAGCAGTTGGAGAATATGGATATAAACCTAAAAGTCAAAGACCTGAGAAGTATAAAATGTGGTGATACTGATTATATACAGTGATTGTGAGGTCTGAAGGAGAATGTAATTACGATGAGATTTTCATATAGAGTACCTGGCACATGAACTATACCTGACATCTATACCATCTTTTCTTTTAACCCTTTCTTTCTGTGGGCCCTCACTTCCTGTTCTATTAGTGGAAATATTTGAAAAGGAAATGTTAAATTATGGGAAGGAAACTATGCTACTCAAATTTGCTTTGAAAAGGTGACTAGAGGTCCTCTTTTTGAAGACATACTTGACCCACAGAGTTTAAGGAAAATGGCTATGGACAACTAAATCTAGCCGTAAGTTAGTATTTCATGTACAGTATTGTAGAAGTCATTATTAAGTCTACATTTTAAATAGTGTACATGAAATACTGACTGGTTACTAGCTTCATGATGTATCTAAAAATTGGACCAAAGAATGCTCAGTTTAAAAATCTCATGCTGCACAACAGAGCATGTGTACCAACAAATGAAAATAAATGGCCAATAATGCTTTGCACTTGCATTGCTCTGATATGAAAGGAAATTCTGTCAATTTACAAGTAATAATGAGACATGACAACCATTGTGTCCTTCTCATCTGACACTCATCTCTGGATCCACCCACGACTTGCCATGTTCCTTAGAGGCACACTAACTGGTAAACCTTAGGACTAGCTCAATTTAAATGTGCTCAAATTAAAAGCTTTACTTAGTATGCTGTGAAAAAGAATCCCAATTTATGTTTATTATCAAAAGCTGAATGAATTCTCTTTCTAGGATTTGGGACGACACTGAAGTGTATCACAAAAGTCTGACAATACTAGAATTTTTAAATCATGAATCTCAAATTGTTTGCCAAACCTACTGCAACCAGAAGAACACTTTACGCTACAAAATGAAAAGCTGTAGTTGCTAAGAGATTCTCTGAAGTGGCCGGTACCTGTTTCACGGGAAAGTGATTACTTACCCAATAAACAAATCGTTAAGTATACAAAGCTTAAGCTTTGTTAAACAATCCCCGTTATGTGGTCTGAATGAGTAACGTGTTCTCAGTTTTTAAAGGAACTATATTCCACGTTTTCTTCTTTTTCTTTCCTTCTTCTTCCTTTTTAAAAAAAATTCATCTAATTTTCCCAAGCAGCTAAAATTGAAGCCTGATTTGCCTACCATCACCTGAGACCTCAGGAAATCAGGAGTTTCAACTTCCTTTTTTGTTTGCGCTTTCTTTTATCTCGTATTTGATGTCTTTCCCTTTCTTCTATGTTTTCACCTCACGTTTCTTTTTAATCTTCCATCCATGTCTTTACATAATGACAGCCAACTATAACCTTAGTCCTAATGACAGTGAAATTAGCTCATCTCATTTTCTGTTTCCAGCCTTCTTGGCAACAACGCAAATGAACACCTGACTTGATCGTGTTTGGAGAATCTATGAGAAATTAGACCTGGCCAAAATGTAATCTGTTTTTGCATGTCTGAAAGAAGTTGAACCAACTACTGCCCTCTTTTACGCTAAATACTAAAACACCTGTATCCTATTAATTTTTGTATGCGCCATTATATCCAATCCAGAATCATGACAATTGTAGGCCCTTAAAAACTGGTTGTTGAATACAATTGATTGTACAGAATTAAATGTTATTGTTATATTATACAAGTATTATGTATTATGTACTTATATATACCTATATATTATATTAATATTATATACAAGTATTTGTCTTCACTAGTTAACAGTGATACTATATCAAGCCCAATTTGACAAGATTTGGATTTCTTACAAAATGTGAATTCTGAGAAAATTAGGATTTAAGGGACTAGACTCCATCTTTTTATAATAATCAACTTTAACCTTCTACAAGTGGGTGGAGTAAGAACCATGGGTCTGACTTGGAAAGTGGATCAGAGTTTATTTTAGCACTCATGAAAATTTTTAGGGAAGCCTTATTTTAAACTCTCTGGGAGGTATTTCAAAGTACATTGTCCAAACTACATTTTGTATGCAGACAAACTGTTTCTAAAATTTCTTAGACAATGGATACAATGAGCATTTCTTCATTAGCCAGTTAAGTACTGGGAGTATAGTTGTAGGAATACAACTGCCACGTACAGATTAGCAAGATGATACCTCAACACTGCATCACCAGCGACCCAGCCTGTCCATCCACACTATGCTTTACTTACACTTCATCTACAGTCTCAACTGATTTTAGATGCACTTGATGAAAGAACAAAACACTTTTCACAGAGCTTTAAATTTAACTCTTAATTGAAGTCTATATATTTTACCTTCCCTTCCATAACTCCTTATCTGTCTAACGTTTTCTCAATAAAAGTTAGTTAAATAATTATTGTCTGGCATCTTAAAATACTAGACACAAAACGATATGGATCCTTAGGCTCTATGAGTTTTAGTATTTCCCTGGCTTAGTACATAAGACATAACCAAGCTTTTACACTGGTAGTGATTCCACCTGTGTATATTGTCAAATTGGAATTTTTTTTCCTGGTAATTATTACTAGGACATCCCAATCGCCTTTTTCATATTGCTTAGGAAATTGGAAGGGAAAATTTTATCAGGAAATTGCTGGAGAGACACCCAATCGAGTTCGGTGTTTTCAAAGAGCTCATTATAAAGAAACCTTACAAATTTAACTTTTCACGTCCTCAAATATCTCCTATACTAGAGAATGGATGAATGTTTTTATCTAAACTGACACTTTGATAAATTATTCTGCTGTCAAGCTACTTAATAATGTTTCCTCTGTTACCTTATCACTACTATATCATACTATGACTCAGTTGCTTAGTTACTTTGAGAATTGTATAGTGAGGTTAGTGCAGTGCTATCTGTGTCTTTAAAAGATGATTAGAGGACAAAGTGAAGCTTGGTGTTTGCAGAAATTGCTATGGTGAATAGTTGTTTAGAACATTGACTACTTTCAAGCTGTGCAAAAGATGATTTAAAATTCCAAATAAAAATCGTGAAATAATGAGTTTCTCCTCATTACATTAGATTCCCTGGGGCTGCTTTGTCAGACTTTCAATTGATGTTTCTTTTATAAAACAAATCTTGGGAATAGAGGAGGAGGAAAAATAATTGTTTAGTAACTTATTGCATTTGCATAGCAAATAGTAACTAATGAAGTGTTATTTAGTCATAAGTACAGTTAAATAAATTTAAAGATGACAAAAAACAAACTTGAATGCCTTTTTCCCCTAATTACAAAATAAATTCACTTCTTGGGGAGGTTTATAGGGTAAATATAAATTCCAGTCCTATGCTTTAGATATGTTTTCTTTGTTTAAAAAATATGAAAAAAATTTTAATTTATGTTATCAAGACTATCACTAATCATTCTTTCTAAGATGCCCACTCTGTGCCATGGTGCTTTCATAGTACCGTCCATCTTTGTTTCCTAGTACTTATTATTGTAATTGTACATTTATTTCCATGACTCTTTGACTACTACCTCTCTCCTGTAGATTGTAAGCTTCATGAGAACAAGAACCATGACTGTTTTTTGTTCTCCTTTGATGTCCATGCCCAGCTGAAGGCCTGTAACAGGGCAGGTACTCATTAAATATTTACTGAATAAATAAATGAGCCAAAAGAAAATACCTGCCCAGAGATGGAGGAAATATTTTGGAGTAGTGTTGACTTGCTCTATGCTATTCAACACACACTACACAAAAGACTGTTCACTGACTCTGTAACCATAACTCAACTGCTGTATGCATGAAAATGTATCAGAAATATTTTTTAAGTGTAATTTTAAGGAAGTTCTAGGAGATGAAGTTTGGAGGTTCGGTTGTAGACTCTAAGCATGAGGAGTTAAGTTTAAAATTCACAAATAAAACATTTATTTGGATAAAAACAGATGCTACAACTTCATATTAGATTAAAAATAACTTAATATTTTCTTGTCAGATGAAAAAAATTTAATCCCATAGACCACTAGATGTCCTTAAAATTATACTTGTACCTTTTCTAGTTCGTGAGTCATTAGGATCTGACTCAAAACAAACAGGCAAATGCAATAAACTCGAAATGACTTGTTCAACAAGGTCCTGAATTTATAGTAAATAGCTGGGTTTTGCTCCATTTGAGAGAAGATTAAATAAGCTTAGCTTTATCTTTTGAATAAGCTAATATCGCAATACTTAAATCTGAGTATGAATTCACATTTTTTAATGCAGAACAAGCTACTCATACATAAACAAGTTTAATTTGAAAGGCATTATTTTTCAAGTGGCCTTAACATAAGCCACTCTTGCCATAGTTTACTGAGTAGTTTTATCTTACCTTTAATTATACATACTCTGAATACCTTAACTCAGGTGCAAGAACGTCATCACATTCTGATAATACTTTAAACACATTTATTTTTGTTACATTGATCAAGGATATCTCTAACAGGTAAGGAAAAAGATTAACATGTCTCTCTTAGGGATCCTTTTTCTTCTACATGCATCTCAGTGTCAACACTTATTAATGCATATAAACGATGCAAAAGAAAAGAGGAAATTATGTTGGTTTATTAAGTGCGGATAGAGGTAGCCTTACTATTTTTATCTGACATTTCAATAATAGAACGCCAGTTCAAATGCCATAGAAGTCTGAAAGCAGTGACTGAGAAAAACACATTGTTGGGCTTCCCTGGTGGTGCAGTGGTTGAGAGTCAGCCTGCTGATGCAGGGGACACGGGTTTGTGCCCCGGTCCATGCCGCCGAGCGGCTGGGCTCGTGAGCCATGGCCGCTGAGCCTGCGCATCTGGAGCCGGTGCCCCGCAATGGGAGAGGCCACAACAGTGAGAGGCCCGCGTACCACAAAAAAAAAAAAAAAAAAGAAAGAAAAAGAGAAACACATTGCTTACCTGAAAATCATTGTGTATTTAAAGGCATTATGCTCTTCTTATGTATGGGGGTAGATGATGTATTTAACATGTGACTGTCAAAGTCAAGGAACATTTTAAACTAAATTAGATATGAAATCAATATGGCTATTTTTATCATGAATCATAGACTTCCTTTAAAACTACATTCTAGAGAAAACATATATATATATATATTTTTAATTGAACAGTTCTTAAAAGTTACTCAAGCCAGTCTCCTGAGAAGTGCAAAAAGAAATCCTTTATGTGAACTGATCCATTACCATACCAGGTGAATAGAAAATAGTAAAATTCAAATAAGCATTTTAGGAATTCCAAAATATGAATAAGTGTTATTTCATTCCAAGAAAAAATAAGAATAAAAAATATGGGGGTTTTGGTGGAAACAAATCAAGACTTTATTGTTTTTATTTGCAATTAAAATGTCAAATGCAAGAATTCACATGGCAGGGAGTGAGTTGAAGAAAACACAGGTGCCTAATTCGCAAACTACAAAAAACAGTATAAAGGTGACCATCTGGGGAGAGCTGGCTGACTCAATTTTCCTGTGAGCTTACCGTCTGCTCCATATTTTTCTTCCAAACTCCCCATTCTGACCTTGAAAATGCATCTACATGTTTTGCTACATGCATTTCCTTCTAAACATAAATGCAGGTAGACTTAATTATGCAAAGGATATTAACACAACAAAGGACATATTGTGCTGTATTTTATTTTATCTCAGTTTTCTGATTTTTTTTTAAAAGGTTTTATTTCTGATGGTGATACTTTTTCAGCCTTTCAGCTGTTCTATAAATTCCTAGATCACAGCAAGATCCTTTTTGACCTACCTCCTAGAGAAATGGAAATAAAAACAAAAATAAACAAATGGGACCTAATGAAACTTAAAAGCTTTTGCACAGCAAAGGAAACCATAAACAAGACCAAAAGACAACCCTCAGAATGGGAGAAAATATTTGCCAATGAAGCAACTGACAAAAGGATTAATCTCCAAAATTTAGAAGCAGCTCATGCAGCTCAATAACATAAAAACAAACAACCCAATCCAAAAATGGGCAGAAGACCTAAGGAGACATTTCTCCAAAGAAGATATACCGACTGCCAACAAACACATGAAAGAATGCTCAACATCGGGCTTCCCTGGTGGCGCAGTGGTTGGGAGTCCGCCTGCCGATGCAGGGGACACGGGTTCGCGCCCCGGTCCGGTAAGATCCCACATGCCGCGGAGCGGCTGGGCCCGTGAGCCATGGCCGCTGGGTCTGCGCTTCCGGAGCCTGTGCTCCGCAACGGGAGAGGCCACAACAGTAAGAGGCCCGCGTACCGCAAAAAAAAAAAAAAAGAATGCTCAACATCATTAATCATTAGAGAAATGCAAATCAAAACTACCATGAGATATCATCTCACACTGGTCAGAATGGCCATCATCAAAAAATCTAGAAACAATAAATGCTGGAGAGGGTGTGGAGAAAAGGGAACCCTCTTGCACTGTTGGTGGGAATGTAAATTGATACAGCCACTATGGAGAACAGTATGGAAGTTCCTTGAAAAACTAAAAATAGAGCTACCATACCACCCAGAAGTCCCACTACTGGGCATATACCCTGAGAAAACCATAATTCAAAAAGAGTCATGTACCAAAATGTTCATTGTAGCTCTATTTACAATAGCCAGGACATGGAAGCAACCTAAGTGTCCATCAATGGATGAATGGATAAAGAAGATGTGGCACATATATACAATGGAATATTACTCAGCCATAAAAAGAAACGAAATTGAGTTATTTGTAGTGAGGTGGATGGAGCTAGAGTCTGCCATACAGAGTGAAGTAAGTCAGAAAGAGAAAAACAAATACCGTATGCTAACACATATATATGGAATCTAAGGAAAAAAAAAGGTCATGAAGAACCTAGGGGTAAGACGAGAATAAAGACACAGACCTACTAGAGCATGGACTTGAGGATATGGGGAGGGGGAAGGGTAAGCTGTGACAAAGTGAGAGAGTGGCATGGACATATATACACTACCAAACGTAAAATAGATAGCTAGTGGGAAATAACCACACAGCACAGGGAGATCAGCTCGGTGGTTTGTGACCACCTAGAGGGGTGGGATAGGGAGGGTGGGAGGGAGGGAGACGCAAGAGGGAAGAGATATGGGAACATATATATATGTATAACTGATTCACTTAGTTATAAAGCAAAAACTAACACACCATTGTAAACCAATTATACTCCAATAAAGATATTTTAAAAAATAAATAAATAAAAAGAAATTCCTAGATATTCCATGATACACCTGCAAGTGCTGACAAGCACAGTTCTAAGCAACAACTGCTTCTTTTTTTTTTTTTTTTTTTTTGCGGTACACGGGCCTCTCACTGTTGTGGCCTCCCCCGTTGCGGAGCACAGGCTCCAGACGCGCAGGCTCAGCGGCCATGGCTCACGGGCCGAGCCGCTCCGACACGGACCCGTGTCCCCTGCAACGGCAGGCGGACTCTCAACCACTGCGCCACCAGGGAAGCGTAACAACTGCTTCTCTGAGAGCAGTGGTCCACAAGGAGGCCCAGAAGGCAGATCTGAGAACGTCAAGGAGAGGAGTTGGAAACTAGGATTGTACTCCTTATGTGGATACAATGAATCATCACAGGGCGGATGACAAAGCTGAAACAGTGAGGAATTCCTGGCTTGTCACAATATACCGATTGCCCAAGTATGCTGAGGATGTCAGGATTTCTGAAGGAGGCATCACACTTTACTGACATGGGGAATTAATACTCTGAGCATAAAAACAGATTTGACACTGGTTTTCTTTTTATGTCTCAGTCTGAATACTGAAAATGATGCTTACTTTCAAGTGCTTACTTTCAAGCACTTGTTGCCGCATCGTTTCTAAAACTAGACTTTTGCTTTATCCCACATTTTTTTTTCTGGAAAAAAAAAATCTGTAGCTATCACTTCTTCAGTATCCCTAATTCATGCTCTAATCATTGGCCTCCTGCACTGTATACATGGTATCTGCTCTCCTGAAACTTGTTTCCAGCCTTGAATTCTTTCCAGGTTAAAACCCTGATTTATACTTGGTTGTCCTTCAACATCTTAAAGTTCATCAAGTGCTAAGCTAAACTCATCAAGTTTGTGAATCCACATGTCTCCCCTTTGACTTTTTTCCTCTCCCCATTTTCATCATCTATTAGTCAGTAAGGCATGCCCATCATTATCTCATCCTTCCTTTTCATTCCTATAACTCTTCCTCAAATTCAGGTTAGGTCATCCAGATTACAACAATAATACAACAGTGGTCCAAAATTGTCAAACTGTTCCAAAGAATAATAGGATTCCTGGAACAAAGAGTTCCAGGATCTGCATATTCCGTACGACCTAGAGATTCACAAAGTATCTGAAAGGCTACAGTAAAGAAACATCTTATCAAGTTTGTTTAACCTGATGTTTGGGAAACCCAATATCTCCTAATTCATTTTACCATGGAAAGGTTTTCAAAGAGCATCCAATAAAATCTCCCAGAGTCATGTTTGTAAAACATTCTTCTTCCCCATAGATTCAATCCTGCAGCCAATTTTCATAGCAGCTAATAAATATACAGCTCAGATGATTTCACTTCCCTGCTCAAAATTTTCAAACACTCTCGCTTACCCATCAAACAAAGCTAAGCACCTCTATCTATCTGCAACCTACACGTTTAATCTGCTCTTTCATGACTTCATTCATCTCTGTAGTTCACCAGACATCAAGCCTAGGATCTACTGTACTACAAGCGCTCATCCTCAAACCAAATAAATGTGTTTCATTAAATAAATGTGTACCATCATTTAGCAATGAATCAACCTTTCACACAAAACTCTGGTACTGTGAACAGCTCTTTAAAGACTTAATGGCTTCCTGATGCTCTCCAAACTTAAACCAAAGTCTACTTTGCTAAAGAAAAATATATTTACTTTCTTCTCTCCATGATTTGAAAAACTCTGCTGTAGATAGTTACATGCACTGAATATTTTTAACAAATTGAATTGTCATTATTGCATGGTTTTCCTGAAATAAAGGTGGTATGTGGTGCTTAGTATAATTGAGCCAGATGGGAAATTGGTAAGTAGATGTGGAATGATCATATTATCTGTGATCATTCCTTAACCAGTGTCAAAACACACATTCTTGTCCAATTTTAAAAAAGTAACATCTATTGAAAATACTTCTAAACCTTAAAAAATTTTAGGTTATAATTTTAACTGAAATGGTACTTACTGTTCAAGAAATACTCAGTTGCACATCTGCTTTGGGTCAAGCATTGGTACCAGGCAAAAAGCAGTCAACAAGATGGACACAGTTGTTACCACAGTGTGTAGTTCTTACCAGGAGTTCCAGGCATGCTGAGAATTATATCTCCCTCCTGCTAGTATGCTATTTCTCTGAAAGCAAAAGTTCTACAAAATGTTGTTCTTACTGTCCCTAAAATATCTCATCCTCTCCTGAGTCTACACCAATGAAGCTTTTACCTACTATTTCTAAAAAGTGTCAGGACCATCAATGATCTTCACACTGCTAATCGCAATGGTCAATTCCCAGACGAGGTCTTACCTCACCTGTTACCATTTCACACAGATAAGCCTTCCCAGCTTCTTAAAAGACTTCATTTACTTGGCCTCTGATCACCACTGTCTTTTGCTTTTCCTCCCTGGCTGGTGCTTCCTCATCTTCTCAACCTTTAAGTGTTGTAATTACGCAGAGCTGAGTCATCAAACGTCCCATCTTTTCATCCTCCAGATGGCTTTAAATACCATCTATACGTTGATAATTCCCGTATTTATATCTCCATCCTGGACTCTTCCCTTGAGCTCCAGAGTTTTTATACAGCTGGCAACTCAAACTCTTCATTCTAGCGTCTGATATCTCAACACATCCAAAATCGGTATTTCTCCTGGACGTAAACCCCTCCCCCTACGCTCTTCTGGAGTCTTTCCAATCTCAGGTGAAACTTCATCTTTTCAGGTTCTCAGAACAAACACCTGATTCTTCATCAACTGCTTTGTTTCTCCTACACCTTATACTCAAACCTGCATCAAATCCTGCAGGCTAAGTCTTCCAGGCGTGTCCAGAATTTGACCATTCATCACTACCTTTCCTGTTACTACCCGGATCCCTACCACCGTCATCTCCGGTCTGGATTCTTTTATTTACTTCCCAACTAATCTAGCCCGTTCAAACTAAAAATCCCACCATCTGTGGCTTTAGTATATTACACTAAAAGCCAAAGTCCTCAAAATAGCAAGCGTCAGCCTCCTCCAGTCCGAGGGCGCGCTGGCCTACCTCCAGTGCTCGGCTGGGCTCCCGGAACGCGTCCAGGCCGCCGTCTTCCCGGGGGCAGCCAGGTGGCCCTCAGCGGGCGCAGTCACCATGTCCGGCGGCGGGTTACCTACAGCTGCGTGGTGACGAGGCTGCCTGGGGCCCCCTGTCCCGACCGCCGACCGCTCCAGCAGCTCAGAAAGGAGTTGGGCGCAGACCTGCTGCGGTGGATGCTCTGCGGTGGCAGTCCCCAGGCTGGGACAACTGAACTGCCCCTCAAACATATGGGAACCATCTTCGGAACCCCGGACGGAAGCGAAACCCCTCTAGGGTGTTCGGGGGCCCACCAGCCCGGTGGAGGGCGAGGCCTGGCGTCCCAGGGAATCATCAAGACTCCCAGCCCCCAGCCTCGGGTTGCAGTTCCGGGAGCGGCCTGGCGCCACCTCGTGGCTGCTCCCGGGGCTGCACCCTTAGGACTTGGCTTTCCTAGGACTATCCATCCAGAAGCCACACCCTGCGCCTTCCCCCTTGGCCCTGCCCATCCCAGAGATAACTGTAACAACTAAAATGACATCACTTGTCCAGAAAAGAAAAAAAAAAAACCCAAAGCCTCTCTGTCTTCATCTCTTTCTACCCTTTCCCTTGTTGACTGTGCCCCAGGCACAGGGCTCATTGCTGTTCCTAAAATACTTTCAGAACATTATTGCCTCAAGGCCTTTACCCTTGCTGTTTCCTCTGTGCTACTTTTTCCCAGTTATCCTCGGGGAAAACTACTTATTTACTTATACAGTAAGTCCCTTACATATAAACCTTCAAGTTGCAAACTTTCAAAGACGCGAATGTGCATTCGCATGTCCAATCACATAAGTTACTTCACGTGTCTGGGTTATATTGTCAGGTGCGTGCATCCTCCACAAGTGGTTGTGCTTTTGTGTACTTTATTGTACAGTACTGTATAGTAGTACAGCATCTTTATTTCAAGTAGTACAGCATCTTTATTTCAAGCCCAGGATGTCCGGAAACAAGCGTAAAAGCAGTGGTGATAGGTATTATAAACCTATTACAGAACAGTACGATATAGCCGATTGTGTTAGTTGGGTACCTGGCTAACTTTGTTGGACTTACGAACAAACTGGGCTTATGAACACACTCTTGGAACAGAACTCGTTTGTATGCAGGGGACTTACTGTATCTAATACAGGAGGGCTTCCCTGGATCCACCCCTACTTTCCTTGGCTCTGTCACCGCCACCACCCCCGCAAACCTGCTTCATGTTTCTTCAGATTACTTAAAATTATAGAAAGTACTATGTACTTATTTGTTTGTCTTGTCATCCTCCACCTCCACCCCACTACCATATAAGCTTCACAAGAGTTGAAATTCTGTCTGTGTTCACTACGTAGGACCTAGAACAGGAGTTGGGACATAGTAGGCACTCAAGAATCGAGTGAATAATTGGGTGAATTTACAAAAGGGCATTATAAGGTGCTATGGAAGCATAAAACAGAGGGAACTAAACTAGGCTCAGGGAACAAGAGTTTTTGAGGAATCTGAAACCCAAATGCTAAAAAGACAAGTAGGAATTTGCCAAGAAACGGGAGGAAGAGGAAGGGAAGAGTTCTCCCCACAAAGAGAACAACATTGCCAAGATCCTGATTTTATTTAACAAATATTTATTAAACACCTGCAATGTGCCAGGCTGTGTTCTAGGTATTTGGAACATAAGTAATAAAGGGGAAAGGCTATACATAAATAATTTTTGGCATATGATCAGTTAATAAAATTAAGAACATATTAAGATATATTTAAAATATTGGAAAATGGGAAGCCACTAAAAAGTTTAATGCAAGGAATGACATGATCAGATTAATATCTCAGAAAATCAAAACCAAACATAAGCCTTACCCCCAGTTCCTGGCTGTTTTGATACTTAACCAAGAAGAGCTTCCTTTCAGGTTCCACAGTCATTTCTAATATAAGCCCTTAGAATCAGATAAAGTGAAAATGGTGCTAATTATTTTCCTGTATGTGAATACAAAACAAAAAAAGTCTTATAAATAGAAGTTTTCAAGTTTTTCAAAACTTTAATATAATTTAATGTCATTTTATTTTTAAAAAATCTGCTTTTAGTATTCTTTTCTCATATTTTTCAGGAATCTTTTTCAAATTTACTTATTTTTTCAGTGTCATGTTCTCTCCTTATAGTTTCTATTTTTAAAGTGCATTTTAAAATCATTATAAATATGTTTATAGTCTCTTTCTGATTTCTTCTATATCAAGTTCTTTTAGTTTTTCAGACATAGCTTCCTTCTTCTCTCTGAATTTCTGTTCCTTCTGTCCAAAACACAGGGCTCACTAACCCCCTGGTTTGTTGTCAGCACTGACTCACTCGAATGTTCTACCTCCTTCTCATTCATTTCTAATGTTTATTTGCGAGCTCACCTTTGGCAGGGATTGTTTGTTCTATGAGAAACCAGTAATGTAGCTGAATGCTTCTTAAGAGTGCTTTCATTTTACTTCCTCTAGTCTGTCCTAGGCTAGGACTCGTTTTATGTAAGTTCCTTGAGAAAAAGTTTCCTGAACCAGCTCAGTGGTATATATTCAGACTCCAAGCTAAGCAATGCAGTTTAGGGTATGGGTATAATGAAGATCTAACACGTCACCCTCATTTCCTGCTTTGCCCCCAGTCATGGGGCTTATTTCTCAGTCTGGGACCACTTGGCATCCCCTTCATCTCCCTCCGTCCACTTGTACCAAGATGTCAGCGTGATACCACCGCCATTCCAGCCTTCACTTCCCCTTTCATTCCTGGCACCTGGAGATAATGCTTTCTCACTTGCATTCTAAGCTGTAGAGAGTTTAATTGTTAGATTTTATGTAGCACATCTTGATCTTTGTAATGGGAGAGGTTCTGTGTTAGCTCAGTCTGCCATATTACAGATTCACTCAAATTAGTCTCTGAATTGGATTTTAATTTGAAGTATGAGCAACAACATAAAGACAGTCTGCCTAACCAAACAGTCGCTCAGATGTGCAGATAAATACCAAAAACTAACCAGGCTGCAAAAATGCTTTCAAAGTCTGTCTTCCCAACTGGGAACACAACTTCTTACTCAATTAGGTTAGTGTGAATTTTAGCTCACATAGGATAAGTTAACTTTGCAAAACTGTAATAGTATAGGAACCTTGAAGAGCATAGAAACCCATCCAAGCAGAGAGCGGAGGTGAGCCAGGCTCACACCCAGCACAGGCTCACTCATCTGTGGCAGAGCATGGGCAGAAGAGTGCCATACAAATGGGGAAGAAGAATTCAGCTAAAGTGTTTAACTGATTGATGAAAGTCCGAATGTGAGCTAGCATGACAATATAAAACCTCTGGGAGTGGCAAAGACAGGCAATTTTTACAAACTTTTACTGGGAGCTCGTGAGAAAGAATGGGTCAGAGTTAAGAGTAAAGGTAAACACCTGTTACAACTGGGAGACAGATAAAAGAAAAAACCTGTATGCCAAGGTGGAGGGAGAGGGAAGCAGGAAACAGTGTTAATTCCAGGATCTAATACCAATACTATTAGAGGCCCCCTACCGCTGAGGGAGGGGCAGGGAGCTCTCCCACCAAGACCCTCCAATGATGAAGCCAGAGTTTAGTCTGGGAGACCAGGAAGAGGCAGCATCATTGAGAAAGCCCCATCCTTGAGACTCAGGCACAGGGTCTTCGTGAGACCGAGGCTGGGCCAGGACAACAGAGAAGCTCCTTTGTCCCCCGCCACCAGGCTAGTAAGTACCAAGAAAGGAGCGACAGTAGTCTACCCCTGTGGGAATGTAAGAGCAAAGAGCAAGAATCAGCTGGGACACGGGTGTACAAGGAAGACTGCAAGCTGAGGGTCAAGCAACTCAGATGGTTCAACTGAATGCAAACGTAAAGGCCATTCTCTCTTTTCTATTTCTTTAATGCTCTAAAAGCAGAGGTTGGCAGGCGTTTTCTGTAAAGAATCTGAGAGTAAATAGCTGAAGCTTTACAGACCAAATGGTCTCTGTCTCTGAAATTCCTCACCTCTGCCACTGTAGCCTGAAAGCAGCCATAGATAACATGTAAATTAATGAGCATGGCTATGTTCCAATAAAACTTTACTTATAAACATGGAAATCTGAATTTAATACAATTTTCATTGTATTAAAATATTTCACTGTCACAAAATATTTCTCTTTTTGAGTTTTCCAACCATTTAAAATAATGAAAAAAACATTTTTAGCTCTCAGGCTGGATTTGGTTTGGGGGTTATAACTTGTGAGTCCTGGTTTAAAGCACAATTAGTAGCAATGAATTATGCATTTACAGCATAGATTTAACAATAGCACAAAAGACAAGAGGCAGCAGTTGGAAGTATATTATTTTAAGGAAGGCTGTGATAAGTTAAAGATACACACTGTCGACCCTAGCCAACACCCCCCCCCCACAATACAAACATTAAAAGAAAGACTTATAGCAAAATAAGCAAAGGCCTACATCAATATTAGATCAGTAAAGTATGGTTTGAATGTAAGACAAATGATTAGATACAGCTCCTTTACATTTGGAAAATGCGTAATTTACAAATAGAAAATTTCATCTCGAAAAATATCCAGGAGAAACTGCTAAGAAAAAAATAAGTAAATGTATTTAAAGAATTCAATGTATTTGAAAATAATGGAGAACAATCCAAGAGAAGAGGCTCTGAAAACTTGTTAGTACATGTAAGACAAAGATTTCAAAACTCACACAGGGAAAAAGATGCAACTAAGGAGGAAATTAGGTATACCTCAGTGTGCATCTGTGTACAACTTATCTTGCCTATAGCTAATGTGTTCAACTACTTAGGATAGAGGATTGCCGAGGCTAAGATCATGTGATGATTGCTATACTGTCTTAGCTTAAATTGCTCTAACAAAGTACCATAACCTAAGTGGCTTCAAAAACAGATCTTTATGTCTCACAGTTCTAGAGAGTGGGAAGTTCAAGATCAATCTGCCAGCAGATTCAGTTTCTGGTGCAAGTCGCTTCCCAGCTTGCAGCCATCTACCTTGTGGGTGTATATTCACAGGGCGAAGAGAGAGCTCTAGTCTCTTCTTATAAGGACACTAATCTCATCATGACCCCCACCCTCATGACCTCATCTAACCCTAATTACTGCCTAAAGCCTCCACCTCCAAATCACATTGGGGGTTAGGATTTCAACATATGAATGGGGAAGGGAGAGACAAAAACATTCAGTCAGTAGCATATACAATCTTAATACTTTGCTATTCAAAGTTATCATTTGGAAGCCAAACTGTCAATACTTGCAAAATGTGTGTCATCAGAAGAAATGAGTGTCTACATGATCCAGAATACCTTATTTATCCAGAGGCATGTATCTGTCAAATTCAACTAACTAAAACAGGTCTGAGAAGCTGGAGTGATGCAGAATTGCCCTTTGAGCCATCCACATAAATATCTCATCATTCCGTTAGTAATATGCATTGCTGTCCTGCCTTACTTGTTTTATTTTCCACTATTCTTTTACAAAAGCTCCATTTTCTAGAGAACATATACTATACCAGAGAAGGAAAGAAAATGAATCCTATATTTTCGGGTTAAAAATGGTTAAAAATTAACCATTGATTAATTTTTAGTTATCTGTAAGGTTTTGAGGCAGGAGATAGATGGGCTCCAGGCCAGACATTTACACCTGGCCTGTTCACACTTCCTGGGGTGAGAAGAAGATGGGCTCCAGGCTGGACTTTCATTACCAGCCCCCTGTTTACACTTCCTGAGGCAAGAGAAAAACGGGCTCCGGACTACATATTTATGACCGGACTCCTCTCTATATTTCGAGATCTGCACTTCGATATAAGAAACAGCAACAGGAATAGGGTAGATAACTGGACATTGGACACTTTTATGGCAGGGATAGAGAGGGGCTAAACCCTGTTAAAAGATCAGGAGGTCATACATTTCCCCTCCTTAGGGCAAGGGAAACATTGCACATGCGCAGAAAGGCTCCTTGGGGGTCAAAAAGGAGGGGCGCCACCCCATAATTTGTGATGCTAAGGCTGTCCCATAGGCCTCTGGGCTGTGATCCATCTTGGAAAAAAGTTGTGCACACATGTTGGGGAAAGTCCTAGGGCAGGTGTGGAAAAAGAAACCAGATAATTGGCCAAAGATAAACAAAGACCCGGAAGAACTTACCTATATAGATGACTTAACAGTCTCTTTCCTTCATGCCTCCTCATTAGGGAGGAGGCCCACACCTTTCTCTCCGGGTGTGCATCTCTGCCTTGCTTCTATCTTAACTAAACCAACCGTTTCTCTGTGTGCTCTCCCACTTCTTGTTGTGCTATGTCTCCAATAATAAACTTTGTACGTGTTTTTACAGTTTTTGCCTCCGTGAGAAATGTATTTTTTACTAGGAGGCAAGAACCAGGGGGGTCTGGTGGCTAGGATTCCTGGTTTTCATCCAGGCTGTCCGGGTTCAATTCCTGGGCAGGGAATTAAGATCTTGCCTCATGCCACCACTCACTGCTGCCTCTCCGAGATCAGTTTACTTAGATGGATCATCTCTCCCACATTTAATGCTAGGCAAATACAGCATGGCTTGGGCCACTGAAACACATGTTAAAACTTCAAGGCATATATTTTAAAGATCATGGGTTAGCAGAGTGTGTTTATGCCCTTCAGGCCATTTAGAGCCAATCTTGAAGGAAGAAAAGAAGTCACAATTTTCTCTTCACGCCTGAAACTCAGGTTGTGCTGCACTTGTCTCACTTAACAGCAAAGACTGTACAGAAAGGGACTTGGGGCCCTATTATCACTTTTTCAACTCCCTCTGTGAGCCTGTCAAAATTCCAAGTATATGAAGAAGTTTTATCTGCGCATGACAGATCACTGAAAGATAATCTAAATGTCACAGTCATAATCTCTTGGTTCACTGGCACAGCATGGAAAGAAGGAACAGAATCTTGCTAGACTTTCTTTTAATTCCATATTTGGGTATTTTGATCTTTTGTACCAAGAAAGTAATAAACATGATTAATAATAAGCACAACCATTTATTAAACACCTGCTATTTTCGAATAATTTCGAATAACAGACTTTTAAAATACATCACTTAAATTAGTCTTTACCAGCATTAGTATATACTCCTTTTATAAGCATTGAATAAAATTCTTTCCTTTTTGTCTGAACATACTGTCCTGGTGGTGCCTCCTACCAGTCTGTCTGCTCTTTGAAGCCTTTGCAAGCACCTCCGTGTCTGCCATCCCTTACAAGTCCACGTCCCTCAAGTCTTGTTACAGACCCTGTTACAGACCTATGTACTTGCTCTCCACAGTGTAGCATAGTGATTAAGCTCAAGGTCACAATATAAACCAGACTGAGTTCCAATCCCTTTATTTAGCCTCTTTCTGCCTCAATTCCCACATCTTCAAAATACTAATAGCATGTGCCTCAGAGGTTTGTTTTCAGGACTAATTGAAATGAAATATGAAAAACTCTAAGCACAATGCCTGGCACGTAGTAAATGCTCAATATGTGTGAGCTGTTACTATAATACTCAAACTATGTTATCATAAATTATGTTTCATGTCTGTCTCCCCTGGACCGCACGCTCTACCCCCAGCCTTTGACTCGGTACCTGCCACATGGTAGATTCTCATTCTCTTTTCCTTGCAAGCCTAAGGAAGAACCTTAGCCTTGCAAGCCTAGGTAACCACAGCCTATGTAACCACAGCCATAAAGTGGGTGTCATTATTCCTATATTAAGAATGAAAGAAACAGAATGTGGAGAGAGTAAGCAGTATTCTAAGCTTCCATACATAGTAAGTGGCAGAACTGCAATTCAAATCCATATCCGTCTAAATCCAAAGCTTGTGCACTTTTCATTTACTGCACTGGGAAAAACACATGCTCTGGGGAGAAGGGGTGGGGAATAATCAATCAGTGTTGAGCACTTACTATGGACTTGGCAGCGTTCTAAGCACTTGCATATGTTTTCTTAGTTAATTTTTACAGTAATCTTAAGAGATAGAAACTATTATTATTTTCAATTTTACAGATGAAAAGTAAAGGACACAGAGAAGATATTAACAGGCCAAGGGTACAGAGCTAAGGAAGAGGCAGGCATAGATAGGATTTGAACCCAGACGTCTGGATCCAGTGCTCACACCCCCGACTGGCACGTGTATGCCTCTCTCAGCATCATGTGATGCTTCAAAATTAAACAGCACTAAACAAGAGTCAAAAAGTCACTCTTGGTTATATTTTCCCCAGTCAACTGTTTAGTACACTTTTTTTTTTTGACGGTACTCGGGCCTCTCACTGTTGTGGCCTCTCCCGTTGCGGAGCACAGGCTGCGGACGCGCAGGCTCAGCGGCCATGGCTCACGGGCCCAGCCACTCCGCGGCATGTGGGATCTTCCCGGACCGGGGCACGAACCCAGTCCCACCAGGGAAGCCCAGATTTTTTTTATTCAAGAAAAAATCCCCGGGGCTTCCCGCGTGGCGCAGTGGTTAAGAACCTGCCTGCCAAAGCAGGGCACACGGGTTCGAGCCCTGGTCCGGGAAGATCCCACATGCCGCGGAGCAACTAAGCCCGTGCACCACAGCTACTGAGCCTGCGCTCTAGGGCCCGCGAGCCACAACTACTGAAGCCCGCGTGCCTAGAGCCCGTGCTCCGAAACAAGAGAAGCCACGGCAATGAGAAGCCCGCTCACCACAATGCTTCAACTGGAGAAAAGCCCACATGCAGCTACCAAGACCCAGCACAGCCAAAAATAAATAAATAAATAAATTTATTTTTAAAAAAAAGAAAAAAAAAAATTCCCCACATTTATTCTGTTCAAAATTAGAATGGGTGCCTTCCGGGAATTTGTGAACATTCCATTACCAGATTACTGGAAAAGTACAGGCAAAACTTGAATGACAAATTGGAAAAGTTGTTACAGATGGACTTTATGATTCGGTAATTGTTAAGGACAGGGACTAGAGTTTATGTAGATGTTCAGGGTTTTAATTTTATTTTATTTATACAGATATCAGAAGTGTACTAAACAGGGCTTCGATATCCGCCGGATATTGGTTCCAGGACTCCCTGCTGATAACAAAATCAGAGGAAGCTCAGACCCTTACATAAAAAGGTGTGGTACAGTCAGCCATTGTTTCTGCATCCGCAGATTCAAGCAACCATCTATCTGCAATTAGTTGAATCTGTGGATGCGGAACCCCCGGATATGGAGAGTCAACTGTACTCCCACCCTACTGCCAGGAGGTAAGGACAGATACTGTTTGTTGCCTTCAAGCTATACTAAGAGGCAGAGACCGTGTTTATTTTGGTATGCTGTAGAAGCAGGAAGCATTTGGAGATGCCTGGGGGTCAAAGCAAATATTTCCTGTATAAATACCTAATTTGCCTGCTCACTCTTTCCCTAAATCCTTTCTTTCTTGATGCTTCTATAACAGTAATTTTCATAATTGTACTAGAGCACTTACCACACAATATAGAATTTTTTCTTTTACACTGCCGTCACCGTAACAACATAAGTTATTTATATTCATCTTTGTGTACCCATTGCCTATCACAGTGCCTGAAAGACATGTGCTCAAATGTGTGCTGAATAAATTAGTGTTGTTTTCTTCAAATACTGCATAGCAGTCAGGGGGTAAAACTAGGTGAGTTAGCAAAGGATACAAGATGACAGATTTTTTTTTTTTTTTTTTTTTTTTGCGGTACGTGGGCCGCAAAAAAACTTTGAGGACTCAGGGAAGATATGTGTATTGGGTTTTAAGGATGCTACTATAGGTGACTTTGAGGACTCAGGGAAGAAATAATTATCATTGTTGAGTGGTGCTCACGCGTCAGGCCTGTTCTAAGTATTTTGCACGTATTAACTCGTTTAAGGTTCGTCCACCTTATGAAGTCACTGCTATTTTTATCATTTCCCATTTCACAGACAAGAAAACAGATTCAAAACAGTCTAGTAACACTGGAAGTTACAGAGTTAGTAAATAGAAAAGCTAGGATTCAAACTCAGGCAGGCTGGCTCTGGGGTGCATGTTTTTTGTTTTTTTTTTTAAATTTATTTATTTTTGGCTGCGTTGGGTCTTCGTTGCTACACGGCGGGCTTTCTCTAGTTGCAGTGAACGGGGGCTGCTCTTCATTGCGGTGTGCGGGCTTCTCATTGCGGTGGCTTCTCTTGTTGCGGAACATGGGCTCTAGGCGCGTGGGCTTCAGTGGTTGTGGCACACGGTCTCAGTAGTTGTGGCCCACGGGCTTAGTTGCTTTGCGGCATGTGGGATCTTCCCGGACCAGGGCTCAAACCCGTGTTCCCTGCATTGGCAGGCGGATTCTTAACCACTGCGTCACCAGGGAAGTCCTGGGGTGCATGTTTTAAGTGCCATACTAAACCATCCCTGTCTCGACCCAGAACTGAATCATTAGGGCTTGACTGAGGTACAGGGCCTGCCTGAGGTTTTAGTGGTGGTTGAGTGGAGTCCAGTGGGGCAGTATTCACTGGGCATTAGAACCAAGAGCAATGAATAGACAGCGCTGGCTCCCTTTTCCTGGTGAATGAATGAATGAAGAATACATTCATTTTCATTAAATTTTATCTCTTTTACTGTACCCTGTCCAAGCTAGTTATAATTTCATTTATTTATTTATTTTAAAGATTTTGGCAAACAACTTTTATTGAAAAACATTACATTCTTGTTACACTTTTTAAAATATCTAAATTTGTGAGCTTACCTGGCTATTAAACATTATATATATATTTTACTTTGAATTGTTGCTATTGTTTCACGGGTTTTTCTCTATTCAGTATGGAAAATTGATTTGGTACCAGTGAATGGTAGATATGATCTTTAAACTTTCTTTATAGATTTGTTATATATATATAGTTTAATTGAAGTATAGTTAATTTACAATGTTGTGTTAGTCTCTGGTGTACAGCAAAGTGATTCAGTTATATCATATTCTTTTCTATTATAGTTTATTACAATATATTGAATATAGCTCCCTGTGCTATACAGTAGGTCCTTGTTGTTTATTCTATATATAGTAGTTTGTGTCTGCTAATCCCAAACTCCAAGCTAGTTATAATTTTAGAATACTGATTTGGTTGGCCAAATTAGTTGCTATTCTTCTTAGCTCTATGTCACTTATAAAAAATCTTCTATGGCACTCATCCAAAATATTGGTAACAATGTTGAATAGGACAGAGAACCAAATCGCCTTGGAATAGTGTTTCAACCACTAGAAATCCAACAGTGTAATCATCCACTTCACATACCTCACACTTTCCACAGTGTTTCTATGAAAGTTGTGCTGTCGTGAGTTTATAGTATTGCTATGGCACACACCTGAAATTTGAAAAAAAACTATTCTTGGTGATCCCATGTAGGCTCTGTGGGATCACCACTTTCTTTTTTAAGTGCCAATATCACATTCTTCTATTAATATGCCTTAAATTTTTCTTCCAGGAGGCAACAACAAGTAGATCGGTCTGTAGTTTCCCCAAACATCTTTAACACCTTTTTGGAAGCCAGGATATTTGTTCATCAGCAATTAGTGCTCTTTGACAACTTTCCTCAAAAATCACTTTCAGCATTCTCTCAGCCATATTTCCAAATTCAATACCATTAAATAGACCCAGCTATGATTTGATGGAGTTTTTTTCCCCATCTAACTTGGGGGTTTAAATCTTATTGTCATTCTATGATTCCCATTATTCTATCCTTTTTCCTTTTTTGGTAAAAGATGATTCTTTGATAGAAAAAAAAAAAACAGAGCTCATACTGAAATATCATTAACTATCACCACAGTAGGCAAGTAAACAAAAATAGCATATCCAGTTGGACTTGGAATAGCTACTGTGTTTCTAGAGGAAATTACCACCAGTTTAAACTAGAAGCCCTTGTTTTCTGTCCAAGTCAGATACTATCTGAGTATAATTTCAATATAAGTTTCAATTCAACCCAACTTTTTTCAAGTAGTCTTTGGGTATATTTACTTTTACTTTTAATAGACAAGTCTTCAAATTCAGCTAGCACATCACTTAGTAAAAGTCAGTCATGGAGAAAAAAAAAAAAAAAAAACCTCTTTATCACTTAGACCAGAAGTAAAGCATTGACTTAATCTACATGACTTTTAAGGTTGTGTTTACATTTGCCAACCCAGAGTGATTTCAAATTAAATCGATTCTAACTTGTTTATCAGGACATAGCTCTATTATTCATCCATTTGTAGTTAAAAGGAAAAAAAAAAAGTAAGGCAGTATAGCTTATGTGTGTGTGTTGGTGGGGGGGCAGATTCTGCCAAGCCCTCCTCCTTTTTTGTCTTTTTTTTTTTTTACCCTTTTCAGTTGTACTCTGGCATTAACTTGCCTGGTTCAATTAACAAGTTAAGATGGCAGGTGGATGCAAGCAATGGAAGTAGGGCTACAAGTATAAGTATCAACACCAGCACCTCACATCCTTTCTTGGCCCTGGAGAGCATTCCACTTTTAGGTCTGCTACACACACACAAAGCAAAGTGACAAAGTAAGGTAGCCACCACTTTTACATTATTATATGTTGGAAGGCTTTTTTTTTTTTAGCATTACGAATGACTCCATGATAGCTAGTCCAACTAAGTCAATTTCATTCATACATTTATTCAATTAATCAATCAATCAATATTAAGAGTGTGTTGAGCTCTGTGTAAGCAAATCCAGCAGAGTCTCTGACCTGATGAAGACTATATCTTAATAGACAGATGTCAGAACTAAGTAAAGAACTCTCTCCAAGAGGTATTGGCTTTGCACCTATAGTAGCATCCTTAAAACCCAATACACATATCTTCCCATTTGATACTCCTCTCTAAATGTTCTCTTTTCCCTATTGAATAGCTAAGCCCTAGCTGTGATCCTGAAAAAGCACCCCAAAAGCAAAAGCATTACTTTCATAAATGACCAGAGAACACCAAATACGTCTCAGAGCTTGGATGGCTGACACACCAAACTAGAAGGTATTCACCAGATTTCTGTTTCTTTTCCTGGAAGTTCAATCATTAATTTTTCAATTTCAATTTTAAAACTGTGTATAAAACTCTCATTAAATGGAAAATACCTTTTTCAATAACTAAGACTTTTTAGAAATTTGGTTCCTTCTCTTTGTAACTTTTCATTATCAAACAAAAAGAAAAGGTGAATATGACACGATTCTGACTCCTGGAAAATATTTTGTGACAGTAGTGCAAAAAGAAACTCAATATTGATTTGCAAAAAAAATTCAATATGTTTTTAAATGTTTAGTGACGCTTATGGAAAAAATGAGAAAGAAAGCAAATACTTAATGTTTGTAGACTAAAACATTCTGGCTGCTGATGTAAAAAGACTTTAGGACAAGAGCCATAAAATATAGTCAGCCCCTCTCTCCTCCCCATCACAACCATCAGGGCACACAACTTTAAAACAACATAAAGACTAGCTTAATTTTTACTTTCCTTCTTCCTTAATTTCTCCTCATGCTAAAAAATAAATAAATAACGAAGAGAGAGAGAGGAGGAAGGCCCCTTTGGACTATGAACAAAAGCAATTTTCAGGCAAATACAGATTTTATAAAAACTGGTGAATACAGCTGATTAGAAAAGCTACAGGCTGCCCAAGGCTTGAATTGGGAAATACATAAAGTAATAAGCTCCGCTTGCCTTGAAAAGGGAAAAGGGAAGAGAGAAAACTTTTAATGTATCACAAATTCTATGAAAAGTGTGGCACTCATGGGATTTCCATTTGCATTCAACTTTTGTACTCATGTTTTTTTTCATAAGTTTGAAATCCACAAAATAATGGCTCTTGGTTTTCTATTAGAATTTTCAAAGGACGAAAGTTTTAATTTTTTTAAAGGGAAAACACATCAAAATTTGTTTAATCAATATTTTAGATTAAAACTTACTTTAGAATTCAAGAAAACAAGATTTACATTTACACTTTTGCAATGTATCCAAGTTGAATTTAACTCACAGAAAAGTTCAGTGGCTGTGACACCAGCATTTTATTTTATATAGGTGCCTAAATGCAGATTGTAAACTATTGATCATGTTATAAGCAAAGTCTCAAATATTTAAAACTACACAATTTCTTTTTTTTTTTTTTTTTTGCGGTATGCGGGCCTCTCACTGTTGGGGCCTCTCCCGTTGCGGAGCACAGTCTCCGGACGCACAGGCTCAGCGGCCATGGCTCACGGGCCCAGCCGCTCCGCGGCATGTGGGATCTTCCCGGACTGGAGCACCAACCCGTATCCCCTGCATCGTCAGGCGGACTCCCAACCACTGCGCCACCAGGGAAGCCCAACAATTTCTTTTGTTTTTAATAAATTTATTTTAAATTTAATTATTTTTATTTTTATTTTTGGCTGTGTTGGGTCTTCATCGCTGTGTGCGGGCTTTCTCTGGTTGCGGCGAGTGGGGGCTACTCTTCGTTGCGGTGCACAGGCTTCTCATTGCAGTGGCTTCTCTTATTGTGGAGCACAGGCTCTAGGCACGTGGGCTTCAGTAGTTGTGGCACGAGAGCTCAATAGTTGTGGCACACAGGCTCTAGAGTGCAGGCTCAGTACTTGTGGCGCACGGGCTTAATTGCTCCGTGGCATGTGGGATCTTCCCGGACCAGGGCTCGAACCCGTGTCCCCTGCATTGGCAGGCGGATTCTTAACCACTGCACCACCAGGGAAGCCCCTAAAATTACACAGTTTCAATTACTCATAGAAATTATTTTAATTATCCATTTTTCTCCAAGAATTGATTTTGTCAGTCTTCTTTATAAGTCATGCAAAGACTTCCTTATAAGTCATGTTTTTTTAAAAAGCCATTCTGCTTAAAATCAGGGCAACAAGATAAGCAGAAGTAACATTTTGGAGAATTCCATTGTATTATCTTTTCTGACCTTGAGATGGTAAGTGAAGGAGAGTTGGAGCTACTGGACTGAAGGAAAGTGCCTAAATCCATGCATTTTTTAATATAGTATAGTATTCCTATGTTCTTCGTTATAATGGTATTAAATATCATGGATTGCACCCTGCTTTGTTCCCTTGATTTTAGCTGAAGGTCATTCCTGGTTGTAGAGATTAAAATCTGGGCAAAGGTGTAGGGAAGAACTGCACTGAATATTTTAAATTCTGGAAGAGATGATTCCACACTAATCTCCTGATCAGCATCTTCTCTTTGCCACAAGGGTAAATTACAGTTACTACTTTCTACATCACAGTCTAATATAAAATATTACACTGAAAATGAATATATCTCGTATTATGACCACTTGGGTTCAACATGTAGATCTATGCATAGTGACATGTAAATTACAATGATCAAGATATCTTTGGGGCTTCCCTGGTGGTGCAGTGGTTGAGAATCTGCCTGCCAATGCAGGGGACACAGGTTCGAGCCCCGGTCCGGGAAGATCCCACATGCCACGGAGCAATTAAGCCCATGCACCACAACTACGGAGCCTACACTCTAGAGCCCACGAGCCACAACTACTGAAGCCCACATGCCTAGAGCCCGTGCTCCTCCATAAGAGAAGCCACCTCAATGAGAAGCCGGCACACTGCAAAGAAGAGTAGCCCCCGCTTGCCACAACTAGAGAAAGACCCACACGCAGCAATGAAGACCCAACGCAGCCAAAAATAAATAAATTAATTAATTTTTAAAAAAAGGTATCTTTGAAAATTTAATTATAATATATAGTGTTTTAGTCTAGCAGTAAGAAGCAAAAAGTTGAGATTTTCTTGGTATACTTATAACCAACTATCTGCCCCAGATGCATACTTAGAGTGTTGTTATTTCTTGGTAATTTTTCTTTTCAGTCATTTGCTTGGTTATGGAGGTATTAATGGGATGGTAGCCAAGCTTCACGTGTGCAACAGCTTTTTCTTGTATTCTTCCCTCTATCCATAATGCTTTTCCTAAGGACCTTATTAATACACCAGAACTCAGATTAAATTTTACTTTCTCAGTGAGCCTTCTATGACCAACACCATCTAAATAGGTCCTTCCCCATTATTCTCTATCCTCCTGTCATGTTTATTGTCTTCAGAGCACTTCATATTTTCAACTAATCTAAAATCCTAATTATAATTTATATCATCTGGCCCCTGGCCACCAATTCACAAATCCCATTTTTTGCCACTCTTCCCTGTGCTCACATTTTCACACTGACTTTCTTGATGCTCCCAGGATACACACGTGAGGTCCTTCTCCAGAGCACATTCTTCCAGATACCTGCAAAGTTTGCTTCCTCACTTTAATCGGGTCTCTTCTCCAATGTCACCAACTCGGAGGAAAGGGTCTTCCTTGACTATCATGTTTCAAACAGCAGCCCATCACTCTCTTTGATTCAGTCTTACTTTTCTCACTAGCACTTATAGTTGTATATCTATGTGTTGTTCAGTGTGTGGTTCTCTCATTAGTATGTAAACTCCATTAGGCTTTATCTACTTTGTTCATTAGGACCACCATATTGCTTAAAACAGTGCGTGCCATAAGGCTGACACTCAATAATTTGTTGAATGAATGAATGAATTCCTAACTTATTATGTTTTCCCCACTGGACTCTTAAAAGCAGAAACTTTGTCTCTGGCATTCCTGTAGCATCTCTTATATAGCAGGTGATAAATGAATATTTATTGAATAAATGAATGGTTTGAATGAGTGAGTGTGTGTGTGTGTGTGTGTGTGTGTGTGTGTGTGTGTGTAATTTCTTCCCCCCCCCCAAGCTCTAATTACCATGAAGACTATGTGGTAGTCTGTTTAGCTCATCAGTATATAGCAATCCCACAGTAGGGTCTGACTTGCGGTAGGCACTCAATAAGCAATCCTAAGGACTGGGACCAGCGTGAACAGGAACCTGCTGTGACCACAGCCACCCAGAAGCCCCCACAGAGGTAATCTGAGGTCTTAATGGCAGATGGAAAAGAGTTTAGGATACACACAGAGCAGTGAAAACCTGAAGCCACCCTGTTTGTCCTTTCAGGGGCCAGGCTGGTTCTGGCAAAGGCTTGCTTCCCAGACAAGACCCAGGAAACTAGCGCAGACTTCTGAGCTTCTTACTTTCAGATATCTTTTGAATTCTGGGAGGGATCAATCTTAATTTCAAGCCATAGCTTTGCTTTGTTTGCTTAAAACCTCTGCCCTGAAGATTCCAGATGAATCTGTTGATAATGCCAAAGGGCATCAAACAAGAAAAATTAGATTTTAGCATAAAATCTCCCACTAACTAGTAGAGTAACCTTGAAAACATCTCTTATCATTGCTTCTTGCATGTTTTTCATTTGAAAAATGAAGATGCTAGAAAAGAACCAGCAGGATACATATGGATCATGTATTTGGGTTTGCTTGATGAGATGCCCTTAGGAGGCTTTATGCAGTGTCTTCTTTCCTTTTCTCCTGTGCTCACCTGCCACAATCCCCCTTGGTTAATAATCACAGATAAGTGAGCTATGGTTGCTGATGGAAATCTGTCAAGTGCATGGGGGAAAAGAAAGTTTAAGAACCACTGGCCTATGTTCTCCCTGCCATTCTTTCCAGGGTCAAAATGTTGTGAATCTATGAGCTGTACCTCTGTTCACTATGAAACCCTTATATTTTAACGGCGCTTAAGTTGTTACAATCCTTAGTTCCCTTACACTAATTTACATTAATTTTTGATCTTCTACTGTGATCAGGGACTATGGCAGGCACTGAGAATACAAAGATGAATTTAGAAATGGTCTCTTCCCTCAAGGAGTTCCGTTCAATGAGGAGATAGATGCAACAGAGTTTGAGAAATGCTTTGATGACGCCAAAGTAGTGGGTGACCTCAGAGGACGTCAAAGGACACCTGGAAGAGGTGGGAGAGGAAGTGATCTGCAAAATCTTCCAGCAGGTGACCAGAAACTGAGTCCTAGTTTTAATTCATTGAATTCTAGACTGTTAAAGCTGCACAGTGGCAGAATCATTTAATCCAAACTCCTTATGTGCCATAGAGGAAAACTGATGCCCAAAGAGGCTAACCAACTACTCCAAAGTGAGTATCAGAGCTACAGCTAGCAGCCAGATAAGTATTATTGGGCTCTCTCTTTTAAGAGATTTTTTTTCTTGTAGGAAAATTTTTATCAGTTTATTTCATCAATTTAATGATGTAATTAAACAGTTAATTATATTTTAATAATGTATAGGGGAAATTATTAATATGTATTGACTTCATGCACATTAATGATGCCAGTAACCCACCATCTGTAAATTACAGACCTCGCAGTGAGCTGCTGGTGAATTTATTCAGATACATTCACTGTCTCACCCACCCTTGCCTCTTGAGCTACTTATTCCATGAACCTAATCACAACTGGGAAGGACAGGTACAGTCTGGCTGTGAACAAGAACAAAGAATAGAACTTAGTCTGATTGCACTTCCTCTCCACAACTGATCCAAGCATTTAAAGTAAGACCCCCCAAAGTGAAATGTTTTTAGTAGTAGTAGTATATAAAATTCCTCAGGTATGCAATTTTCTTGGAGTTTGTTTGCTTGTTCGTTTTCTCTCCTAACGTCGTTTTACTTGGGATGTTTAAAGACTATGATTTAGGAATGGGACAATATAAGATCTCATTACATTAAAACAGAAATACTTGGGAAATCCATAATTTCTAATAGCTTGCCATCTGTCTCGTTTTTAGAGGCAATGGATTTATCCTGCTTAGGGCAGATGATGATCCTGGGGAGAAATCATGGATTATGCAATGGATTTCTGACCTTTTTAACTACTGTTATTAACTTACTAGCTTGCAAAACAACATTTCCCAACATAAAATCAATTATTTTTTTTTATCTTTCAACTCCTACCCCAAGTAAGGTTGCTATGGGCACCACATAACATCCGCTCTGGCGCCAACAGATTACGTTAAAGTCACCCACAATCTCTCCAAATTAAAAACCTCACTAAGTTTGCCCTGGCTTTTTCACTGTACTCGCAGCAGGATGCTCTTTTGCCTTGCCCCACAGTCCAGTTTAATCCGCTAGAAAGAATATTTTTAGAGGCACATCGGACTAAATCATTTTCATCTGAGCACACCATTTCCAAATGGCCGCCCATGGTCCTAAATCCGGCCTCTGCGGACCAGGACGAGGTGTCCTCCGCTGCAGAGTCGTGAGACTCAGCGCATTCATAACTGGACGTCGGAAGCCAGAAAGGAAACTCGAACACGCAAAGGACAGGTATAACCCCGCACGCATGCACCGGAGAGGCCGAGATCGCAGCGGAGGTTTCCATCCTTAGGCTTGGGGAGGGCCTGGGAAGGAAGCAAACATTGCTTCCCCAGTCAAGTCAGAGAGCAGAACGCACAGGGTCGGAGGTCAGAAGTTGAATTTCAACCCAGCCTGCGCTGCGTCCCAGCGCCTTCCGCAGCCCGGGCACCGCGGTGGCACAGGGCTGGGAGAGGACGAGGCTGACTGGGGCAGGACAAACTGTGAGTTGCCACTGCCGGAGAGCCGCCGGCGGCGGGGGCAGACGCGACCCCTGGCGCCTTCAGAGCGCGAAGCCCGGGAGAGCAGGGCACGGCTGCCGCGACGCTGCGCCCCCGGCCCCGGCACGGCTGCCCGCTCTCCGCGTTGCCCTTTCGGCCGAGGTCAGCTCCCCGCCGCGGCAGTCCAGCCGCCTTGCGCCCCGGCACAGGTCACACGGGGTACGCCTTGTCCGCCTCCGGGCGGCTGCCCGGGCACCCGCAGCCTGACCGACCCTCGCCCCCCGGCGCGGGGACAAACTTCCTTCCTCCCAGGCCCCCGGCAGCGTAGGTTGGCAAGCGGCTCACTCGCCAGGCTTCCCCGGTCTCCGGCTGCAGGCGCCCTCGCCCGGCTCGGCAAGCTTCCTCCCTGCCCCTCACCAGCCCCGAGCCCCGAGCGGGCGCCGAGCGATCCCCGCGCCTCCGCTCCAACAAAGCCGGCGGCCCGGAGGCGATCCGGCGAGGGGCTGGGAGTGGCGGCGGGGACGCCACAGCCCGGCGAAGGCACCCTTGTGCCGGGCGAGTGAGGCGTGAAGGGGGCACCGGGGACGTGGCGGGCAGAGAAAGGGGGAAGAAAGTATCCTGCTCTCAGCGCGAAAGCCTTCTTCGCTCCTCCTCGTTGCCCTGCTCCCCCTGCCCGAGCGCGTCTGGCGGTCCCGGTGGGAGCTGGCGGGGGCAGAGGGGGAGGCAGAGGGGACGCAGTGGCCTGACGGGTAAGCTGCTCCCTTACCTCTGTCCAGAGTGAGCGGCTGGACCACTGTCAATGTCGCCATGTCTGCCGTGGGAGCCGAAGTGACGCTCAGCTTCAGCATCAGCAACCGCTTGTAGTGAGAAAAAGAGGAGGAGATTGGGGGCGGGGTGGAGAGGGAAGACGGAAAGGAGGGGGGAAGGAGGGAAGGTGGTGGTTGTGGAGGAGAGAAGGCTTGGGTGGGTTGGCAGCCAGATGGAGACGCAACTGTTCCACGAGGGGCAGACCTTCAGATGCGGCGTGAAGCTGAGCAGGTACCGGAGAGCGAAAGCATCGCCGGCTCTGACAAGGAAGGCTCTGCCCTAGAACTTTGCTCTTCCACCCCAAGGATCGCTGGATGCGTGTAGCTAGTGTGTTGCTTTCTTTCAACTTTCCACTCAAACAAAATGGTCAGAGTGTACGTGCGTCTGGGGGAAGGGAGAAGAATGAAAGGGAGGGGATGGAGGGGATAGAGGGGAGGGAGGCAGAGACATGATTTTTTTCGGATTAAGAGAATTTGTCAACCCCTTAATCCCATCCCCTAGAAAGAAAATGCTTCTAGTTCAGAAATGTTGGGGGTTAACTGTAGTTGCTGCTAATTTCTGTTAAAGTTTATTTTGGAATGTTGACTTATAACAGTACACAGACAGAGTTCCATCACTAGGCCCCCGTTAAGGACCTGAGTATATTGCCTAGAAAATAACTTATCTCACAAGCAAACTTCTTAATAATGGTTTTAAATTAAAAATCACAATGAGAAAACAATTAAAAACACAAAGAGAAGTTTCTATTACTAAGTTTGAAAACCATGTCCCTAGCACTCCTCCAGGCTGACCCTCAGAGCTGCCACTTGCTGATTAATTAACATATGTGACAGGAATTGAACTAAGCCATGGCCTGACTTGGGGATTCAATACAGTCCCTGCCTTCCAGTAGCCTGTAATCTAATGGGAGATGATGTTTTTAAAAGGGTGACTTTAGAGTCAGTTGATCAAGATTCAGTTACTAGAACCTTCAACTATTAGCTGTGACCCCTTCACCCCAACAGACTGCTTTCACTATCTTGCCACTGTAGGGACTCTCATTTTCTTGATCAAGAAATTAAGAGGCATATAGAAATCTTGTGTAAGCAGAAGGGTGATGACTATGGGTTCAGGATTGGAAATGACAAAGCTGCCTCCGTCACCTTCCCTATGACAGAGCAGAATTGTTTTGGCTAGCAATATACTCCTGAAGACAGACACAGTTTTACAGCAAAATATTTGCATATAATCTACGTCATTGTCTTCTGATTACAATATGGATGGTTTCTGAAAACTTTCCCATCTCATGGTTTACATTTGAAAAAAAACTAACAAACAAGATTTCACCAGTGATTTGGGAAAGTCATAAATGATTGGCCAAACACCTAACAGACCTTAAAGACAAACGGAAAATAATAGTTCAGCATGCCTATATTTTCATTTAGTGTTTAGACAGAACACTGATCTGGAAATTCAAGTCTTAGTTATGTGCTTTTCAGAAATCAAATCTCTCACTGATCCCCAGTTTCTTCATCTGTCAAACAAGGGCATTTGTAATCTTCAATCTCACTGAGGTTCTGTAAAATGAGGGAACTAATTCTTCCCTGCAATCTCACTGAGTTTTGTGAGGGTCTGATGAGATCATGCACATGTATGTGCTTTGAAAACAGTAAAGTATATACAAATATATTCATACAACAAACATACATCCCACCTGAACTGTATGGCAACACTCTGCTAGACAGTAGCCATGCAAAGATTAATGAGATGTGGCACTTTTTCTAGACAGTGCTCAGTACAGGTTGGGAGACAAATAATGAGCTGGTTGTGAGAATATGAGCAAGCTCTGAGCAAAAATGAGAGCAGTAAGTGCTCTAAGCACCGTAGAAAGGAAGTGCTGTGGGAGACAGGAAGAAGCAACAATTCTGGTGGATTATCATTATTCACCTCCCCTAAATCAAACAACAGACAGAAGTTGAATTGTGGACAACAACAACAGAGTATGTTCCAAGGCTTTGCACAAAATACCAAACCTCATTCAATAACTGAGGACGAAAAGAACATACAAATCCCTTGGCCACTAATGTAGTTCTTAACAACATCCTGTATTGTGAATATGTACTTTAGTGGCTTGATTCATAAATCTAAAAGCCATGATTTCAATACAAATCCCAGATTGTGAAGTCCATGATGTTAGGCTTTTTGTCTTTTTGTTTCCTGATGTAGCCTCAGCACCAAACATTTAATAGAATGTTTCTGGACTTATGCTTTGAGCTCCCTAATTGAAAATTTACTCTACCATTCTCCCTCTCTGTTGACTCTGTAGGGTTTTGTATGGATTGAAAAAGACAGGACGAGAAAGCACAAATCACCATATATTCGTTAGTTATTATTTCTAATAGTGGCAAGTTCAATGCCTTTAGCGTATGTCTGCACAGGTGTAAAAAATGAATAATAAACAATTCATTATCTGTTAGATTTTGTTTTTTTATGAAGGATGAATAACTAACTACTGTCTCTGATAACACTTGTGAATTTCTAATTGAGACATGCAGAAACATAAGAAAATATCCTTAATCTACTGTATTGCTTTGGTAGATATGACCATGCTTAAGTCTCTTGAGTAACTGCCTGGACCACTCCTGTATCAAACACAGTGTTGCATCAAGGTCAATATACTTGATCCATTCACATGTGTGTTGCCTTGCTAATTGTGTATTAATCAGGGAATTGTTAAAAACACCTGTGATTATACTTTTAGCTATTTGGTTACACAATCAGTGCAATTTTTCATTAAATGATATATATTAATTTACCTCTGTGGCACCTTTATTTTCAATGAAATTCATTAATTCAGAAATACTTATTGAACACTTTATATATATGCCAGGCTTGGAGCTAGGTTGGTTTCTCTTTATCTTTTCAGCCCAGAGGATTAGGTATTATTATCCCATTTTATAGATAAGTAAACTGAGACTCACAGAGGTTAAGCAACTTGCTTAAAAATAGTAGCACCTGGGGCTTCCCTGGTGGCGCAGTGGTTAAGAATCTGCCTGCCAGTGCAGGGGACACGGGTTCAAGCGCTGGTCCAGGAAGATTAATGTTTGCTCTGATTCTGCCATAGGCGATAGCATATGCCGTGAAGCAACTAAGCCCGTGCACTACAACTACTGAGCCTGCACTCTACAGCCCGCGAGCCACAACTACTGAAGCCCGCGCACCTAGAGCCCATGCTCTGCAACAAGAGAAGCCACCATAATGAGAAGCCCACGCACCGCAATGAAGAGTAGCCCCCGCTCGCCGCAACTAGAGAAAGCCTGCGTTTAGCAGCAAAGACTCAATGCAGCCAAAAAATAAATAATTTTTTTAAAAAGTAAATGTCTTTAAAAAAAAAAATAGTAGCACCTGTATTCAAGAGCCCCTGTGCTTTCCACTGAGAAACACACTTCACCTTGCATTATTCAAGATTTAGTGATTTCAGTCTTTTATTTCAGAGTTCCATATATGAGTGTGTGTGTGTGTATGTGTGTGTGTGTATTCTTTCTCTTTTTTGTTATGCTTGAGATATACTCAAAGAGAGAAATGCATGGAGGAAATTTAGGTCAAAGGAGGAAAGAACTATGACACTGGTTCCATTTTATATAAATACAGGTTAATATTAAAATGACTACCTATTTTGAATATAAAGTCTCTTCTTGTTAAAAAATTCATTCAAAGTTACGTTAAGGTCTGTTTCACTTAACTGAATCTTTGTGAATTAAATGACAAAATCAAGAGAAGGTTTGAATAAAGCATTAGCATACCAAGAAAATGTGTTTAGTTAGATTATAAATGGAGTATAATAAGCACAGTTTCATATGAGGAAAATAACACCACAAACTGGAATTCTTTCAGCCTTGGGTGTTAGAAATTATTTTTGACTGAGTCACGATATCTCGTTATCTTCTTTAATTCTCACAGCTTTGTCAAAATAGCACTAGATTAAGATGAAGTGCCAACCTATACTTTGGAATATAAAGGTTTGGGGTTTTTTGAATAATCATAGAGAACCTTACTATATTATTCTCTCCTTAGAGCTTTTTTAAACTGAGTGGCAAGTATGTTCACGGTAAAATATCTGAATCTTAGACTTGTTTTAATAACTACTTATCTGTCTGTTCAGTCAATAAATACTGTACTTACTATATCCCAGACTCTGTTCTAGGCACTGGGATATTGCAGTGAATAAGAAAAGGCCCTGTTCTCACTTGGCTTATATTCTATATGGGAGAGAAAGACAATAAACAAACTAAGAAACAAACAAGAAAGAGGTCAATTAGTGACTATGTGCTGTGCAGAGAATGAATAATTTGAGGACTGAACTGAGTCTAGAATAATGTCAGGATTACAAAAGACAGAGATAAGGGAAAAGGGCATTCTGAGAAGCGGGAGAGAAAAGCCAGGGATAGGAGAGCAGACATGGTGCATTTGGGCAAAATAGGCAGTTCAATTTGGAGCATAAGAAAAACAAGCCTAAACAAGGGCCATTGAGAGTCAGGTTGTGAAAGATAATGTACTTAACAGAAATGTAATGAACCTTTCATGAATAGCTTTGTGCCCATCATACAATGAAATGTACAGACTATCCAGGCTAAGAAAAAAAATTGTGTTGTAGCATCTACATTAAAAACTACTAACATCAGAATGAAATAAAGAGTTACTAATTCTGTGTTGAATGTTAGAAAATTGAAGATGAAATAAAATATAAAATGTTCATTTTAATTATTTTTCATTTCTTTCAAAAAAAGTTTTTTAATTTAATTTACTTATTTTTGGCTGTGTTGGGTCTTCATTGCTGTGCACGGGTTTTCTCTGGTTGCACTGAGCAGGGGCTACTCTTTGTGGCAGTGTGCGGACTTCTCAATGTGGTGGCTTCTCTTGTTGCAGAGCACTGGCTCTAGGCGCACGGGCTTCAGTAGTTGAGCACGCGGGCTCGCAGGCTCTAGAGCACAGGCTCAGTCATTGTGGCGCATGGGCTTAGTTGCTCCACGGCATGTGGGATCTTCCCAGACCAGGGCTCGAACTTGTGTCCCCTACATTGGCAGGCAGATTCTTAACCACTGCACCACCAGGGAAGTCCTCAAAAGAAATTTTTAAAAATTTTAAAAGAATTCTGAAATCTGAATAATCCTCATTTGTAGGGTCTTATTTGCATTATTTTACATTACCAGTTATCATGAAAATAATAAATATAATAATTAATGTTTGCTCTGATTCTGCCATAGGCAATAGCACATGTAATAAGTGCAAAGTCTTTCTGGTAATTGTATATTTTATTTATGCCTATTTAATTCATAGAATATAAAATGATGTTTTTGTTTCATTTTGAAATGAACATTTTTCTGTTTTCACAGAAGTTATGATTGATCTTTTATGATGAAATTTAAATTCAAAGCTTACAATTTTCCTTTTTTCTTTATGCATCCCAGCCTCACAGTTACATCATTGGGAAAGCCTAATAGATGCAAGAGAGGCAAGATAAAGTGATTTTTAAAAGTGATACTGGACTCATTTCTTTCTCTCATCTACTCAGGAGATACTTCTGAACTTTTAGAACCCACAAACTTTAATGTTTTTTTAAAAAATATTTTTATTACCATCACATCTTAAAATGTTTTTAATATACTCAATTTTGAGTCTACAATTATGCTTTTATCCAACAAATCTTTATGATGCACCTGCTACTGTATATGCCAGACACTGCTCTATGTTCAGTGGTAAACATGGAAGGAGTGACTTTCCTTATGGAGCTTAGATTTTATGAAGGGAAACAGATAAAACACAAATAAACAATAAATCAGATAATCTTAGGTAGTAGTAAGAACCACAAACAGTGATATGCTGAAGGCTGTTCACACGTGAGACCCAGTTATGCGCATCTTGCCCCAACGTCACTTTTAGTGACATCACATTGGTATCTTTAGACTGGCCATGGTGGGAGTGTTTACACCATGGATATTGGCAAATATTACATATGGAAGCTTTGTGTTTTCCTCAGGAAAGCTAGTTGTTAAACATTTGCCATCATACCATGAAGCCTACAAGGAAAATAAAACAGAAAGTTGTGATGAAACATGCAGCAGGGAGCAGGCAACATTAGAATGATCAGAAAATAAGTCACATTGTGTTTGATACAAAATTTTTTAAAAATAACATATCTACCCTGTATTTGATGGAGTACTGACTAGGATGCTGGGCCTGGGATGAAGTTAGAAGAAATACGAGACATTCATGTTATTTCTGAGGAATTACAAAATATTTGGAAAGGAAAGAGAAGCATCAATGGAAAGGCATAGTATGAATTACACAATGATGTATCAACAAGAATAAGTGATAGTATAAATTTGTATATGTTAAAGGCATACATAATAAAAAAAAAAGTCTGGGTTCTTTGCTTCCTGGAGGCAGTTTACATTCACTTTCATTTTTTAATTTTATTTATTTTTATTTTTTTATTTTTTTTTTGCGTTATGCGGGCCTCTCACTGTTGTGGCCTCTCCCGTTGTGGAGCACAGGCTCCAGACGCGCAGGCTCAGCGGCCATGGCTCACGGGCCCAGCCGCTCTGTGGCATGTGGGATTTTCCCGGACTGGGGCACGAACCCGTGTCCCCTGCATCGGCAGGCGGACTCTCAACCACTGTGCCACCAGGGAAGCTCTTTTATTTTTTTAAAATAAATTTTAAATTTTTAAATTTTACTTATTTTTGGCTCTGTTGGGTCTTCGTTGCTGGGTGTGGGCTTTCTCTAGTTGCGGCGAGCGGGGGCTACTCTTCGTTGTGGTGCGAGGGCTTCTCATTGCAGTGGCTTCTCTTGTTGCAGAGCACGGGCTCTAGGTGCATGGGCTTCCATAGTTGTAGCATGCAGTCTCAGTAGTTGTGGCACGTGGGCTTAGTTGCTCCACGGCATGTGGGATCTTCCCGGACCGGGACTCAAACCCGTGTCCCCTGCATTGCCAGGTAGATTCTTAACCACTGCATCACCAGGTAAGTCCCTACATTCACTTTTAGAGGAGACTTGGAGATATTTTCTTTCCTATATGCGGATAATAAAATGTCACAGAGGAGAAAGCTACTCTTTGCAATTTTGAATCAAAAGATTGCTACCAGGGCTTCCCTGGTGGCGCAGTGGTTGAGAGTCCGCCTGCCGATGCAGGGGACAGGGGTTCGTGCCCCGGTCCGGGAAGATCCCACATGCCACGGAGAGGCTGGGCCCGTGAGCCGTGGCCGCTGAGCCTGTGCGTCCGGAGCCTGTGCTCCGCAACGGGAGAGGCCACAACAGTGAGAGGCCCGCGTACTGCAAAAAAAAAAAAAAAAAAAAAAAAAAAAAAAAGATTGCTAACCAAGTGGACCAGATCTTCTATGGGATTTCATGAAAAGTAAAGAAAAGGAGGGACAAGATTATCATAATTGGGTGCCTATGTTACTAGAGAATCTTATCATGGTGATGAGAGAACTCTATTGCCTTGATCCTTAAAAAAGGACACTAAGGATGTTCAAGGCTTGTTTTATTCAAACTTTAGCTTTATTTAAAATATGGTTTAAATGGGTTTCTCTTGAAAGCACCTCAGTCCTGACTTTCATTTTTTTCTTAATCCTGCCCAACTTCTCTCGAATTCTGGAACAATGGAATTAATTAGGAATATTAGGAAGAAACAGATGAAAAGGCCATCTTCAAATTCTTCCCAGATTGTGACATGATACAGTAATTGAGGCAGTAACAGAATTTACTGTAGGTGTGCTGAGGGCCATACTGCCAGTAATTAGCAAGTTTGAGGGCAAAATGCAACATTAGCATGGACAGCACATTCAGGAGAGAGTTATAAACTCTTATTTTTATCCTTCAATTCTCTAAATTAAAGCAAAAATCACTACAATTTTAATCAGTTTGCATTTAAATGTGATCTTTCTTAGGCTCAGCCTGAAGCATAAAGTGTAATATCTTTTTCCTATAACTTCTCAGTGGGGTCAAATTATGTTTTTCTTAAACTAAGTGCCCCATTCTCTGCTTCTCTGCCTTCCCTGCTTTTCTGGTCCTCGATGAATTCTTATCCCCTTGCTCGTGTAGGTGATCTTTCTGATGCTTATAATCTTATTGTGCCATTCCCCAAGTCCGCAGCTATGCAAGACACCACCTTGAAATACAGGATCTCTGAGAAACTTCCTCTTTCAGTGATTTCTTAATTTTACTTCTTGCTCAAAGCATTTACTTGAATAATAAATACAATTATGGCTTTATTTTGGCTTCTTGAGGATTTAACTAGAATAAAAAAAATTTAAAAATAAGGCAAATGAAAAATGTTTTAACTCTAAGTATCATCAGGTTCCTGTCACCTCGAATTTTGCATAGATCAGTAGTGGCAAATCAAGCCGAACAAATATTTTTGTCTAGACCCCAAATCAAAGCAATTGCAAATAAATGGAGAAAGTAAGCAAATCTCTGCCATTTTTAACCTAGGACACGCAAGTAAACTATTAAGTCTTTTATGTAGTTAATATATTTTCTTTTTAACGAGGAATTTTTTTTGAAATGTTAAGTGTAAGACAAGGCACATGGAAAATAATTCTTGATAGGTATTACAAAATCTTACCACAAGTAACCGATGTTAACAGGGATTTTCGTGTCTTCTTTCAGAAATTATATGTACATACACATATATATGTGTCTACACACATTCATGTGTGTTCACATATCTTTTAAATAACTCAAATAGCCTTATACACCATATTTTACACCTTGATTATTTTATCTAGTGATATTTTCATATCAATACATTATATATGTAAGATCTCTTAACTACTTCAAAAAATTCCACTGAAATCTTCTCTTATAGATGAACTTTCAGGCTGTTTCTAGGTTTTTGCTATCTCAAACAGCATTAAGAAGGAAAATCTTTCTTGTTTATATCATCTTTATGAGCATAAATTCCACTCGGTTATAACTTTGTACTTCCGTATAACCCAGGACTAATGTGGCCCTTTTCAATGATAATGCTCTCAGATTATCACACCTGCAGCCATTTTATTCCTGTTTCATTGTAGACATTCTATCCCATGAGAATTGATACCTCTTTTCTATAGAACTGTCATATTTAATTGAACCTAAAATGTCAAAGTGACTGAAAAAAACTATTTGCCATAGACTGAGGACCATTTTTGTCTTCAAAATATGTGGTATGAAGCACCATCCAGCAATCCAGTAAATCAATGATGATCACCCCAATTTTCAACTGAGAAACTAACAGTGTCTAAAGCAAGTTAAAAATTAAGAGCCTAGGGCTTCCCTGGTGGCGCAGTGGTTGGGAGTCCACCTTCCGATGCAGGGGACACGGGTTCGCGCCCCGGTCTGGTAAGATCCCACATGCTGCGGAGCGGCTGGGCCCGTGAGCCATGGCCGCTGAGCCTGCGCGTCCGGAGCCTGTGCTCCGCAACGGCAGAGGCCACAACAGTGAGAGGCCCGCGTACAGCCAAAAAAAAAAAAAAAAAAAAAAAAAAAAAAAAAAAATTAAGAGCCTAAAATAATCCACTTTTGGATATTTGTTCTATTGAAGGTTTTATTACCACCAAATGAGATAGAAACACAGTGAAAGCACAAGAAGATGTTTAAGTACCTTGTTTTTTCAAATAAAGTAACACAGTGATTCACTAATTATAGAAAACTCTAAGTAAAATTTAAAGTGAGAAATACTATTCTTTCATTAAATGTTGTTACTAGTTACTATTCAAAAGAATATTTAAATGTTAATGCATGTAGTGCTCTCTACTGGTCTTATCTTTATTGCAACCACACTGTGTCAAATTTGTATTTACAAAAGGTCATGAAAATTGTCTCTATCCCAAAAGACTACTAGTGTTTTTTAAAAATTTCTATTTGGTGTCTGCTTTAAGTGTGTGTGTGTGTGTGTGTGTGTGTGTGCGCGCGTGCATGGACACACAAATATTCATTTTTGAATTTCCATACTGAAGTCAGTTTTGAACCCTGCACATGAATTGATGACATACATTATCACAATTCAGTAATACAGAGATATTAAAAAAGACGGGTATATAGTTTTAATGCAAGGGATAATGTTTTTCAGTACAGTTAATAGGCAGTGGCAGCATCTAAGGTGCTTGCTTTTCCTGATCCCTGGAGAAGACAGGTGAAGGCCTCCTAGGAGGAGAATGGGTGGCTGTGTGTATTCAGCAATTTTTACGGGACAGTGGTCACCATCATGAGCTCTTCTCTTTTTTTCCCTCCACTACTCCTTCCTGCTCCACTCCTCAAATATTTAAAAAATCAACTTAGTGGTGATTTTTTTAAAGCTTAAGAGCAAATTTTATTACCGGTAGTTATGAAAGCTATTTGCTTCGGAAGTATGTGTGTGTGTGTGTGTGTGTGTGTGTGTGTGTGTGTGTTAGATAGAGAGAAAGAAAATACATTCATTCATTCATTCAATAGTTTCATGTCAAGTGGCTGCTACGCACCAAGCCCTGTGCACTGAAGATAAAGCACTGAAGATAAAGCAGTAATCAAGACCACTGATACTCTACTGGAATTATTGGTATCTGTGGAATTACTTCTCAAATAAAATAGTTACAAATGCTATTAAGGGAAGTACATGGTACAGTGAGAATCTATAACCTAAATCAATGTTTAGGGATTCAGAAATGACTTCTCCAAAAATGGAACATTAATGGTGTGTTTAAGGAGAGATGTGAGCATGTTTAAACACTAGCCATTCTTTAGTATACTCAGTTCCTTCTTAAGCACAGAACTGATTTGGGAAAGTTATCTTTTCCATCATTACTGCCTGATTGAGTGAACATAAATGGAAGGAACACTCATTACTCTGGGGAACTTCCTGGCCACGAGTTTTCAATATGGTCATCATTTGTCTAAAGCAATACATACCAGTCCTATATTTATTACTAACATTTAGTACATTATATTAGGCCTACTAAAATATTTGTTTGAAGCTAATTACTATTTTTCATGACTATTTGATATTACTTAGGAAATACCCACACATGCTCTTACTGTATTTGGTCCGAACAGAGAGAAAGCAACTTAATTCTAAAAAAAAGACAGCATTGATATTGACATATATACTACTGAACAAGTTGCATCCACCCAAATGTACTCCTCCAGAGTCAAAATAAAATATAATGATATTTTTGAGCCAATAAGGATGTTAAAGAACATCAAATCTGACCAATAGTGGAAAATGAGATCCAGAGAGATTAAATCATCTGCCCAACTTTTCCTAGCTAGTGAGGAACAGGGCTCAGACTGAAAGCCAAGTGACAATCAGTTCAGTCCTTTTTATACTACACTATAACACTAGATTGTAAATTTCATGAGCAGAGAGACAATGTTTGGTTTGCCACTGTATATTCATTGCTTGGCATAAAACCAGTGCTCAATAAACACTAGTGAATAAAAGAATGAGTAAAATAATCATTTTTCCTAGAAGATAAACTTCACTTTAAATGCATTTTACAATGAAAAATTAGGTCACTATATTTATTGATTGCTTCATTTGTACAAGATATTTGCTCTACTATATTCTATGGAGATTTACAAGAAAAGGATAGATAAAATGTGACCCCTGCCCTACAGTAACATATAGCTGTCATAATTATCTCCAGAATAAGGTAGGGCTTGGTAAGTGCCACAACATTAAAATATATGAACAAAGGATTACATGGAACATGGTAGGCATCATGAAAGACATGTCATTTATGCTGCGTCTTTGAAAACAGAAGGATTTTTTAGGTGGAGGCAGAACTGAATAGACATTTCAGTTGAACTGAACAGAATGTGTAAATGTACGCCTCAGGAAGCAATGGCATGTATGTTATTATTGAAACAGTTAAACTTGACTGAAACATGGAAGATGTGAAGGAAGTAGCAAAATATTAAGATTAGAAAGAAGCTGGTAGGGAAGGGGAATGGCAGGTACCATAGGGGGCTTTGGAGGTCACTGAGAAAAGTTTAGAATTTATTCAGATGGCCATTAAAGTTTTTGAGCAGGAAGGTGAGGAGGTTCTTCTTGAAATAGTATATTAAAATTTATTATAGAAAAATGATTACAAATTCTAAATAGAGTAGCAGAAAGTCAAAATTATCCATATCAACTGGTGATGTTCTAGTCACATATGAAGAGAAAAGACCCAATCTGAGGTCACACAGACAGGCCTTCACACCAAACTATAGCTTGGTTGATTGGTTGCATAGCACTCAATGCAATTTTCTTCATTGTTCATCATGGAAGATATGAAACAACATTACTTTTTTGAAGGCTTTTGACTCTGGCTAAAGAAGTATCTCTAGTATACAAAGGAAAAGTAAGCAGTGGCCAAAGTTTGAAATTCTGAGGACTCAAGATTTCTTAACACCTCACATCTTCCCTAAAATGTCACTGTATATATCCCCCCAAACTCTTTGCTCTTTTGTGAACGCCTACTACTGTAGTAGCTTACCTTATACTCCAGGTAGTATAAAAAGAACAATAAAATAACAGTAAAAAAAATGAGAGATTTTGTTATGGAGAGGATATAATGAAAATACTACTATTACATAGAAAATAAGATATTCATTAGGAGACGTTTTAGGGAATTATTGAGAAAACTTCTTCATTCCAAGGTAAGCTTTGAAATAATGATAATAATACATTCATTCAGTTGAAATGTTTTGAGGAAAATGAACTAGATGAGGACAGAGAGTGGCTATAAAGATTTAAATGGTGGTGCCTATACTGGGTCATTTATGTCAATTCTAATTAATATTAACATCAGTTTTAAAATTAGAGACAAAGCCTGAAGAAAAAAAATGGAACATGTTACTGAGCCTGTAGAAATTGTATTATCAGGCGGGAGGTACCTTCCTCTCCTTACCCCAAGTCTTTATGCGGACAAAATTCCCACCCTAGATTTTCAGCATCATAATGTGTTAGTACATAGTGATTGTCATTTTTATTCAGACTAGTGGTCATATAAAACAGAGATCCATATGTGTGAAAGACATATTTTAACCATAAATATGAGATTTTTAATCTTTCATTTTCATATGAGATATATATATATAAATATTATAGCTCTTGAGACATAAAGTATCTGCATCTGATATCAGTGGAACTTTCATAGTAGGAGATGAGATGATATATTTAGGAAATAGGAGAGATGCAAATGAGCAAGTTAACAATTCTCTGTTATGTGCAGCTCATAATTGCTGCTCTGTGAAGAGTTCCCACTGAGTCAATGGGAGGTGTGGGTGGAGGTTAGAGCCAGGTTAATTGTTGCATTCAACATCATTCAGGAGAAAAAGTGTAGGTAAAATTGCAGCATTTATACTTCTGCCCTTCAATTCTCCTTCATCTCTATACTTGTATTTTCTTCACTTATTATTTATATCCCGTGTCTGAATGTTTTCCTCCCTTGACTCCTTAGGTTATTGAAGAGATACGGTCCATGAAGTTGACTTTCAAGGCATTTTAAAAATAAAGAAAATGCCATTCATCTATCCATTTTCAATACAGAGTTGGAAATATAGTTCCTCGAAAATATGACCAAGTAATATGATTGAAAAACAGATTTTGTGAGGAAAGAGGTATTTTACTATATGTCTCCCTGGCATGCTAAGGATTGCGGTACACCATCAATGCTAAGCCTCCAGGTAATTTTAATTATCATCCGACAGGTCATTTTTCTTTTTTAGTAGTTTCCTTTGGGATCCACCTACTCAATGACTAGTAGTTTCTTCTATGTAAGCAAAGAACCTCTGACTTCAAATATGCTGCTTCAATAATTTGGCCTTCATATTCTCTGAGTCCTCATCTTCACAATGTGATTTAGATCTGGGTTATAGTATAATAATGTGTCAAGGATACTACTGCCTAGTTATCGCCAACTCCAGGTAGAAATTCTCTTTAAATCTGAGACTTTATTATCAGTGTTTCTTCACTACTTTGTTAATTTAGAAAGTTAATGTTTGTGTAAATTAAAGAATGCCTGCATTTTGCTTCTTGTCTTCTTAAGTATTATTTTATTCTCCTTCTCACTCTTCAAATTTTTCACTTCTTTGTTTGCTTTTATGTTCACCCCTTTTACCAATATTAATATTGCCCTTCCAAATTTTTATTTCTTGAGACATTCCATTGCTAAATTTGGAAAGCGTTTACACAAATCCTGAGGGAACTGAAAGTAGCAGAAAGAAATATAAAACATTTTGTGGACTGTAAGTTGTCATCTTATGAAATGCAAAAATCCTTTTTAAAGAGGAATAAACAAAACTTACTTTTCTTTTGTGTCTTCAACTTTTCAAAGAGAGCTCTGGAAAACAACTTTTCATTAAGTTACAAATTTCCTTCTATGGTAGAAAGGCTTATACTGTATATTTGTTTCACAGGCTTATTGGTGATTTTTATTTTTCTTTTAACTGTATAGAAACCATGAGTCATACACTCATTTTCCTGGTTATACAAAATACAAGTTCGTTATAAAATTTAAACAAATTAAATATAACATGGCAACACCTCCATCAGACGAGACCTTTTCAGATGGGCATTACTTTATTGCGATGAGGGATCGTAACTGTGTTTCCTCCAGAATGAGATGTAGGTTGAACTTCCTCATCTTACTGGCCTGGAATCTCTACTTCCTACAGGTTTCATTTATTAATATTTTGGTGTTACTCATGACTTAGAAGTTTTCATTTGGACACAGCAGCATTTGGGCATCAAATTTGCCTAATTCTATTTGTATCACTGGAATAGTTTAGAAGTTAAAATCCAGGAATTTTTATTAAGAAAATTTTAAAAGTAGACATATAAAAATAGAATATAGACAATTGCAGTTGATTCTCCCAGCTTGATAACAGGTGGACATTTTTAGGCTAAACACATTATCTCTATTATCTAGCAGTAAAAGAAAGTATTGTGATTACAAACAAATGCATTTATCAAAGTCAAATGAGATTCTTATAATCCTTATCTTGTACCAGAATGTTATCTATTAGAGTTCTAATATATTAATATGAAGACATAATTCAACGCATTTAACATTTTTCTATGGTTTTTGGCAAAAGATCCAGTTCCACTGATCAACATTGGGCATGTTTCTAAGAGTTAAACCAATACTGAAAAATGTGAAAACTCCTTATTCTTTTAAAGGGCATAAGCTAAACATGGACAAGACCATGTTTGAGTTTTGTTTCATTTTGCTTTATTTTGTCCACATACCTAAAATATAGTAGTGAATGAATAATGAGTAGATGGAAAGAAGGAAGGGAAAGAGGAAAGGTACAAATGAATGAACAAATAAATGAAGAGTGATTAAAACTTGTCTGAAAAGGCGACACTGCTAATAAAAATATATTTCTAAGTATTTATTTTATATCTTAAATTTCATATACCACCTGCAATACAGCAAGTAGACTAGTGTTACCTAAAAACTTCTGAGACCTAATGAACAGATAAGTTGTCTGTAATTGGCATATCCCAGCACCCTGTTAGGGAGGACTGACTTCTACTTACATTGCATTTACTTCACAGGATGGCTGTGATTTTGCAAATTACAGTGAGATTGCTTCTTCCTAAGGTTAATCTTAAAGTCAGCTAGTAAGGCAAAAGATTGCCCTTGAAAAACCCCTTCTATCTCCTATAAAACTCGATTTGGGGTCTATACCCTTATATAGTAATTCTTAAATGCATTAAAATTTTAGGAGTACTGTATTAAGTCAAAACAAAGTTGAAACCCTCAGGAGTGAGTCACTCAGTGCTCAGTGAGAGTATGGCTTCAAGGTTAAGAGTCTCTGCTTTGAAATCAGCCTGCTGATTTTGAATCCTAGATCCAATGATTAGAACCTGTGTGACCCTGGCTAAATGACAATGTCTCTTGCCCTGTTTCCACATCTGTAAAATTGGATTATAAATGGTACCTATGGAATAGGTTGTTGTGAAGGTCAAATGACATAATCTGTGTAAACTGTTTGAAACAGTGTCTGGCATGCAGTAAGTGTGTTTGCTATTCTTCCTGACTTTATAACAACTATAAAATTCCTAATAGAGAACAAATGATGGATGAGAATTATAAAACGTTTCTGTTTGCCTGAAGGATTTACTCCATTCTGTTTTAATAAATCAGCCTCTGTAAACTTAATGAATATAAATAAATTGTGTCTTAGGAGGAGGTTAACAAGATAAAGTGTCACTGGCACACAGTAGACAACGCTTACTGGATTTTAATCTAAATCTTGCATGTGAGTAGTTGGACATGCATACTATTCTTGGAAAAGATACGGAGATGACCTTGACTGCTTACATCTATCTTTCCAGACTGTCGGTAAGTATTGAGGCCCCACTGAACAGGAATCAGTCTCAGGCCCTTAGGCATTAAATGCAATTTATATGAGGGTTAGGTTCCAAATCCTACTCAAAAGTTGTTTTCCTGTAACATAACTCCACTGCTCTAAGACATACCAATTCACTCCTGCATAAATTTTTTTAACATCTTTACTGGCGTATAATAGCTTTACAGTGTTGTGTTAGTTCCTGCTGTATAACAAAGTGAATCAGCTATATGCATACGTATCCCCATATCCCATACCCCTACCCTCTTGTGTTTTCCTCCCACCCTCCTTATCCCACCCCTCTAGGTGGTTGCAAAGCACAGAGCTGATCTCCCTGTGCCATGCAGCTGCTTCCCACTAGCTATCTATTTTATATTTTGGTAGTGTATTCATGTCAATGCTACTCTCTTACTTTGTCCCACCTTAACCTTCCCCCTCCCCATGTCCTCAAGTCCATTTTCTATGTCTGTTTCTTTATTCCTGTCCCACCCCTAGATTCATAAGAACCTTTTTTTTTTTTTTTTTTAGATTCCAAATATATGTGTTAGCATACGGTATTTTTCTCTTTCTGACTTATTTCACTCTGTATGACAGACCCTAGGTCCATCCACCTCACTACAGATAACTCAATTTCGTTTCTTTCTATGGCTGAGTAATATTCCATTGTATATATGTGCCACATCTTTATCCATTCATCTGTCGATGGACACTGAGGTTGCTTCCATGTCCTGGCTATTGTAAATAGTGCTGCAATGAGCATTGTGTTACATGACTCTTTTTGAATTATGGTTTTCTCAGGGTATATGCCCAGCAGTGGGATTGCTATGTCACATGGTAGTTCTAGTTTTAGTTTTTTAAGGAACCTCCATACTGTTCTCCATAGTGGCTGTACCAATTTACATTCCTACCAACAGTGTAGGAGGGTTCCCTTTTCTCCACACCCTCTCCAGCATTTATCGTTTGTAGATTTTTTGACGATGGCCATTCTCACCAGTGTGAGGTGATACCTCATTGTAGTTTTGATTTGATTTCTTTAATGATTAGTGGTGTTGAGCATCTCTTCATGTGTTTGTTGGTAATCTGTATATCTTCTTTGGAGAAATGTCTGTTTAGGTCTTCTGCCCAGTTTTGAATTGGGTTGTTTGTTTTTTAGATATTGAGCTGCATGGGCTGCTTGTATATTTTGGAGATTAATCCTTTGTCAGTTGCTTCATTGGCAAATATTTTCTCCCATTCTGAGGGTTGTCTTTTCATCTTGTTTATGGTTTCCTTTGCTGTGCAAAAGCTTTGAAGTTTCATTAGGTCCCATTTGTTAATTTTTGTTTTTATTTCCATTTCTCTAGGAGGTGGGTCAAAAAGGATCTTGCTGTGATTTATGTCATAGAGTGTTCTGCCTATGTTTTCCTCAAAGAGTTTTTTATAGTGTCTGGCCTTACATTTAGGTCTTTAACCCATTTTGAGTTTATTTTTGTGTATGGTGTTAGGAAGTGTTCTAATTTCATTCTTTTACATGTAGCAGTCCAGTTTTCCCAGCAACACTTATTGAAGATGCTGTCTTTTCTCTATTGTATAGTCTTGCCTCCTTTATCAAAGATAAGGTGACCATATGTACGTGGGTTTATCTTTGGGCTTCCTATCCTGTTCCATTGATCTATATTTCTGTTTTTGCGCCAGTACCATACTGTCTTGATTACTGTAGCTTTGTAGTATAGTCTGAAATCAGGGAGCCTGATTGCTCCAGCTCCATTTTTCTTTCTCAAGATTGTTTTGGCTATTTGGGGTCTTTTGTGTTTCCATACAAATTGTGAAATTTTTTGTTCTAGTTCTGTGAAAAATGCAATTGGTAGTTTGATAGGGATTGCTCTGAATCTGTAGATTGCTTTGGGTAGTAGAGTCATTTTCACAATGTTGATTCTTCCAATCCAAGAATATGGTATATCTCTCCATCTGTTTGTATCGTCTTTAATTTCTTTCATCAGGGTCTTACAGTTTTCCCCATACAGGTCTTTTGCCTCCTTAGGTAGGTTTATTCCTAAGTATTTTATTCTTTTTGTTGCCATGGTAAATGGGAGTGTTTCCTTAATTTTTCTTTCAGAATTTTCATCATTAGTGTATAGGAATGCAAGAGATTTCTGTGCATTAATTTTGTATCCTGCTACTCTACCAAATTCATTGATTAGCTCTAGTAGTTTTCTGGTAGCATCTTTAGGATTCTCTATACAATATCATGTTATCTGCAAACAGTGACAGTTTTACTTCTTCCTTTCTGATTTGGATTTCTTTTTCTACTCTGATTGCTGTCGCTAAAACTTCCAAAATTATGTTGAATAATAGTGGTGAGTCTTGCTCCTGATCTTAGAGGAAATGGTTTCAGTTTTTCACCATTGAGAACGATGTTGGCTGTGGGTTTGTCATATATGACCTTTATTATGTTGACGTAGGTTCCCTCTATGCCTACTTTCTGGAGAGTTTTTATCATAAATCAGTGTTGAATTTTGTCAAAAGCTTTTTCTGCATTTATTGAGATTATCATATGTTTTTTATCCTTCAATTTGTTAATGTGGTGTATCACATTCATTCATACAGCATATTTTAAATTCATTCTTCAGTTGATGGACATTTGTTTTTTCCCACTATTTTGCTATTATAAGTAATGCTGCCATGAACATTCATGTATGAATTTTTGTGTGGACATTGGTTTTCCTTTCTCTTGGGCATATACCTGGGAGTAGAATTTCTGGATCTTATGGTAAATCTATGTTTAACAATTTTAGGAACTATCAAACAGTTTTCCAAAGTGGCTGCAACACTTTACAACCCCACCAGCAAAGTTGTTTGTTGAGTGACTTTCTTGGACTAATTCAGTCTGTGTTCTTTCTTGTATCCAGCCAATGAAGTCTCTTCTCAGTTAACTTAGTGATCAGCTAATGATTAGACAGAGATTTGCGTTAAGGCCCTGAACCAGTAAGTCTCTCAGTCTTGCTGAGACCCTTTGTTTGTGTGTTAGGGTACGCCTTCAGTGCTCCAGCACAGTTAAATCTCTGGCTTAGTCTTTACTTCCTACCTAGGTAGAGCATCAACATCAGCCAAAGATGGGCATTCTCAGGTCATTCCTGGGTATATGCACAGCTCTGCATGTGAGCATCGTCTCCTAGATTTTCAGGAATATGCCAGTCCTTTTCAAATCCCCCAATAAACATCTCATTCCCCATTTCCTTTTTGAGATTTTTGGTCAACCTCTTGTTAGCTACAAGTAGCATCACTGCCTCAGGCAGCTGCAGTATCAAACAATTACCAGTAACTATTTTCTACAAATACCCTGGAGATAAGACTCACACATAGAGAGTTCTGAGTTAGGTCAAATAAAGGCAAGTTCTAAGAATGAAACTTTACCTAGCAGCTGCTAGAAAGGTCAGATAATACCATTTCTCTGGGGATGAGACTTTAGGAAAATCCAAAACCACTCTGTCCCTCCAGTGGCTGCTAGACTGCTTGTTGTTACAGCTGTTTAGTTGTGAGCCTGTGGGTTTTCAGTTCTACTGTGGAGCTGGGAAGTGGGTGATGGGAGTAAGGCAAGTTAAAATGCTACAATACTTACTCTTCTTACTGAGATTCAGCCATTTTTATTGAATAAAGACTTCTGTAATTGTTGCAAGCCTTTAGTTCACTTCCAGAGTTTTTAAAAAATTGATTTTGAGCATTATTGCTATTGTTCTCATTGTTTTTATGGGGAGGAGATTTCTGGAGATCTTGACTCTGTCACTCTGGAAATGCTACTTGGGTCATCCCTTCTGGTATGTCTCAGTGGTATCTTAAAGTCAACATCCCAAAATGGAATCATCAATTACACATTGTATTTCCCTACATTTTAATAATCTTCTTTTATAGTCTGTCTTAATGAATTGCTCCAATACTCATTAGGCTACACTAGCCAGAAATCTCTTTTATCTCTCACCCCCATATTCAACCCATTACCAAATCCAGCATATATTATTTCCTAAATGGCTCTCAAATCTATCCACTTTTTAGCATTTCCAGTAAAAACATCATGGCTCATCTTCTCAAAAACTGACTCCTGAGTGCTATAATAACCCTTTGACTAATCTACCTGCATCCAGGCCAGCGTCGTCTCACCATTTTTCCACATAATAGACTGCATGACATTTTTAAAATGCAAAAATAGTTATGTCACTTTGGGTTAAAACTCTTGAATGCTTTCCCTACTCTCTTAAAATAAAGGCAAACATTCTTACCATGATCCTCAAAGCTTATTCACGGTCCAAACTATCTTCCGCCATAAGTTAGTAGCATACATTCTACCCTCTACCTGGGAAATTTTCCTTCTTCTCTTGGTCTAGTGAACTCTTACTCACTATATCTGAGCCCAAGTGTGACTCTCAGAGAAGCTTTCTCCAAGTCTGACTAAATCACACAGCACCACACACTTGTCCTTCCTAGTAATTATTACAAGAGCAATTTCATATTTGCTTATATGATTATTTAATTAATATCTGTCTTCTTTTTTAGACTATAAGCTCTATGAGGATACTTTTCTGATGTTGTTTACAGTTGTATCCCCTGAATTTTACCACAATGCCTGACGCAAATTTGTGATCAGTAAATATTTGTTAAATAAATGAATGTTAATAATGATCTGTGCTAAGCCTATAATGGAATAAGCAAAATTAATTCCTTTAGCCAAGAAGTTAAACAACATAACTATCCAACAATCACAGGAATCAGTCTGTCTGTTTCACCTTTAGTGTTTTACTCTTCATTGAAAGAATTACTAGTTGCTTTTTAAAAGAAATGTTCAAACTATGGACATCAGGCCAAAGTAAGCATGTGTAGAATTTACATACTCAATTTGGAGTTAATCAATAAAATCAGATTTTGAAAATTATTTTGACAATTAAGTTCACAATAGCACATTGTATAGATTTTCTATATTTAAGTATTAGCATAGAGTACCAAAAAACTAATAAATATTTTTTCTATTTAACACATATTCTCTGATCTAGCATCATGAATAGATAAAGTTAAATTGCTTGAGTTGCTTGAGGACTATCCATTTAAAAAAGTTATTTTCTAAATTAATTAATTAATTAAATAAATTAAATAAAATAATACGAGTGAATGAACATAATGGATAATGCCTTAAGAGAAAGAAACAAGAAAAGGAAAAATTTTTTTAAACCAAAAAGAAGATAAAAAGAATTTTAGAGAAATGGCAAACATAAAAGATAGGCAAAAAAGAGTCAGGACAGCTCTGAAAAGAGTAATATAAATACGTATAAGAATCTATTATACCATAAAAGTGACATTTCAAATCAGTGGGACAGATTAGTCAATAAATTGTGATACATACATGTTGGGGTATAACTATTTCTCTGGAAGGATCCACAGCACGGCAAAAGCAGATGTCTCTGAGGAGGGAAATGTGTGGCTGGGGAACATGGGGAAAAGAGTGAGTTTTCATTGAATTCCCCTGTGTACCTTTTCTAATGTTCTGTCACGTGATTCTATTACCTCTGAAGTTCGCCTGAGTTCAAACCCCAGTTCCCCCAATTGCTAGCTCCTAATCTTGGGCAAACTCTTCACACTCTCCAAGCCTCTTTATCTGTGAAATAAGGTCAGTAACTTAGCCTGGTGCTGCCTGGCACAGAATAAACTCTCAATAAATGGAGATTATTAGTGAAAACAAAAAAAGTTATTTTCTAGGCAAAGGCAGGATGGTTCTAAATTATTTTTTTCTGTTATATTGGGGGAAGCCCTTGAAATCACTGATTTGTGGTTAACTATATTCCTAATAATATGTCTTTTGAAGGGACTATCATAGGTCTTCCAAATGATTAGATTGCTTCCTTATCTTCAAATAGACTGAAAAAGATATTTCCTGAGGATTAAATCAGGGTCTATCACTTCACTTCTAGCATCAGAGACCCAGGGTATCAGTGATACCTTATTCCAACATGATGTGACACAACCCTTGCGAAATATCAGTTTCTCTTTCCGTAAGATTGCCAGTGTGGCTTAATGTGGCTTAGAACCATCATTTTATAACTAAGCATTTTGTCACAGATTTGAAATGCTTCAGATGACAGCTTTGGATTTCCTTGCTTAAACTTTTTAAAGCAATCTCTGCAATGAACTGTGCGTCAATTTTAGATGTATTCTTGACATAGACTTGTCCTTGCATTTCAAGCTGCACCTTACAAGCTACACATTTTCTACCTGGGAGACAGTTATTTACTTGGGAAATATGTTTATGGTGTAGACTATTTTTTTCCTTTATATGTAGGAAAACCTTGTTTTCTTCCTTATTATACTGATTTTTTTCCTCCCAATATACAAATGAACTGCCATTCTATTGTATTGCTCACTGTGATTTCCCAGATGTTAGGCTAACTCTCTTACTGCTTTTGGGTAGTTTCCAAAATACAATACTTGAATTAAATGTGTCCCCAGTAGATTTTACCCTTTAACTGTGTCCTTCTCTCTTTTTTGTACTGCTATTATATAGAATCCCTCAATGACTTTATTATATTTCAGAGCATGACTGTTATTTCCTGCGATTTTTGTCTTTTCACTTGAAATATAGTTTCTTATTTCTCTAGCATTTTTAGGATTGAAGCCCATTAGTTACATAGGCAAAAGCTGCAAACATTACCAAACAACACATTTTAGTATGGTATATTATCATGAAAGAATAAACATATTTAGAACTCCTTCTTCATTTTATTCTGCTTTGTTGGATCTATATGGTAAAATAATTTCTACATCTAAATATGTAACTTATGGTCATCCAAATATAATAACTTTTCAAGTGTTCTACCAAATATTTTAATATTCTGTTTTATAATAGTTTTAGATTTACAGAAGAATTACAAAAATAGAACACAGAGTTCATATATACCCCAAACCTAGTTTCCAATACAAGCAATTGTTGATAGCTTACGTTAGTGTGATATATTTGTTACAATTAATGTGGCAATAAAATCCTAACATTATCATTAACTGAAGTCTATAGTTTAAGATTTCCTTAAGTTTTTTTCCTGGTACGTGGGCCTCTCACTGTTGTGGCGTCTCCCGTTGCGGAGCACAGGCTCCGGACGCGCAAGCTCCGTGGCCATGGCTCACGGGCCCAGCCACTCCACGGCATGTGGGATCTTCCCAGACCAGGGCACGAACCCGGGTCGCCTGCATCGGCAGGCGGACTCTCAACCACTGCGCCACCAGGGAAGTCCAAGATTTCCTTAGTTTTTTACCTAATGTTCCAGAATTCTGTTCCAGAATTTCTGTTCCAGAATTCCATCCAGGAAACCACAATGCATTTAGTAGTTACGTCTCCTTAGCCTACTCTGGGCTGTGACAGTTTCTCAGGTTTTCCTTGTTTTTGATGACCTTGACAGTTTTGAGGCATATTGGTCAGATATTTTGTAAAATATCCCTCAATGGGGATTTGTCTGATATTTTTCTCATAATTAGACCGGGATAATGTATTTTGTGGAGAAAGACCAGAGAGGCAAAGTATCATTCTCATTATATCATATCAAGAGTACCAGGGCTTCCCTGGTGGCGCAGCGGTTGAGAGTCCGCCTGCCAATGCAGGGGACACGTGTTCATGCCCGGGTCCGAGAAGATCCCACATGCCGTGGAGCGGCTAGGTCCGTGAGCCATGGCCGCTGAGCCTGCGCGTCCGGAGCCTGTGCTCCGCAACGGGAGAGGCCACAACAGTGAGAGGCCCGCGGACCACAAAAAGAAGAAAGGGAAGAATTAGAACCAAGGAAAAATATGAGCCAGATTGATCTCTCAGAACATTTTAAGTTCATTGCTGAGCCAGGTACTCTCCCTCTGTATCAATTCTGTCTTTTCCAGACCAGTTTTTTGAATTATTCCCAAGTTTTAAACCCTCATATTCATAAATCCTTCTATGAGTTTATAATTTTGGATGCTAAATCCATTGATCAAAGTTTCCGTTACCAAGGCAGTCCAGCTGTGAAACAAGGTTACTTGTGTGGTATATATTTCTTCCTTAAAACTGTTACAAGTCATGGTAATCAGTAGAGAGCTGGAGAAAGATAAAGTATTACAGGTTAATCACACAGTATGCCTTATATGGGACATAAGAACTCTCCTGTTACTGATTTTACTAATTGTTTCTAATTGTTCAAAGTTCATTCTCCAAAATAATATGATCTTTCTTAGACTGGTGTCAAATGAAATAAATCTCTCTACCCACTATGCCATTGATCAGTGATATAAACCTACAGTGATGTATTTAAATGATACACCAGTTCATATAACTATTCATCATTCACTATATATGCTCTGGTTCAAGGAAGAAGTCTGTGGAAAAAAGGACTAGAGTAGTAGATTGGAAAAGGTGGGTAAAAAGGTTATATTGTTAGACTTTTTGGTTCATAGATAATATTCCAGAGGATATTAATAATAATATTAATACTATAATTGATATTACTAATGGAAATGATATAATATATATTATATAATATAATAATGGACACAATAATAGATGTGTCCATCAGTCAGGAATACAGAAACCACTCTAGATATTTCAAGTGTAAAGGGATTTAATGCAGAATTAGTTACAAAATTGTTGGAAAAGCTGGGTGAACCAAAGAGTACAGTGCTTTATCCATTGATCCAGAGCTGGCACCATTCCTGCCTTGAAGCCCAGCCTTGCCACTACTCTGATGGAGGCTATGTCCCTGCTGTTATTGCAGATGAGTGGGAACCTGGGAGCCACACTCCCACTCCCATAGAAGAGACTATGTGACACTACTGCTACTACTTCTGCTGAAGGCATCTCCAAAGGCAAGGAAAGATGGCATCTCTCTTCCTCTTGCTTTCCAAAATTCTGTACACAACTAAAAAGGGAAATATATCGGTTTGCAGGATACTACTTCTAAAGTTCAAAAGTGAATGAAGGAAGGCAAGAATAGAGCTTATTCCAGGAGAAAAATTACCAAAATACATACAATATGATGGGTACCATTTTAACTATTTTCGGATAGAAGGATATTAATTTAGTTCTCATAACAATCCTGTGTGGTAGGTATGCTTTATACCTATTTCACTGATGAGGAAACTGAGACATAAAGAAGCTAGATAATATCAACTTGATATAGCTATTAAGAGGTGGAATTAGGATTGGAACCCAGGCAATATAACTCTAGAGTTGATACCTGTAATCACTGTACTACAATTCAACAAGCACAGGTGCTCTGGAACCTGTTTCATTTGTCCAAAGGAAAAAGCTAATTTTTTCCAAGACCCCCTTCCAAGTATTTCTGATACATACCTGCCCAGGTATTTCATATGGCCTGATCTTCTCTTGCCACTGGTATTGGCCACATTTGATCAACATAGCTCCTCCTTTTTGTATAACCAACAATTTCAATGGTGAGTAATTTCTCTTTCTGGCCACATTCCCTTGAGCCACTGCTACTATCACTGTTCTGGCTTCAGCATGAGGAAAAACACTGGCCTTCCCCATTTTCTCTATGCATAATATGAATACTTCACCCAAACAACAAAGAGACTCTCTCTTTAAGTTCCCACAACACAGCTAAATATGAAGCTACCACTTGGCTGGATTTTACTGAAGGCTGAAGATAAAAAAAGGATTTGAAAATACAGAATAAATTATAATTACAACAAAATAAGGTTGCTTTTGGAGTGTGCCAGTCCAGGCCCATCCCTGAAGAGTCGCAGTCATCGGGCACCTCCTGGCCTGGTTTCAGACCTGCCTCTAAATGGCCGGGGCCAATTTCCTCTTACCACATGGCATGTTTTTGAGTCTGTCTCTATTCATCAGCCTCCTGGCTCACTGCCCAAGCTCCAGTTAGAGAAGAAGTCCCTCTCAAGACTGAATTTCCCAGCTTTTGTTTCTTTTCCCTTACTAAGAGAAAGTATCCAAAACTTGGGATGCAAAAGAATGACTGCACGTCCTTTCCATGACATACTTTAGTACCATTTAACAGGTCTGCTCAAGGCTTATCTAATTCTCTAAGAGGATTCGGTTTTGTCTGATTAACTATTTACTACTGACAAAGTTCCACACTCCATGTAGTTAAATGTTAAGCTTTAGAAGACTGTTAAACTGTAAATGATTTTTGTCCATTTGAGATACAAATGATTTCTGTCTGATAGAAAAGGTAACCCAAAAGGTTACATTTTATGGTCCTGGAGTCTATTAAACAGTTTTGTATTTAATTTAGCAATGTCATTTCAGCATTTTTTTTTCTCTCTGTAGTACATACTTTGTTCTTTCTTATACTCCATTGAACCAGCTTAACATTTGGCTTAATCCCTCACTAATGTTTTTGACTTGAGCTTACTTTATGTTTCTGTGAGTTATATTTTTAAATTTTAGAAAATTATACTTTGATACTCTGATTGGCTTCTTCACAAGGTTAGTAAAAATAGAAATGTCTACTTCCTTCAGAGCAAGTCTGAACTTGGAAAACATTACAAATGTAGGTCCATATACAATAAGACTAAATATTTGAAACTTATAAATTATGACTACAGGCTATTAAATGAAATATATTCTTCCCTTCTACTTTGACAAATATCACTTCATAATAAACACATTGAAAAATATCTATTAGGCTTTGGTAATGTTTATTACCGAAGGTCAGCAAAATTCCAAAAATGAACAAATTCAAATATTACGTCACATACTCGTTAGTCTATTGAAAAGAGTAAAGTATTTGGATGAGTAATAAAGCAAAGCAAATTATAAATTATATATTTATTTCATATAATTTAATTTTTTAGCCCTCAGCAAAATTACTCATTACACTGTTATAATCAAGGTTTTCACATAATTTGTATTCTATTGACAATATTGCCATATTAGACCTTTGCTGAATATTACAGTGCTTAAAATATGTTTATTTGCTTTAAAAACTTCAATTTGGAAAAATTTATCTGGAACTGTTTATAAAGTTATAATGCAGTACTTGGAATTAGTCTATAAAGTTTCATGTTCAAATATTTGTAATGGGGGTAAGACTTGAAAAATTAACATTTCACTGAAACTATTTCAAAAATACTTAATTTAATTATATTAATATAATTTTATATTACTTATATCAAGATTTTTCCCATTTAATACTGCACCATCTATAACCATACATGTTTCTTTGAGTTGTTTCATTGCTAGGATATTATAAGGAAAATGTAAGGTAGTGATATATGCCTTGCACAGTTTGCTCAGCTCTATTCCATCAAGACCATACCTTGAATTTATAATAGCCAGAAAACAGTATCTATAGAACTTAGTTTCAGTATTAGTTGTCTACGAATCTTCTCCTTTATAATAGTTATGCAAATATTTTAAATTTTCTTAATTTCTTCATTTTATTAGAAATTCAATTTTGTTGCATATTTTACACAAAGTTTTTTAAATTAGAAAAATCATTTTCTCTAAATTTTGAAATAGTGTATTTTAAACGGTCAAAAATTAAAGTATCTAAATTAGTTTTGTTTACCTTTATAAGTATTTGTTAACACTATCAATGTCAAGCAAAAGTTCATATCAAACAACAGCAGATAGCACAAATTCAAAATTGATTTCATTTTCTGTCAAAGACCATAGTTTGCTATTTTATTGTTGGTTATTTAAAGATTGTTTTAATATTTTTGATGCTTTATCCAATTATTTATACTAAGCCAAATGGAGATTTTTAATACATGATGAACATTTTCTGCAATTAATTTTGTGCAGCATATACACACAATTTTGAGCATCAACTATATAAAATTACAGATTCTAAAAATATTAATAAACATTGAAACCTCAAATTCCCATCACAACAGTATAAAAATTTTATACTATTTCAAAGATACAATTCCATACTCATACACATCCCATGAGATTCTCAGACCTATTATGGAATTGGTCAAAGAAGATAGAAAAATTCTGTGCTTAAGACAAATTCTTAAGAATTTGGGCTTTCTGGGGCAATGTATGGACTAATTAACTTTATTTAACAAGATAATGGTTTGGTATAATATTTGGATAACATGTGAAATACAGAAATTCCACAAATCTTTCCCCAAACAGAGCAAGACCTTCAAGCCTTCCCTTTACTCAGCATTCCTTGTGTTTAGGGTGTGGTTTCATCATTCAGGTTTTATTTGAGAACCTTGTTGTTTTCCTTAACTCCTCTAGTGTATCTTGTTTTAAAAGCATGTAGTAGACATTTCCACAGTGAGTCTGAGAATGGTGATAAGGTGGGATTTGGTATTTATTCCACCAAATATCTTAAAAAAATTTTCCACTATACTGATATAGCTGAAGGCTTTTTTTTTTTTTGCAGTTCAAAGTAGAATATATAGCACAGATAAATTTTTTTTTTTTTTTGGGCCACATTATGCAGTTTGTGGGATTTTAGTTCCCCAACCAGGAATTGAAACCAGGCCCTCGGCAGTGATAGCACAGAGTCCTAACCACTGGACCACCAGGGAATTCCCCATAGCATGAATAATTATTCTGGGTGTTTGGCCATATTGTTGAATGTACATATTTCTTCTTTAGCAACACATTTAGGGCTATTTCATGAACTCGCCCTTGAAATTACTAATTTCAATAATGTATTCTATTTTTAGTCTTTTAACTAAATAAAATAGAAAATTTTAACCACTTTTTGAAATTTCTATTAAATCTTACTAAACATTTTTACACTAGTAGTTGTAGCAAATACTACTATTCTGCTTTCTAGAGTTTAGTGTCCTACTAGGTGCCTATGTGAGGGTTTGGTATTACACTTCACACATATTAGGTCTAGACCAGCACTGTCCAATAGAAATATAATGTGAGCACATACGTCATTACAAATTTTCTACTTGTCACAATTTAAAAAGTAAAGATAAAAGATGAAATTAATTTTAATAATGTTTTAACTAACATACCCAAAAACAATGTTATTTCAACAAATAATCAATATAAAAGATTATTACGATATAATACATTATTTTGTCAACTCTTTGAAATCCAGTGTTTACACCTATAGCATTTTGGAACAGCCTCATTTCAAGTGTTCAATGGCCACTTTGGCTAGTGGCTACCATGTTGACAGTGTAGGTATAGACTGACTTATACTCAAATTTAAGAGAAATATGAATTGTTTTATATTGTAAAATGTTTTTCAGTCTCCATTAGTGACTGTCACAACTATTGCACAATATGAAAGTACCTCAGAAACTATGAATTGGAACAGGAAGCAAGAAAATGGACATTCAGTATGACTGGGAAATGGTACTTTGTTAGGCAAGATTCTACTGCATACCTAAGAGAGTGAATTCAACAAGTTAGTTGCCTTCTATCTTTTCCCACTCGAATCATCCCTGTGCTTGGAAGCGTAGTCTGTCTCAAACTTCAGCAGCAGTACAACACATAAACCTCCACACCTACTAACAGCAGTTGCCTTTGTTTTGAAGACACAGGGCAAGCGATGTGAAGTAGCCTTTCCTGGGGCCTGACCAGTGTTTGCGATATATAGATTCCCTACAAATGGCCCATCATTTAATTCATAGTTAAAGGTCAGATTTCATCATCTTATAAGACCAAGACTCAGCTCTTTTTATTTCATAAGTAACTTCCCAAAGAAGAACACACAATCTTTACAAAGGCAAATACTTTGCCAGTGCAGGGCATCTTGCTGTAAACATTCAAAACAAAACAGAAAGAGAGAAAGACATTTTGGGCAAAGGAAAGAACAAGGAGAGTTCTGATTAAAAAGGTCCAAATAATTGCACCAGTTTCCCTCAAGAACAAAAAACAGGAGGCAGAGTGCTTGCTTTATATATGTGTAACTGAATAGCCTAATAAGGTATTTCCCCTTCCCCAAGAAAGCAATCTATGTTTTAAAGGACTATTTGAATTCCATCACTTTCTCCCAAGTTCCTTTCCAAGCCTCTTTTTCTAATTTTATCTGATGTCAGAATAAAAGAGTAACATTTTTCCAAATTGAGATCTAAAATGGCTAATGAATATTTTTTTATTCATTCTTCATATATTTTATATTACATTCACTCCATCCCAGCCACTACTCTAGATGCTGAGGGTTAAAGTGCACAGTCCATGCTTTGGTCTTTTAAAGGATATATGTCATAGTCTGGCTTATTTATTTGCCCAAGTGAAAATATTTTTGAAGGCAAGGTGCCTTGGGGACACAGAAGAAGGATCTATTAGACAAGCAAGTATAGCATCCATTCCCAGTGCTATTTCTCCAGAGTAATGAGAATTAAATTCAATTCCCTATATTAATCTGCATTCATTTTCTGACTGTTGATGACCTTGAAACCATGAATAGCCAAAATTTCACAGGGAGGGGGCGTGGAGAGCCCAGCTGGGACTCCCCTCCAATAATATACTAAAGCCATAGAAGAATCAATTCAACCCAGTTACAGCCACATTTTTACAATCCTCACAACTGTCCCCATTGCACACAACTGTTTATTCTGCTGGAAAGATCAATGGATTATCTGTTTTTTCTGATAACTTACATCATTACTCTTCTCTATTTGTGAGTAAAATGGTGGATTAAAAATAGCACAATTAAGATTGAAGATAACACAATGGCTTTTAAAATTTAATGTGAAGAATATAATTTGTTAACTCTAGATAGCCTCTGATTTAACTGTTTAGAGTTGTAACACAGGGTAGGAGGATATGGGTGTGTTTCTGAATCTAGGCTCAACAGACCAGAAAATGTGCTAGTGAGTGCTGGCACATGAGGACTTACTAGAGTGATCAGAAATAACAAAGTCAAGAGGAAATCAATAGCATTTATTCTGAATCACCTGAATCAGAGGATGTGTTAAATCACTGATTCTTTTATTGAAATATGTTGAATATATTTATGAAATTTTATCTGAATTAAAGTATAAAAATCTTATTAAATGTTCATTCTATAGTTCCTCAATAAAAATCAATATTAGCCACTTTTTTTTTTTTTTTTTTTTGCGGTACTCGGACCTCTCACTGTTGTGGCCTCTCCCATTGCAGAGCACAGGCTCCGGACGTGCAGGCTCAGCAGCCATGGCTCACGGGCCCAGCCGCTCCACGGCATGTGGGATCTTCCCAGACCGGGGCACGAACCCGTGTCCCCTGCATCGGCAGGTGGACTCTCAACCACTGCGCCACCAGGGAAGCCCATAGCCACTTTTTAATTTATGTATTCTTTCAAATCAGTATATATACTCATTCAAGTATCCCAAAGCATGCTCACATATATTATTCCATTTATCTTCATAGTAGCCGCTGCGAGATACAGAGGGGTTATTATTATCACTTCCTGGGATACTTGAATGAGTTCCTTGGAAATAGGAAAGCGAGGGAACCATAGGTTAAATGAATAGAGAGGCAAGCATAAATTGATCTATAGCTTCAAAGCCCTGCAAAATAAAATCATGCTTAGTTTACAATTTATTTTTAGAAATTATAGTTTCCCAGGTGTTTTAAAAGCAATATTTATCACCTTAGACTTTATCTGATAATTGTAAAATGTAGTGGCTTTTCAATTACCCTAGAGATTCATATTTTATTTCTGGAGATATACTCCATATAAGAAAATAATGCCGGAATGATGTATATCTAAATATTAATACGATCTTGGTCAATAATTAACATATGAAAAAATTCAACAATTTCCCGTTATGCATGAATACTTGAGTAATTAATTTATGGATAAATGTCAAAAATGCAATTCACATTTCCCAGTACAACTTTGCTATTCTAAACATACCTTGCATAATCATTCACTTTCAAAAGCGTCATATTGAGAGATTTCATGAGGATGTAAAATGGCTAATATACAATTCAGATCACTTTTATAACCTTGGTGCAAATGAAAATATAGGAGAAAAAAAGTCCATTATGCTTTAGTTACAAAAAGAAACAACAAAAACCCACACAATAAATAAGACAGTCTCTCAGCCTTGCCTTAATAGACCGTCTGCTCTTGTGAAGCAACCCTTGGGGAATGGATTAATTTATGTCCTAGCCTAAGGGGGTATGCCACAGAGGCTCTCAACCTGTGTTCCAGCGTTTGGTTCTTCCCTTCATCTCCTCCCAGTATTGACGTTATCTTTTCTTTGCTGATCTTACCATATAAAAAGCTTTAAAAAATATCAGAGGCAAGATGATAGAATCCTTTGTTTACTTTCTTTCTTTGTCCTTTCTTTTCTATCCTTTTTATTTTATCAAAGAGGTTGTGCATGTATAATTCGAATATGGTTACAGCACAGAATTCTCCATCTCTTAAATTTGCCTGTAGAAAGGGATTCTGTAAATATGCACCTTTAACCTTTTATGAGTTTGTGTTTACTTGTCTTATGGGAATATACACACTACTCTCCTGAACTGATAAACTATAACCACAGCCATGGAGCCTCCATGTCTATGTCCCAGTAAATGCTGCAGAATGACCTGAACATAACTGAAGAGTGTATATAAGGGCAGAGGTTGATGCCCTGGTGAAATATTCCAGCTGGATATGTGAGGGCAACAGGGATGAGTAGCCACCAAAAGCACTAAATAAATTGTGGCTACCTTTTCCTTTTTTCCATCAGTTTGTAGGTGTCAGCTGAATGATTGCCTAGCTTTTGGAGAGTCATCCTCTGCATTAGCATGCGCGAAAAGTTCAGAGGGAGACTTCTTAACTTTCCATGCGCTGAGACTCAATAACTGCCCTCCTAGATGCCAATGAAAGACTCAAATCCACTGTGCATTAAGTCTTGCTGACCACTTAATCCACACACTGTTAGTTTTTCTAAATGACTGTTTCATTTGCTGTCAACACAGAACAAGATATCTTTGGTACTCCAAGGCACTTGAACTTTTTTTCATTGACTCTTTTAAAAATTTGGTTCTGATTAGGATCATTTGCCTTTTCATATCTGTCAGTAAAAGCACTGTGATAAAAATGAGCATGTTTAGTGAATATAATATTGATGATATTTTCAGATCTGAAATGAATTGGCTTTACACGTTCTCCATGCCTGGGGCATCGCTCAGAGCCAAAGGCAGAGTCAGATTGCAGTGTGATTCACCACATTAAACCCCGCCCCCCCCATCTTATTCTGATAGAAACTGATGTGACCAGATTTGGATCAGGCCTGACTGTTGGAAGGGGGTATGGTGTGAGTAGTAAAACAGGAGCTGAACAGGTTCTCTGGAGTCAATTTGGTCATAGTTCTTCCCCAATTCACTAATATCTTGGAGGGCAGTTTTCTGTCTTCTACTATTTTTGTTTCTGTTTTGCTTCCACGTGTGTACTCACCTGGAAGAGCCCAGTAATAAGTGCTAAATCACACTAATTAAGTAAGGAGTCTTTGCTGACCACCCAATCTAAAGTGACCCACCCCAGGCACTGCCTAGTCCAATAATTGTTTATCCAACATTTTCTAGTTCATTTGGTTTTTTGTATATTATTTGGTATCCCCATGATGGCAGGGCCCCCAGTACTTGGAAAACTACCTGAACTCCTATCATCATAAAGTAAATATTTGTTCAACAAATAAATAAATGAAGAACGCTAAGGTTTTTGAGGGTTTCCTCTCCAGGAAAGTAATTATTGTTGTCAGGCTGATGTGTTTAGTTTAGAACTATAGACACATCCCTAGGAAATAATGAAACAGTTCCGCTCCTTGAACATCTCTGATTTTCCTGCAGCAAGAAAAAGGAAACCAGAATGACCCAGACTCCTACATTTCTTAAAATCTGTGAGTAACTACAGCTAACTTTTAGTACTATGAAACAGAAACCAAAGGAACGCTCGACTATGTCAGACCTGAGGAGCTAGGCTAGAACTGTGTATAATTAGGAATACAATGAACCAAAAAACTTATTTGTAAGAAGGGTGCTGGACTAAGAAAGAATTCTTTTAGTCATAAGAATCTGTCTTTTATCAGGATAAAAGTTAAAATAGATAGAAAGAGTGGCTATTCTACGTGTGGTAGCCATCCATTGTAAGCCAGAGATTTTTCTATATTATTGCTTTAATGGGGGCATGCCACCGTCTTTTTCACTCACAAGTATAGAAGTTGATAAAGAATTTCTGCCAAGATACTGAGAGACAGACCAATAATACTGTGGGGTCAGGCTGAAACTCAGTGTACCTAATGACATGTATAGCCCAACTGATCAACTTTATGAAAAAGAAATATATGTCTAGGAAGTTCCCTTTATCCGTGGTCAAATTAATATAATGGGACCTTTTATTGGACTGAGAGGACTGATGTCTTTTTCAGATCCATGTGTATAATGAAAAGGTATGTTTGTATTATTCAAAATATTAAAGATTATGTTGCAGCAGTAAACAATGCCAAAATCTTAGTTGCTTAAAATAACATTTACTGTTTATTTGTGTTATACATATGAACTTGGTTTAGCCAGAAAGCTGAGTGTATCCTGGTGGCACAAGGATCTGCTAGTTTACAAGTAAAGTCACTCTTTCAGCATGATGCTTCCACATTTGCCTTGGCAGGGAAGGAGAGCATGAACATTTGCTCTCCACTCGGAAATGCTTCTATCCAAAAGAAGACAAAGAGGCACTCATTACTGCTGCTCACATTTAATGAACCTAAGCAAGTCACATGGGCGTTCCTGACTTTACGAGGATATATTTTCTTCTTGTCTATACAGGGAAGCTCTAGTTATGTCTGCCATAACAGCTCTGAGTAGAAAAGAAGGGTTACAATAGAAACTGGCTGTTGCAGGGTGGCATAATGTTAAAAGATAAGGAGAAAAAACACTTTTTAGCAGAAAACAATCCAGAGGTAGAGGCAACAGGAAAATGAAGCAGGGTGTGGTGTAGTCAGTAAAAGGGAGAAATGTCACCTCCAACCATCCCTTCCTTTTGCTTCCTTTCCTTAACTTTCCTTTCATTTTTTTTATTTCCTCCTTCTCTCCTTTCCTTCCTTTCTTTCTTCCTCCCTCTTTCCTTCTTCCTTTCTCTATGTCTCCCTCCCCCCCTCCTTTTGTCCTCATCTCTCCTTGTATCTTCCTCCAATGTCTGATTGGGACAAAAATATTGTTAAGAATTGTGGTTATAAAGATTAAAAAGATAGTGCATTAGTAATGCCTAAGTATGTTATTACTCAGCTTGTAAACCTGACTCCATGTCTGTGTCAAGTTCTTTTATGCTTTAAGATGAAAGACATGACACAGTCGCATATACCTACTTACTTTCAGTTTAAGAACATTAGACCACTTTTTTGTTGGCTCTCACTGAGGGCACACTGCATGAGCTCCCCTATCTGAAGGAGTAGGTATATCCTATCAGTCTGTGAGTCCCTGTTGTATCCTCTTCTTCCTTTCAGTCAAGTGATGGTATCTTTATCAGCATGTCATGGTGGCAGCCAACAGAGCAGGCAAGGAGCTTGAGTGGTTCCATCAAGCTGTCCCTGAAAGTAGGCCTAGCACCACCTCCCTTCAAAGAGCTGAGCAACTGAAACTATGCTTCTTCTCTGCCATGACCATAGACGCTCAGCTGCTTCACTTCAAATCTTCCCAGCCCATCACACTATTTAAATACAAACCAACAGGTACATCATCGTAACAAATTATTTTCAAATAGGGGTCTAAGAACTTTTTCAAATTTGGTTTGATAACCAACTAGACACCCTTAGCAGCAGGGAACTATTAGCCAACAAGCCCTGCCTATAATATTCCCAGGATTTTCTCTGGTCAGAAACACAAACACTATGTAAAAGAATTTACAATATAAAAGGTAGAACAATAAAAAATGGAAAGCTTTAAGAAAAACTAAATAAAATTGCAATGTTCTAATTTTATATTTTTGGCTAATGCTTAGTAATAAAAATACAAATATAATAACTAACATTTTGATGAGCATTTACTGTGTGCTAGGCATTCTGTTGAGTCTTTTACATGGATAATCTTATTTAATCTTCACAACAAACCTATTACAGAGGTATACTTTGCTCACACAAATATGCAAGAAGCAATGAGAGTAGAGGTGAAGTTCTGTCCAAGTCTCCCTGAAGAAAGCGAATCAATAGAACCTGCACAGAGAAGGTGATGTTTGGAGACAAGACTTGAAGAATGATTAGGAGTTTGCCAGTCATGTAAGTGTGTCACACAGAGGGAAAACATGTTAGAATAAGATACAGTTTGGAGGAGGAAAGGGAAGTAAGACTCAGTAGGTTCAAGGGGTCAAATCACCAAACGGCTTTTGAGCCATACTAAAGAGTGTAGGTTGTAGGGAACCACTGAAAATTCATGAACAAGAGGTGACTGTATTAGTTGCTTAAGAAACAAACAAGCACCCCATGGTAATGGAGGATGGATTGGAATAATAAAGAAGGAAGGTATAAACTTCTTTAATATATGCACACATATAAGTCACAGAATTGACTAATCTAAAATATATGGGCTTCAAGGCCACACAGACCTGGGTTTGAAACCTAGTTTTTGCTACATAATAACTCTATGATTGTGGGGATATTATTTAACCTTTTTAAAATCTGTTTTTTTCATCAGTAAAGTGGAAATGATAATAGTACCTACCTCATAGAATTAATAAAATAATGATTATAAACTCCTTAGCATAGCCTTGAACATAATATCCACTAAAAATATTATAATGTAAAATGCATCATACAGTACCTAGAACATAGTTGGTTCTCAGAAAATGTAGCCTTTACTCGTGTGTTTATAGATATCAACATCTCCATCAATCTCCATTATCTACGTACCTCGGTTGTAGTTGTATTACCAGAATGTATTATAAAAGAAAGAACTGGACAATTGGCTGAAAACAAAATGAAGAGAAAATAACACTCTGGGAACTCTTTTTCCGAGGTGAAAAATAGAAACTGAGACACTCTCCATGCACTCCCACAAAGACTCAGTCCTCCCATAAGAAATCAGAGAAGGTTCTACATATTGTCCATGAGGAGACATCTGGTGAAAAGAGGAAGAAAATTCAGTGGGCTATCGTTTTTCAGGGGATAGAAAGCAGAGCCCATTATGCCACAGGCACTAAGTCAGTGAATTCAGCAAGGAGTATGAGTGGAAAACTTTCCCTCTTTTGTAGATATCCCAGACGAAGCTTCAGCAGCATCAAGGCAAGGAAGATGACAGCATGAGAAAGCTTTTATAATCGTTAAGGTTTTAGGGGACTTCCCTGGTGGAGCAGTGGTTAAGAATCCACCTGCCAATGCAGGGGACACGGGTTCGATCCCTGGTCCGAGAAGATCCCACATGCCATGGAGCAACTAAGCTCGTGCACCACAACTACTGAGCCTGCGCTCTAGAGCTGTTGAGCCAAAACTACTGAGCCCGCATGCCACAACTACTGAAGCCTGCTGACCTAGAGCCCATGGTCCGCAACAAGAGAAGGCACCGCAGTGAGAAGCCCATGCACAGCAATGAAGAGTAGCCTCTGCGCTCTGCAACAAAGAGTAGCCCCCGCTCGCTGCAACTAGGGAAAGCCCATGGGCAGCAATGAAGACCCAACATGGCCAAAGTAAATAAAATAAATAAATAGTTAAGGTTTTTTTTTTTTTTAAAAAACCTCTTAAATGTGTGGGTATAATATTGATTCCATAGTACTTAAAAATATGTGTGTGGCATATCCTCCAACATAAATATATCAGTTATACTTCAAAAAGAAACACAAAAATTACTCTAAATAGTCCAAGAAGGAAGAGGTTTAATACAAAGAATTGGAAGCTTGGAAAACCACTGTGTATGTTGGAAGAGTAAAGGTAACGAACAGCTACCATAACTTTCAGATTCGCTGTTAGCTTTCTGCGACTCAGGCAGTTTCAGGAAATGTAGGGATCCACTACGTATGTTTATAGTTGCCTGAAGCTTCAAGGCAGATAATTTGCAGAGAAATTCTCAGAGGCTACTGCAAAAACATCCAATTAAGCTCAAATACATCCCACTGTTGACCAGGAGCAATGCATTTTGTTTCCCACATGAGCACCTTTCTTGGTAAATCTAGGCCATAATCTTGTTGGCAAGGGAAACAGACAGAGAATAGAATGATTCAGGAATGGTGCTAAGTCGCCAACAAACATAGATAAGAGAAAATAACGTTTCCACTAAGCAAAGTAGGTACACGCTAAGATAGGTAAAGACATTCATAAAGCTTTTAGTCTGGGTCATTTTAAAACATTTTTTTCAAAGAAGAATGCAATTTATTTATATTGATCGGTGTACTTTCAGTATATTTATTTATACTGTTATGTTAAATATATATATTTCATAGATGAATAACAAGCAAATAGAAATGCTAGTTGTAGGCATTAACAGTTAGGATAGTCTTTTGATAAAAAACACTGTGAAACTGGATATCCACATGCAAAAGAATAAAACTGGTACTTCCCTGGTGCTACTGAGCCTGTGCTCTAGAGCCCGTGAGCCACAACTACTGAAGCCTGTGCACCTAGAGCCTGTGCCCCTCAACAAGAGAAGCCACTGCAATGAGAAGCTTGCACACCACAACGAAGAGTAGTCCACGCTTGCTGCAACTAGAAAAAGCCTGTGTGCAGCAATGAAGACCCAACGCAGCCAAATAAATAAATAAATACATTTATTTAAAAAAAAAAAAAGAATAAAACTGAACCTCTACCTCACACCATATATGAAAATTAACTCAAAAGGGATCAGAGACCTAAATGTAATAGCTAAAAATATAAATTCTTAGAAGAAAACATAAGAGTAAATCTTTGTGATTTTGGATTAGGCAATGGTTTCTTAAATATGACACCAATAGCACAAACAACAAAAGAAAAAAATGGATAAGTTCATCTCCATCAAAACAAAACTTTTGGCTTCAAAAGACAGCATCAGTAAAGTAAAAAGACCACCCAAAGAGTGAAAGAAAATATTTGCAAAAGGGAAGAAAATTTGCAAATCATATACCTGATAAGAGACTTGTATCCAGAATATACAAAAGACTCTTACAACTCAACGACAAAAAGACAAATGATCTAATTTTTAAATGGGCAAAAGATTTTAATAGACCTATCTCCAATGATGATAAACCAAAGAGAAAAAAGATACATGTGAAGAGGCACAACACCATTCATTCATTAGGGAAATGCAAATTAAAACTACAATGAAGTACCACTTCACACACACTTGGAGGGCTAAAACAAAACAGACAAATAATACCAAGTATGCTTAGGGTGTGGCGGAACAGGAACCCTCATACATTGCTGATGGGACTGTAAAATGCTACAACCACTTTGGAAAACAGTTTCACATTTTCTCAAAATGTTAAACATAGAGTTACAATAAGAAGCAGCATTTCCACTCCTACCTAGGTATATACATACCCCAAACAATTGAAAACACAAGTCCACACAAAAACTTGCTTATTAATACTTACTGCAGCATTATTCATAGTAGCCAAACTGTAGAAACAACCTAAATGTCAATCAACTGATAAATGGATAAACAAAGTGTGGTATAGTCCTACAGTTCTATTCCTCCCTAAAAGAATAAAGTACTGATACATGCTACAGCATAGATGAATCTTGAAAATATCATTGTTAGTGAGTGAAACTAGATTAAAAGGCCACATATATGATTCCATTTATATGAAATGTATTGAATAGGAAAATCCATAGAGACAAAAAGTAGATAGTGATTTCTAGGGACTGAGGTTAAGGAGGAACAAGTCATGATTGCTATGGGGTTGCTTTTGGGAGTGACCAAATGTTCTAAAATTAGATAGTGGTGAATATACCAAAAACTACTGAACTGTACACTTTAAATAGCTGAATTTTATGGTATGTGAATTATATCTCAATAAAATTGTAATTTAAAAAATGGCAGAGCTGAAATCTGAAAGTAAAACAAAGAACAGAATGCTAGTCATTTAAACTCTTATGCTGACAAATACTTAGAACTATAAGTTATAAAATACAAAACAAATTATAAAATAATGAAATGAGATTAAAAAGTTTTTTATTCACAGGTATATAAAGTGAGGAGGGATTTGGAGCGGCTTATAAATTAGATTATATGTTACCAGATGAAAATGAGCACTTACGTTTCATACTATAGTCAACATGGTATCAATCCTACTACATGGATGCCTAATACAAACTTTTAATGATGCTTCTCTCTCAATCCCTTCCAGCATTGCAGTATTAAGAATGTGAAATGCTGACACTTTTAGACTTAGCAAAATTAAAGAATCTAGACATATATTCTGATTTTTAAAAGTCTGTTATATGTACATTGCCATAAAATAAAGGTAATAAAATGTGAATGTTAAATACTAAAAGAATTATTAAATAACATTCAATTGGAAGAAATTTGGGGGAAAATACATGTTTTTGTATTTATTATGTTTCAGCTGAAGCAAAGAAAGCTATTTTAAAACCAGAAACATCTTTCTAATTTATAACAGTAGCATGAAGGTGACTAACTTTACTAGGAGAGAATGACGTTGAATTATTCAAGAGAAATACTTAAATTTTTTTCAGAACAATGGCAACTAAGAAAATGAAAATAATGAATCAGTATATTTGAGTTTTAAATGTCTACATAAAGATGAACAGTGGGCACATTTAAATTTCAAATAAAATCTATGATTTTTCTGGTATCAGCACTGTAGCAAAATGGTTTTTTTTCTTCTATACCAGTCATATATGCTTTTACCACTGGGGATATTTTCCCTTTCATAGTTACTAATTTAAAAACAAAAATAATTATGATAGAATAACTCATAAGTAGATTATACTAGCATTCTTTATAACCATTGCTTTTTTTTCTCTGCCTTATCCGTACTTTTTTTTTTTTTTTTTTGCAGTACGGGGGCCTCTCACTGCTGTGGCCTCTCCCGTTGCGCAGCACAGGCTCCGGACACGCAGGCCCAGCGGCCATGGCCCACGGGCCCAGGTGCTCCGCGGCATATGGGATCTTCCCGGACCGGGGCACGAACCCGTGTCCCCTGCATCGGCAGGTGGACTCTCAACCACTGCGCCACCAGGAAAGCCCCTTATCCGTACTTTTGCCTCATATTCGTTATCTCTCTAAAATTTATTTTTAATTTCTAACTTCTATCCTATGATTCTATTTGTTACCTCTTGCCATTTTACATTATTATTTATTCTTTTTATGCAATACTCCTATCCTATTCTTAGAAATCACTTTTATTCATTGGCTTTATTTTATAAATCTGCTTATTAGATATGAAAATAATTTTTCACCCAATTTTGAATCTTCCTAAAATAGTAACTCACATAAATTCAAAACCTGCAGTCTGTCTCTGAAGTTATACCCATAAAAAATATTACTGGTAACAGGTTTTTTTTTTTTTTTAAATTGTACCTAGCAGAGTTATTTTAATTTTATGCCTCACCACAGGAATTCTCTATAGGAATCTTAACCATCTCTTCAACCCATAGGGTTTGGGGTTTACTACACTGATGACATTCTTTTTAGGTCTGGTTGGCAAGAGTCAAGAAATCTCTCAGACGCCTTGTCATGACGCACGATGTGCCAGAAGTCAGGAAGTAATCTCCAGGATTATTCTGGGGCCTGCTATCTCGGTGAAGTTTCTAAAGTGCCAGTAGCCTAGGTCATGGTGACATATTCCCTCCAGAGTAAAAGATAAATTGCTACATCTTGCACCCCACCCCCCACCATTGAGAAAAAGGCCCCTCTAAATTCTGCAGGCAGCACCCATTGCCACCTCCCTCTCAATATGCATTGCGACCTCATGGGGAGTTTCTACAAACAACTGTATGAGAAAGGAAACTTCCAAGGGTGGTTTACATAAGAAAACAGATTTGTGGGACATCCCTAGCAGTCCAGTGCTTAAGACTTTGCCCTCCTATGCAGGGGGTGCAGGTTCGATCCCTGGTTGGGGAGCTAAGATCCCACATTCCTTGGGGCCAAAAAACCAAAACATAAAACAGAAGCAATACTGTAACAAATTCAATAAAGACTTTAAAAATGGTCCACATCCAAAAAAAAAAAAAAATCTTAAAAAAAAAAAAAGAAAGAAAACAGATTTGCAACCAGTCAGAACTACAAAATATAACATAACAACTCCACTCAGTTAGGTTCCTGGAAGACAGTGGGAGATCTTCCTAGCAGGTAGAAGCTTGAGCAGTACACTTAGTGTTTCACTTTGCTGGTGATGGAAATGACAAGATATATGGATACAGATCTTCCTCAACTTACAATGGGGTTACAACCTGATAAACCCATTGTAAGTTGAAAGCACTGTAAGTCGAAAATGCTTTTAACACACTTAACCTACCAAATATCATAGCTTAGCCTAGCCTACTATAAACGTGCTCAGAACACTTACACTAGCCTACAGCTGGGAAAAAATCATCTAACACAAAACCTATTTTATAATAAAGTGCTGAATATCTCATGTAATTTCTTGAATACTGTGGTGAAAGTGAAAACCAAAATGGTTGTATAGATATAGAACGGTTGTAAAAGTGTCAGTTGTTTACCCCCGTGTGGCTGACCAGCAGCTGAGGCTAGCTGCCATGGCCCAGAACCACAAGAGAGTATCATACTGCATATTACTAGCCCAAAAGATCAAAATTCAAAATCTGAAATACAGTTTTTACTGAATGTGTATCGCTTTTGCACCATCGTGAAGTTGAAAACTCATAGGTCGAACCGTCATAAGTCTGTATATACCAATTAATAGATGGTCTCAAAAGATTTACTGAATAGTGATGAACATGGAAGGAACATAACTGGAGCATAAGTAACAGGGACGTTAGGGGAGGAGTAAATGGGAGATCAGCAGAGGAGAACCTTTTAGGTAATCACTGAGTGTGAAGGTAATTGTATCCCATATATACACCGCCTCACCAAAGGGCATACACTGCATAGACTCTTAATAATCATGTAGGTAAGATGACTTGACCTATAGATGTTAATCAGTCTCCTTCAACAGCCACCCCGGTGCTTGCTCAATGAATTCAAGAACAAAGTGTCCAAGGCCATTCAGATGGAAGTTGTACAAAAGTTAAGCCATATGGGCGTACCTTCTCCAAGGCTAATCTGGCCAGTGAACACTACTGCTTAATACCCAGTCCGTCAAGACTTAAGAAAGCTGAGTCCCCAGTATGGCACCATTCACTAGGACCAGCCAGTCACCTGGTGGCAAATTGATATATTGAATTTTTACATCTTATTAAGGGTAGCAATCTGAGCTCTGTGGAGCAGACACTGTGTATACGGATATCCCTTCTCAGTGCCATAATCTTTTCCCAGAAGCATCAACCCTTGGGCCCACTGAATGCCTTACTCACTGTCATAGAATCTCAAACATTGTTTATGACCAAGAAACTCATTTACTGTGCCATGTGTGGCAATAAATTAATACCCCTGGGATTTACTGATCTTATCAGCTACCCAATCACCTAAAAGGACAATGAGAACATGTGGGTCTGGCACTAAGGGAATAAGTGGGAGTGGTTCATCTCATTACTACAGTCTCAATTCCTGTCCTAACAACTTTAGGCTCTCTGATGCATAAGGGAGGAATACTTCTACCATGGGACAAAATAAAATTTCTATAAAACTAGAAGTTGCAATTGTCAATGAACCAACAGGCAATGAAGGGGCTTACTCAACAGTTTGGGATGAATGGTCCCGTTAAGGAAAAATAAGGTCTCTACTACACAGTGGGGTGGCCTGTGAAATAGAAGGGAAACTCAGAAGCAGGTGAGGACAAAGAGGACTTAGAACAGTTGCCAGAAAAAGGAAGTAGTTAGTATCAACTGTTGATTCACATCCAGATGCAGAAATCATTACAGTGCCCAGGCATACTTTCTTGCTTAATTTTTTATGCATATATTTATGTATATTAACCTATGTCATTTTTTCCGTTTCTCCTTTTTTTTTCTTTTGCGTACTCCCATTGTGGAGCACAGGCTCCGGACGCGCAGGCTCAGCGGCCATGGCTCACGGGCCCAGCCGCGGAGCGGCATGTGGGATCTTCCCAGACCGGGGCACGAACCCGTGTCCCCTGCATCGGCAGGCGGACTCTCAACCACTGCGCCACCAGGGAAGCCCTCTCCTATTTTTATATAAAGTATTTTTGTGGTTGTTAACTTTATAATATATTGTTTAAAGTTCACCCCAAAATATTGTGACCAAACTAGAAGGATATCACCCTGATTTGGGTAAATTAACTGATGGAATTTGGGATCATACCTTTATAGGGAGAGAGTGAGCATATATTTATTTGAATAAGAAATAATTATAACATGTTAGATTTAAGAATGCTATTTTTAAATTTGAATATAGGTAGAAGGTTCTATATGAATGCTGAATGGACAAATGAATGACTGTGCTGTGTATTATTTTGGAGGGACCAACCGCCTGCACGCTTATTTCTTTTCCTTCCTGTCCTCATATCACAGCAACTGGAAGTCTAGCAAATGCATTTCCCAGAATCTCTTGCCAGCGGGTTTCTGGTTTAGAGTCCACCAAGCAGAGGCCACAAAGTTCAAAATGCCATGAGAAGCAGAAACCATTGTTCTTCGTCCAGTAAGTAGACCTCATGGGCTTGAACAACTGTGATGCTTTGCAGTTCCTTTGGATCCCCTTGGAAGTTGTTCATCTGGTGTCGTGGTGACCTGAGATCATTAGTGGAAGTTTCCTGTGATCCTGAAACTTTCTAATCCCCTCATGGCTGGTGATAAAACTGAGTAATAGTGAGTAATAATGAATTCTTTCCACAGTCGCTGCTTCTCCAGGCCTTCCTATATATTTTTAAGTCACTAGTTCACTGTATTAAATATCTCGCTACTTAAAACAGCAGAGTGGTTTCTCTATTTTTATGACTGAACTATGACTGATACCATGCAATTGCTTAAATCAATCTTAAACATTTGAGATTTGGCAACACTGCTTGTTTTAGCCTCAACTTTTCAATGAAAATTTGATAGATCAACTTTCACCACACTGAGCAAAACCCTTAAATAGGCTTTCCAGGATAAGAAATGAGAAAACACTACTATTCTTAGGGCAGAATATGAAAAGTCTATGATATTTGATATATCATATTTGATCTATAACATAATTATGATATTTGATATAACAATTATATTGCGTTACTATTTCTTGAATGTTTACTTTGTGTCGGGCTGTGTTCTGAAAACTTGACATATATTATCTCATTCAATTCTCACAACAATCCTAGGAGGTAAGACACTATGTTTACCCCTATTTTAAGGATATAATAACAGAGGCTCAGACAGGTAATTTGCCTGACGTTGCAGAGCTTGAAAATGGTAGAGACTGCATTTGTATCCAGGTATTGTGACTCCAGAGACCTTACTTTTAAACATTGCAATATGCTGCCGTGTAATGCAATATATAAAAGTCAATCCAAAGATGCATAGTCAATAGAAGCAGTTAAAATGTATAATACGTGACCATAGGTTTTATACAAATTAAAATATTTTCAGAGGTTGTCTATGTAACGTGACTGTGCTCCTTTCCCTGCCTTTCTGTGCCCCCTCCCCCAACTCCCACCACTATTCTGGTATTGGTTATTTGTTAAAAACAATAATGATGGCTATATTAATAACTAATGTTTAATGAGTAGATATTGGCCAGGCACTGTGCCAAACACTTCAGAAATGTACTTTATTCAGTCTTATTATTGTTCACATTTTACAGACTGGAAAGTTGAGGCCTAGGTGACTGAGCGATTTTTCCATGTAGATGAAATATCAGTAATAACCCAGCCTACTCTCTCCAGAGAGTGGCACTTAACCAGGCTATCATGTTCAGGAAGCTGTCACTATGAAGGAAATATATACATTCATGTCCCTTAGAGAAAGTCCCAGTATCTTGAAGGCATTGGAGAAATTCAAATTTAAACTTTTCTTTCTTTTCTTCTTCTCTCTATAAATACCTCTGTGAAAATAAACACATGCCCGGGACCTAAATTAAACTAAAGTGGCAAAGAAAATGAGGACACTAGGCCTAAAAGAAAAACTACTTTCTGCTTTGTCGATAGTGGATTCTTATGGGACTCTTGCTTCTTAAGGAGAATTCTGGATTTATTTCCTGCAAGTGAGAACTTTTATTCTCTTAGTTTAAAAGAAAGTAGAACCAGGAAAGGCCGCATACATGTAAGGCAGAGTTCTGCAGATATCTTGATGTTTGAAGCAAACAGAAGGCATTTATTTGCCTTTTCATTACTATCTTTCTCAGGTGATATGAACACCTATTTGGGCTGGTGAGGGGAGGAAATCTGGATCTAAGCCCTTTGAGATTTCAGGTTCTATAACTCCCAGAGGAAACGAGGATTAATAAAGCATTTTGATGTCAGCAAACTGATACACCACACATTGCCCTGTGCTTCAGTTTGCTCTGCATTTAACACATCAGCTGGAGAAGGCCTGTACCCATCAGCTGCCAGCCTTAGAGTGATCCAGGTTTCACCTTGAGCATACCTCTGAAAAATACATTGCTTCTTTCAGAGGCAGTTATCTGCCAGGTGCCTCATTATGTGATCTCAGAACACCCTATTCATTTATTTTAATTAATTAATTAATTAATTTTTGGCTGTGTTGGGTCTTCGCTTTGTGGGCTTTCTTTAGTTGCAGCGAGCAGGGGCTACTCTGTTGCAGTGCCCAGGCTTCTCCCTGCGGTGGCTTCTCTTGTCGTGGAGCACAGGCTCTAGGTGTGTGGGCTTCAGTAGTTGCGGCACATGGGCTCAGTAGTTGTGGCTCGTGGGCTCTAGAGTGCAGGCTCAGTAGTTGTGGTGCACAGGCTTAGTTGCTCCGCGGCATGTGGGATCTTCCCGGACCAGGGCTCGAACCCAAGTCCCCTGCATTAGCAGGCGGATTCTTAACCACTGCACTACCAGGGAAGTCCCCACCCTATTAAATTTTGTGGCACTTACCACAGTTGTTGTGATATATTCGTAAAATTATTCTTTTTGAATTTGTCTTCCTCTTTGGCCTGGAGATTATGTTCTACTGTAGACTAAAGAAATTGATTTAGTTATAACTGTTGTAAATTAACAATCAAAGGTTGTAACTATAGGGTTAAAAATAAATAGGGAGAAACATTTTTTCAGGGGATAAACTAGCGAATGTAGGCTTATGTTTTAGAACTTTGGTGAATATATCACTGAGCAGGAAAATTAAAAACCTCAGATTTAGAGCAGGCTTTCTTAATAATCCTAATTCTATTGACACACTGAGTATTTGTGGTGGGAGCTGTCAAACCACTGGGTTAAAAATAAATGTAGTTTGGAGACACTACATGTAGATTCAGTTATGGTGGAAAGAATCAAGAATTTTAGGCTTGGAAGCAAGCCAAATGATGGTCAAATATTCTAATTTTACAAGTGAAGAGGGTAGGTGCTCAAAGTCACACAGTTATTTAGTTTCAAAGCTGAAATTTAAAATAGGTGTATTCGTATCAACATCAGTACCCTTTCCAATCAATGGAAGACACTGCTAAGTTCCACAAATCTACATCAGCCAGTGAGTGCCCTCTGTTGTGAGCAATAGAAATAAACTCCAGTTAACTTCAGCAGAAATGAAATTTACAGAATAATGTTAGGACTTGTGAAATAAAATCACTATGAATTTGGCTTCAGTTGGGTCAACCAAGAGACAGACTTTGGCCAGAACTCCACCAACCTACTAACTGCAATAAACTCTCATTCTTTCCAGCAGATTGCAATGGCAGTCTGAGATACTGGGAATTAACTTGGCTCAGTGTACAACTCCCTGAAAGGTCTGGGCAAGTTAGGTGGGTAACCAGTCATCAGTCATTTTAGGGAAGCAAATAATTAGACCCATGTCAGCTGACTGAGTAACACACTGAATGAATCAGGACTCTCTGGGAGGTGTGCTCACAGTAATACCTTCAGCCCAATTTCAAATTATATTGCTCCTTTTTTATTTTTTAACATCTTTATTGGAGTATAATTGCTTTACAATGGTGTGTTAGTTTCTGCTTTATAACAAAGTGGATCAGTTATACATATACATATGTCCCCATCTCTCTTCCCTCTTGTGTCTCCCTCCCTCCCACCCTCCTTATCCCACCCCTCTAGGTGGTCACAAAGCACCGAGCTGATCTCCCTGTGCTATGCGGCTGCTTCCCACTAGCTGTCTATTTTATGCTTGGTAGTGTATATATGTCCATTATTGCTCCCTCTTTTGTGGAACACCGTCTATTTTCACTAATATTCCCACATATTTACACACATAAATATCAAAGTTCTGAAGTTCTCTGAGTCTGTAGGAAACATGCTGGTATATGACTCCAGTTGGAAGCCTGGAGACCATGAAGGATGGACCACTGGATATGAAGAAAATTGACTTAATTGTCCGCAGAACACTCTCATGCAAGGGAGTTACAGTGTTTTAAGCAAATGGAAAGGGGTTTCCTTATCTGGTTAGTGGGATTGGATAATGAGGGTATATATTTTTTTTTAGAGAAGATGTTGGGGGTAGGAGTTTATTAATTAATTAATTTATTTTTAGCTGTGTTGGGTCTTCATTTCTGTGCGAGGGCTTTCTCTAGTTGTGGTGAGCGGGGGCCACTCTTCATCGTGGTGCGCGGGCCTCTCACTATCGCGGCCTCTGTTGTTGCGGAGCGCAGGCTCCAGACGCACAGGCTCAGTAGTTGTGGCTCACGGGCCTAGTTGCTCCGCGGCATGAGGGATCCTCCCAGACCAGGGCTCGAACCCATGTCCCCTGCATTAGCAGGCAGATTCTCAACCACTGCGCCACCAGGGAAGCCCCATGAGGGTATATTTTTAAGCCCTAAGAATCTCACCCATATAACCACACCTATTATGTCCTCACTCTTTCAGAACCGATGCCATAAATTGTGAGTCACAAATATGTTTTGCACCCTGACATTCACTGCAGCACTATTTACAATAGTCAGGACATGGAAGCGACCTAAATGTCCATCAACAGAGGAACAGATAAGGAAGATGTGGTGCACATATACAATGGAATATTACTCAGCCATAAAAAAATGAAATAATGCCATTTGCAGCAACATGGATGGACCTAGAGATTGTCATACTGAGTGAAGTAAGTCAGACAGAGAAAGACAAATATCATATGATATCGCTTATATGTGGAATCTAAAAAAAGGGTACAAATGAAATTATCTACAAAACAAATAGAGTTACAGATGTAGAAAATAAACTTATGGTTACCAGGGGATAAGAGGGGGAGGGATAAATTGGAAATTGGGATTGACATATACACACTACTATAAATAAGGACCTGCTGTATAGCACAGGGAACTTCTACTCAATACTCTGGAATGACCTATATGGGAAAAGAATCTAAAAAAGAGTGGATATATGTATATGTATAACTGACTCACTCTGCCATACACTTGAAACTAACATAACATTGTAAATCAACTACACTCCAATAAAATTTTTTTTTAAAATTATAAAAAAAATGTGTCTTATGTAATTTAAAATTTTCTAGTAAGCCACAATTTAAAAGGTAAAAATAAACACATGAAATTAATTTTTATAATTTAGTTAACCCAATATGCCTAAAATATTATTATTTCAACATATAAGCAGTAAAAATGAGATATTTTACATTCTTTTGTTCTTAAGCACTAAGTTTTCAAGTATCCAGGGTTTATTTAGCCGTATGGGGCTAGTGGCTACTATATGGACAGCACAGGTTTTAACCTCTTTTTCTCTCTTCAAGCTTTTCAGTATGATTATAAGTAACTACCCCGCCCTATAGTCTTGAATCCTTCATGCCTTGCATACCTTCATTGCCAGATTTTCACCTGTCGATAAGAACAGATTTGCATTCCCCTTCAGCACTGTTTAGGCAACATCGAACCCAAGAATCCTCCTTTCTCTAAGCATCTGCTGTCTACAATCTATTCACAAATACCAATTTCTTCACCAGAGTGTTTATTGTAAGCAACACCACCAACTCTGGAGAACTTAAGGAGAAATTATTTTCCTGGATGAATAATGATTAGTTAAAAAACTTCAGTTCAAAAGCCAGAGAATCAGTCTCAGTTAGAAATCAGGGAATACAGTCTAGTTCATGCTAAGGATACCACTCGTGGCACCTGTGCAAGCCTCACAGTACTGCTTTGCTAATGTCTTCATATGTACCTGCATCTTTGCAGATTCAAAGTCAAAGCTGAAGAATTTCACTGATTCAGTATCATGAGCTGGCTCTTTAGGGGGTCAGGGAGAAGTGATATCTGGATCCTTCAGTTTCTGTAGTAGAAGACAGAATTCTCTTATCACTTGAATCAGGGGAATTCTTCCCAAATAAGATGGGCAGTACAGTGATGCATGGTAGGATAATGGGCAGTAGGATAAAGAAGTCAACTGTCCCCTACAAAAACACTGGGGAAATAAATACAGTGGAATAAGTGCATTTTCTTATTTATGGCAAATGAATTTATGGGCTGTCATAAATGCCCTCAGTAAAAACTAAGGGCTTATTTGAAGTGAGAGTTACTATTTTTTGATCACATTTATGTTGCTAAATATTTTACATTAAAAAATAATATTTCTGATTTTAATAAATCAAATTTTAAAACCATGGCTTCATAACGTAGCCAGTGTTAAATGTTTGGTAGGTTTTTTTTCCTGTGCCAGGAGTAAAATTTTAGAGGCTCTCTGACAATTATTTTGAAGTGATAAATAAAAGCCTTCATAAACTCTTTATCACTGTAATTTTGACATTGCCAGAGTTTTAAAGTCCTTAAGAAAAAAATAATTTAGTTCCAAAAACAGCTTTAAAAAAGCATAAAAAAATTTTGTTATGGTATCAAGGCAGTAGTATGCAGTAGTTTTTTTAATGGAAGAAGAAGACTGAGAACCCACAGAACTCACCATTTACATTAATTTCAATGTCACTATAACTAGGATTTAAAATGCATTTTTATTGCCATTTGTAATCAGTTTCAAAGGTTAGAAAAATGATGTATACTATGCCCCAGTCTTTCCCATGTTTCGTTTTCTCCATGCCATGTAACGAAATGTGAAAACGGCAGGATAATGAACTCTGTGGGATCAAGGGACTGTGTAAAACCTCATTGCAAGCAACCAATAAAGCCTCTTAAGAGGAATGTATGCAGGACACAGCACAGCTGAATTGTGATTCAGGGGCTGGCAGACATACAGCAACAAAGAACTAGGGAAATTTAAAAATGAGTTGTAATCCAATTTTGACTGACTTTAAATGGAAAATGACACAAGGAAATTCGGGTGCTAAGTGTTATAGGTTCCAGTCTGTTTTTCCTAATTTTCTCAGCTGATGCCTCAGTACAGATTTTCGGGTAATCAAAAACATTCATTGATAACTAACGAGTTTATGATTAGGACAATATTCCAGAGTCATAATGTAAAGATAAGTCTAACATTACCAAGAAATCAGCTATGATTTTATTTGTTCTATTTTTTCCTTCTGTATATAATGGTTAACATTTTTATTAAGTGCTTGCTATGAGCATATACTGAACACATAATATTAAAACATATAACCAGGTAATTAATTCAACTTCCTTATAATGATTTAAAATGCCAGTTTGGTAAATGTGTCCCAGCTGATTATATTGAGAGCAATTTGATGTGATCAGCCAGCTAAGTGACTTATCTCGACCTGGCATATTGCTACTTTCTTCATCCTGCATCAGGCACTAGTGGCAAAATGAGCTATGATTCCAGCTGCTTTGGTACTGATGCCCTTACTTACTCAATTATAGAACACTTTGCTTCATTAGACACTGAGGAGCGCCTTAAATAGTAGAGGAACCAACTATATGGGGGGTTTTTATTTCCCAGAGTACCATCCGTGCCAGAAGACAGGAAAAAATCAATAGAGATGGTGGAGCTGTCATATTTTTCAAGCGAAGTATTCTTTACAGTGAGAGGCAAGTCACAATGAGGATGACTGAATGAGACCCAGCATCTGAAGGGAAATGAAGACGCAGTGTAGCATGAGCATATCTGACTCAGTTTTCTAGCTTCTACTATATTCCCACCCTTTCATAGCCCATGCTCAGATCATAATTTCACTACTCATTTAACATCTTTATTGTAAACATGAATCCAGAGTACAGAGACTTCATTCTTATTTTCTATCTCAAGATTATGTCAAACATTACTTTCTTTAACACCCCTGACACTTCCTATGTATCTTTTCCTATAATGTCCATATTATTCTGGGTTTTGCTTTTTTGTTTATTCAACAAATATTTATTGAGAACGTACTACATTCCAGGAACTGTTCTGGCAGCAGTGACTGGAGCATGAACAGGGCACATATTATTCCTGATATCATAAAGCTTAAATTCTAAACAGGAGAGGCAGACCATAAACAAACAAATAAATAAGTAAAATATAAATTATCAGAGGATGATAAACGCTATGGAGCAAAATAATTCAGGATAGAGAGTAGGGAAATTGGAGGTATATTTTTAAATAGGATGGCTAGGGAAGACGTTGCCAAGAAGATAACATTTGAGTTACGGCCTGAAAGAAGAGAAGGATCAAACTCTGTAGACATCACAATTATGTTATTAATAAGAGAATGGGTTTGTGCAGCTGGGATGAGCTACATAAAAATGCATTAATGTAGGTAATCATAGAAATTATTAATACAATAACCACAATGCTGTTATAATACTTTTGACAGAGGTATCCAGTTTACTCTTAGAAGCAGAGTCCACAGAGCACCTGCAAACTATTAATCAAGTAATCATAGAAGGTTTGAATTAAAATTGTAAAATAAGAGTGTGAAAAAACACACATTATATGTGTTCAATTGTAACCAAAATGTAGTGTTGGAAATTAACCAAGTAGAAGGTAGCAACTTTGAAAGGTAATGATATATGATAGTTTGAAAAATGCATGCAGTTTAATATTATGAGACAGGTTAGTCCTTATTAATATAAATCTACCACTAGAAGTTTTAGATACAATTTTGTTAGCCGGAGGAGAGACTATGATATTGTGATGAATAATAAGCTTATATGTAGAAGGCTTACATGTAGCTTGGGCAAGAGCGGATCTTGTGTATAGATCATTATTTAGAGCCTATTACTAAAAACATGAAAGTTAGGATCTTGATAATACTTTTTAAATGAAAGGTATTTTAAAACTTACATTAATAAATATTAATATCCTTCCTCAATTTAAAAAAATCTGGATGGCCTTTCATTTTATATTTAAAAGCTGAGTCTAAGACACAAATTCATTTGATCATATCATACATACAAATTAAATCAAACTCTATAAAGAGGTCATAGAATAGTTCACTAAGTCATATAAATAATTAATGAGTCCATGATAAAAAATAGATTATTCTAATGATTTACTTAGTTTTCTAAGTATTGAAGACATTCAAATAGGCAGCTTACTGTTTTTCCTTGGATTCATTTTATTTTTATCATTTTCCTACAAAATACCTTGTAATCCAGCTACCACTGTTGGTATACTTCCCTAGGTATTAACTCAAGTTAGCTTTTAAAATGTTAATCACACATTCTTTGAATAGATACAGGAGGCCGGAACATTAATTAAGGTTAGATTAGTCGATGAAAGAGTTTAACATTAACTTTAGCAGTAATGAAATGCTATAAAAAGTATATATATTCAATGAGCAGAAATTTTAGCAGAGAGCAAAGGTCCTTTCTGCTGTAGCAGATTTATTAAGTCACTATTAATATTTTACAAATTCAGTCTCCAAAAAAAAGTAGCAATGGCTTAGTTACTTATCTTCCCATTGCTTTCCTAGACACCATATACAGCATCAAGGAGAATGGAGGGAGGAAAGAGGGAATTCACAAACTATATTTTCTGCAAAGCTAGGAAGCAGGGACATTCTGGAAACTACACGTACACATAAGGAAAGCATATGAGACCTGTGAAGTCTGCAGGGGAAACTGCTGGGTGCAGGGTGTCAGGGAAGAGTGGGGAGTTCTGATTGGCAAGTATCAGACATTGATAGGAAATAATCTCTCTCAGGAGAGAGCCCTACAAAGAGTAAGAATTTTAAAACTTTAATTAAAAATTTTCCAAAGCAATTATCTGTTCAAATAGAAAATAAAATCTGCATTAATAAATTTCTTAGATAAAAAGGAAAGAAAAATGAGAACTTGGGGGATACAGCCAAATGTATACTCAGAGGTAAAGTAACATGCTTTAAAGAGGGCATCATGTTAAAAAAAACCAAGATGCTAATAAATTATTCAAATAAAGAATACAGAAGGGATGAAAATGGTTTACAGAAATATGAGAATGGAAATAAATGGGATCAAAGTAGAAAAGTGATAATTTTTTAAAAATTAGGAAAGAAACAATTCATAAATAAATCCAAAATATGTGATTTCTGTTGCAATTATTTTTGTTTTTGCATGTTTGTGGAAAGTAGGGATGAGGAGGGTGTGTGATAAAATAGAGCATAAACTCTATGACAAATGTGATAAAAAAAAATTTTAGACGTAAAACAGGAGATAAAATGAGAGATATGAAGTTTAAGAGACTACCTTTCAGAGACCCACTAATAAATTTGAAAATATTATTGAAATAGGTAATTTTCTGAAAAATTACCAATATTTACTTTACTACAAAAGTAAAAAAAAATTGAATAATAACCATGGAGAAACAAAAAATACATTATTAAATTTATTAAAGGATTCTTTCCTTAATGGCTTAATTGTAGATGTGACTGATTCTATACAAACTACCACAGGTTAGAAAAATGGAAAGTTTTTCCTGTCATTTTCAAAGTGAACATATTTCTGAGCGCAAAACATAGTAAAGTTCTCTTTCCCTCACTCACTTTAGGCAAACCTGCTTATGACTACATAGAATAAAAAAGAAACCTTTGGGATTGATTAAAAATCACAACAGAAACAGAAGCAGACTCATAGACACAGAGAACAGACCTGTGGTTGCCAAGGTGGATGGGGAGTGGGGGAGGGTTGGATTGGGAGTTTGGGACTAGCAGATGCAAACTATTAAATATAGAATGGATAAACAACAAGGTCCTATTGTATAGCACAGGGAACTATATTCAATATCCTGTAATAAACCATAATGGAAAAAGAATATGAATCACTTTGCTGTATACCAGAAACTAACACAGCATTTTAAGTCAACTATACCTCAATACAAAAATTACAACAAACTAATAACCCTCTACAACCGCATAGAGTTATTCATAGGAATTCAAGGATATATTAGTATTAGGAAATATAGTGATATTATATTATCAATGTATTATAGAAAAAATACAACCATTTCAATAAATAACCAAAACTGTATATAATAGAATTACATATCTAAAAGCTTATGAACCAAGAGGAAAATGAGGTAAGTATGGTGTTACAGAAACCTTGAGAAAAATGTTTCAGTTAACAGGTTGGGTGTTGGTTCTAAGATTTGGAATATAATGAAGATAGAAAGAAAGCCATTGTGTTAAGTAAGATGGAAAGTATTGAGACCTTGCTAAATGTAGTTTCAGGAGCAGAAGGGAGAATAGAGTGAGAATACAGAGAGGAAATACAGATAAATCTATGACGTTGGCTATGAGGTCAACAATAAATAATTGAATATTGTTTATCAATAATTTATCAAAAATCAATAATATAATTGAATTGTGTGGTAAACTATCCAACTTCTTTAATATCAACTTTGGAATAACTAGAACTTAGAAGATTGTACACCTAACTAGAGATTCTATCACCTATAATATTCATTCATTCTTTCTTTCATTCACCAATAGCTGAGCAGCTACTAGGGAGAAAACACTGTAGCAAAGGATTCCAAATTTTATTCTGTTCATGAGGAGTTTGTATTCTATTTTTGGAAATTAAGATAATTAAAATACAGAATAGAAGGTTTAGGGCTATAATAAATTTTGTGCAGGCCAAACACACACACACATACACACACACATACACACACACGCAGCAGAATATTTCCCATAATTATTTCTTGCAGACCATAGTTTAATGCATATCCCAGAAAAATGCACACTAATACTTTTTAAATCATATTTTATCTAGAAAATAAAGGTAGATATATTTAAATACGTTATACTATGATAAAGTGTAAGTCTCTAAACACAAGGCAATTACTTGGACGCTTCAGGCGTAATAAATCAATAAAATGAAACCATGAATCTTTCAAGGAAACTTGTTGGTTGTTCAGAATTTGTTTGGGCATCACAAATCTCATTTTCTCTTTAAATATTGACCTAATTTTAGTAAAGCTTTTTGGAGAGTATAGGTAAATCAAAACCTTCAAATGCCAGGAAAAACAGAACTGGACTAGGAAAACAAAAATTGCAAAAGTTGGTGAATGATAGTATTGCTAGTTCAGATAATTGGTCCCAAACTGCTTTTTATTTGTTAATTAATTACAAACATGAATTCTGAAAAACATTTATTGAGCACCTACCTTGTGTAAGGTACTGTGACATGCAATAGGAAGAATACATAAAGAAGCAAGAAGTCTACCCAGTCATATTTTACAGTTTAAAGTCTTCAGCATTTCCAGTAGTGCAGATCTCTGAAACAAATTATCTGTTTTGTCTTATCTGAAAATTTTATTCTTTATTCTTATTGTTAAAAGAATATTTTTGCTGAACATCAAATTCTGATTTCTTTTAGCACATAGAATTCTGGTTTCTTTCAGCAATTAAAGATGCCGTTCCATTTTCTTTGTTTTTTTTTTTCCGAATGGGAAACCAGTTCATTTAATTCATATAGCTATTCCTCTGAGTGTCATATATCCCGCCCCCCCCCCGCCCACCTTTCGCTACTTAAGACACTTTCTTTTCTTTTGATATTCATTTGTAGTTTGATTATACTGTCCCTCAGTGTTATTTTCTTTGTATTTATTCTTGTGTGGAGTTAGCTGAGCCTCTTGTTAGTCCCCAAATTTGTGAAAAATTTCTCCAAATATTTTCTGCCCTATTGTCCCTCTCTTATATTTCTAGAACTCCATTTGCATGTATCAGACCACGTAACAGTTATCACAGTTCAGTAATACTCTTTATTTTTTTTTACAATTTTTTTATCTACCTTCAGATTGGCGAATTTCGGTTGATCTATGTTCAATTTCAGACATTTTCTTCTGTCTCCAATCTGCTGTTAAGCCCACTGAATATATGTAAAGGCCTTGTCTGCTCCTTCCAATACCTCAGCCACCTTAGAGCTTTTTCTGTTGAATACTTTTAAAAATTTCTTGACAATGAATCATATTTCACTACTTCTTTGAAGTCTAGTACTTTTTATTACATGTTAGACATTATTGGAGAAAGATGTAAAAACTGTAATTTCTGTTACCTTCCTCTGAAAGTGTTTATTTTTGTTCTAACAGACAGTTAAATTACTGGTCATTCTCCTTGACCTTGTGGAGGGTTGGTTCAATACATTGCTACTTTGTTTTAAAATCTGAAACTTACCATTTTAATGACTGATATTTCACTAAATCTAGCTGAGATATAGTTGACAGCAATTATAAAAACAGCAACACTGCTAATGGATTGAATCGCTTTTAAATTTATTTATTTATTTTTGGCTGCGTTGGGTCTTTGTTGCTGCGTTTGCGGAGAACGGGGGCTACTCTTTGTTGAGGTGCGCAAGCTTCTCATTGCAGTGGCTTCTCTTGTTGCAGAGCATGGGCTCTAGGCACGCGGGCTTCAGTAGTTGTGGCACGTGGGCTCAGTAGTTGTGGCTCACAGGCTCTAAAGCGCAGGCTCACTCGTTGTGGCTCACAGGCTTAGTTGCTCCATGGCATGTGGGATCTTCCCGGATTAGGGCTCAAACCTCTGTCCCCTGCATTGGCAGGTGGATTATTAACGACTGTGCCACCAGGGAAGTCCCTGGATTGAATCACTTTTAAAAGGTTTTCAAACAGAAAGAGAGACACGAAGAAAGAAAACAAGCCGGTTGCCTTCCCATTGCCCTTAGGATAAATGTAATCTCCCAAGATTGAGATACATCACCCTTCATAGTCCCATCCCAGAGTAACTTTCCAGTTTTCCAGTCTCTGCTATCTTCTACTAACACCCAGCAGTAGAACCTAACTCAATTCAAGACTCAAAACTTTTGCAAATGCTGTTTTCTACACCAAGGATAGTCTTATGGCTAATATCTTTTCAATACTGCTCACATGTTACTCATAAAATCTGTCCTAATTCTAACAGACAAGGTTAGGTCCTGCATCCTAAGACCTTCTACAATACTTTTTTTATATGTCTATAACAGATTTTATCTCAGCATATCAGTTCTCTAGAGGAATTCTTCTTGAACATTTATTCATTTATGCAACAACAGCTCCTCTGTGCGTAAGATGTACCAGGCATTGGTCTAGGTGCTCAGGATACAGTGACGAAAATACTACAAATGATTTTTTAACTCAGAGTGTAGTGGGTGTTGTGTTCAGATTTTGTTGTGAGAAGCAGTACTAGACAGTGGTTAAGGGGACAGACTTTGGAACTGGACTGCATGGTTTGAAGCCCATCTCTACTATTTATGAGCTGTATACCCTTGAACAAGGTACTTCCCTGTGTCTCATTTTCACCATTTGATAAGTGTAAATAGTATTTCATAGGTTCCATGTGAGCTTAAAATATGTAAAACATTAGAATGGTGCCTGGCATACAAGAACTCAATAAATATTTTATATTATTTTTGTCTCTCATGCCTATAGTACGATGTCCAAAACAGTAGGTGCAGACAACATATTGTTGAATGAATGAATATCTATGCTTCTGGATTAAAAGATACATATCACATATCGAAGAAATTTTATATTGCTTCTCTTTTTTTTTTAAACCAAGAAAAAGTTATATAAGAAGCTCTAGCTTCTTATATAAAAAACGCAAGCTAAGAAATGTTAAAAGTTGGGGCTTCCCTGGTGGCGCAGTGATTGAGAGTCCGCCTGCTGATGCAGGGAACACGGGTCCGTGCCCTGGTCCGGGAAGATCCCACATGCCGCAGAGCGGCTGGGCCCGTGAGCCATGGCCGCTGAGCCTGCATGTCTGGAGCCTGTGCTCTGCAACGGGAGAAGCCACAACAGTGAGAGGCCCACGTACCGCAAAAAAAAAAAAAAAAAAAAAAAGTGGATTTATTAATGCAATAACAGTATTTGCTTCTATTCTACTGCTACTTTCACTTGTTCATTCAACAGAAATTTTTTGTGCTCTTCTTAATTAAAAACAAAAAATGTGACTGTTCGTTTCCTTGGGAGTTTATAAGCTAGATGGGAAATTGATATGTAATTACATATAATAAAATAAAATGTAGTATACAATGAGTATGTGAAGGAACGAAATGAATCACACATTTGAAAGCATGCATGAACTGCTTGGCATATATTAATTTGAATTATATGAAACTGCCAACATTTTAATGGATTGACTATTCAAATGGCAATTTTATATGATTCAAAATAATAGCAGATAATAAAAAATACATTCCATGTATCAGAATAATATGTTATTCAGAAGAGGGGAAAACTTTCAAGGATTCATTTTTCAGGTTGACAAAGCTTTAGAAAAAGAGGCAACTGGAACAGATTTGAAGAAAAAGTAGATAAGAGTCAAGCGATTCAAAACAGTGATTCTTAAAATGCGGTACCACAATCTTAGAGGAGCATAGGAAGTAATGACCAAACCTGAAAGAACAGTGGCCAGGTATTTTTTAAAAATAGTTATTTTATTTCATTTACTTCATTTTTCCCATAGTATTCCACTTTCTGAAGTTGAAAGGTGGAGGGAAAATTGCTCAAGATAGGGTCTAACTAATGAAGTAAACATTCTTATAATTAAATTTTACAGATCTAGTAATTTTATAAATCTAATAATTTTATTTTATTTTTATTTTTTGGCTGTACCATGCAGCTTCCTGGATTTCAGTTTCCCAGCCAGAGATCAAACCTGGGCCCCCTGCAGTGGAAGTGTGAGGTCCTAACCACTGGACCGCCAGGGAATTCCCTATAAATCTAATAATTTTAAATATCTATGTCTACGTACTTTATGATAATATTTCCACCCAGTAATTCTTACTTAATATAACTCCTAAAATTCCAAGTGACTAAGCTGGTTTTTTAGTTCTCTATTGTGTAGCACTAAATTATTCTGCGTTAAGTCAGAAGAATTTAAGTTAATTTTCTTGATCTACTTAGAAATTCACTTAGTGAAATGCAACAACATGCATTTCAAGGAGTCAGTTCTTTGTTCAAAATCATGCATTTAATGAATAGAAGGATACCAGAGCTGCAGGACACTCAATACTTAAAGCACTGCATAAGATTAAAAACACTGAGTAAATAGACAATAAGGATTTTTAGTTAAGTTTCATGCTTTAAAGTGCAAGTTACTTGAACTCGAATTAAAGATAGACTATTTGTTAATATTTCTCACTTGAAGGCTTGGATTTACGCTTTTTTAAAATGGAAATTTCAAATGATATGTGTGTTGTTTATGATAAGTCCACTTAGCCAAGGGAGAATTTTGACTAGATTTCATATTAATTTATCTGCCTTTAATACTGATAATGTCATTTCAGCATCTTCACATGACATGAAAATAAGCAAAACAGCTACTCAGTCTTTGAACAAAATATATACTAAAACAATGTGCTTTGTCTAAAGCACTTACTCAAAAATTACTCCAATATGCTAACTAATCTGAACATTATTCTCTTACAGATATCAGTTCCATTCCTGAAACAATTATAAATGAAAATAAATATGTAAGGAGACAACAGCATTTTGATGTTGTGGAATCACCTCTGAACTGGGATTTAGGAGATCTTTGTTCGTCACCTGGGAAATGAGGAGTGTAAATTAGATTGTCTTTATCAGCTCTAACGTTTCATGATACTAATACTAGATTCACAAAGGTTCTGAAACTGCGGTAAAAAGGGCTTAATGGAAAATGCAAAGAGTTTGCCAGAAGATAAGCTATGTGTCTTATCTTTTTCTTTCTCATAGTTTAATCAGTCTGTACACATCTCCTGTGTTTAGAAAAAAATCTTTTATACACAAAGAAGAGATATTGTTTAACTGAAAACCCTTCCAAATATAGCAGAAAAGGAGAAATAACTCTGCTTTGCATTTAAATAACCCATAGGAAAGAATTAAAAATATATTCTGTAACTTTTATCAAAGTATCTGTTTTTCACTTGATCCCACTTGCAAAATAAACATATTTTGACAAAATCAACCATAGGTAAATGTGTGAAGAATCTATAGGAAGACACCGTCTTGCATCCCAAATATTTAATCTTCATGCTGGGCTCCTCCTTCCATTATACTGATATCTTTTCTAACTCCTTGGAACACAGGAGTTCTTTTTGCCCACTAATGCTAAGACTAGTTTTCACCTGTTTACTCACTATAGGGAAGTGCTAGGTAGGCGCCTACTCAGTGAAAAATACATGGATTTTAACACTGAGGACCCAAAGTGGTGAATACCTAAGTGATGAAATCTCAATATTATAGTATATTTAAGCAAAGTTCTCTTCCATCAGACTACCAAGTAGATACTTACAGAGAAAGCTGGTCGTACATGTGCACCTCTATATTAAACGGTTACAGATCTATTTCCTTGGGTTTTAGGCACAAATTCAGGTTCACACTGGCATAAGAAAATAAATGGTGTAAACCATTTAAGCATTAGTTTAAAGTTATGGATAATGAGGGACTAAGGTCTAGAGAGAGTCCATCAAAGGGATGTTTGGCAGTAAGAGGAAAGAGTATTTGGCATGTCAGCTGAGAATCAACAAGAACTTACACAGGCAGAGAGAGGGGGGAAAGAATCAAAACGCACAAAAGGGAAAGTCATCTGTTGGGCTTCAGAGCAAACACAGTATATCTGGTGTGTGAAACTCTGATGATGCTTATCGCATAGCTCAGAATATTCAATTCTACTTGTAGAATACTGTCCTTGTCTGAGCATGCATGCCCTCCATTTGATCCCTCACTAATCCCTCAATAACGTGCTACACGCTTCCAAGAGTACCCAAAACAAACCAAGAGAGGGAAAACACCAACCAACCAATGAACAAAATCAGGCAATTTTTATTTGCCTGATTTTTCTTTGACTTTATAGAACGGTATAAATTGAAAACCTTATTTCTTTATACTTGGTAAAAAATAAATCTCTTTAGTTAATTAGACAACTAAATCTCTTTAGTTAATTAATAGTTACTAAGCTTACCTAACAGCTTCAGAAGAATTTATGTCAATAATTAACTTACTCTCCATTGGTAGTTGAGTGGGGGTGGAGATTCTAGAAGCCTGGACTGAGACTGGCACAGAAGCAAGACAGGATAAATGACAGGAATAATTCCTTAAGAAAGATAATTTACCAAAAGTGACATAATAAAAAATAGTCTCTGGGCTTCCCTGGTGGCGCAGTGGTTAAGAGTCCGCCTGCCGATGCAGGGGACATGGGTTCGTGCCCCGGTTCGGGAAGATGCCACGTGCCGCAGAGCGGCTGGGCCCGTGAGCCATGGCCTCTGAGCCTGCGCGTCCGGAGCCTGTGCTCCGCAACGGAAGAGACCACAACAGTGAGAGGCCCGCGTACCGCAAAAAAAAAAAAGTCTCTGAACAGTTCTATATCTATGGAAGAAATTGAACCTATAACTTAAAATCTTCACAAAAAATAAAATGCCAGCCATTACTTGTGAGTTCTTCTAAACGTATAAAAAATACATAATATTAATCAAAGCAAAACAAAACAAAACCTTCCTTGGCATATAAAGAGAGGGACTACTTTCCTATGTATTTTATGAGGTTAGAATAAATCTGATACTAAAACATGACAAGGACAATGTAAGAAAGAAAAATTACAGGCCAGTATCTCTCGTGACATGTAAGCAAAACCCTTAAATAAACATTAGCAAGTCAAATAAAGTAATATAAAAATATATGATGTGTTATCATGATGAACTGTGACTTGTTTCAGGAAAGCAGGTTTGGTTTAATATTAGAGAAGTTATCAATATAATTAATCACATTAATAGAATAAAGAATAAAAATAATTTAACTATATCAATAGATACAGAAAAGTCATTTGACAATATTCAACACTCAATAATGATAAAAAAAATTTCCACAAATTTCAGTGGAAGTAAGCTTCCTCAATTGCGTAAAGGATATTTATAAAAAAAACTCATAGTTAATATTACATTTAATGATGAAACATTTAATATTTTTTCCTTAGGTTGCGAATAAGGCAAGAATGCCATTATTACCACTTCTATTAAACTCTGTACTGTAGGTTCTGTCCAGGTCAAAAAGCATTAAAAAAGTATAAAGGTTGGGAGGAAAAAGGGAAACAGATGACATGATTGTGTATATATATAAAATCTAGTAATATTTACAGATAAACTAGTAGAAATTGCTCTGTAAATTTATCAGGATTCAAAGCTAATATACAAAAGTAAATTTTATTTCTATATGTTGTAGACAAGAATTAGAAAATAACAATAAAATATCATTTATAATAGCACAAAAAAATCTAACACCTAGAAATAAATCTTCCAATAGATTGCTAAAACTACAAAATATGGTTGAGACAAGTTCAAAATAACAAAAATAAATAGAACAGAAAGAATGCCATGTTCCTGGATTGGAAGACTCACTACTTTGTACCATGCAGAATTTTAAAAGAGCCCTAATGGTTCACACCATTGTGTAATCTCCCCCTCCTGACTGTGGGCAGACCTTTTAACTCGCTGCTAACCTACAGAATATGGCAAAGGTGATGGGATTTTACAGACATAATTAAGGTCCCTAATTATTAAGAAAAAGGACAATTATCCTGAGTGGGCCTGGCTAATCACATGAGCCATTTAAAAAAGGGTTTAGAACAGCAAAGAAGGAAGAAGTCAGAGACTCTTTCCTCCTGGTCTTGAAGAAGCAAAAGCTGCCAGATTTCTATGCTGCCAGATTTCTGTATGGTCAAGGTCTGATTCCTGACCTCTGAGGGCCCCTGAGGCAGATCTAAAGTCGAGGGAGACTCGGGCCTTAAGTTAATGGAGAGAAATCACATAACCAATGAGCTGGTAAGGTCCTTCACAGCATTTACCACGTTTAATGCAGGGGTCAAATAAATGTTATTCCCCCCAGTGATTCAGGCCACAATGAACTCCCAGATTCACCCTACACAGACAGTCCAGGAGACCCTAGAGCTCATTAAGAACACTGTGGCTGATGACTGTGTCCGGTTCCATGTGTTGAGTGCCTTTGACCCCTGCCCATCAGCCTCCTTGATGACCAAGCCTTGGGCTCCCAACTGCTCCACCAGATTTTGTAGTTCATATACCTGGAAGTCAGTTTTGGCCCCCAACTACTACTGTATTTACTACTGTAACACTGACAGCTGACACTATATAAGCCTCACCACCAGCATCTATTGGCTCAACCCGCTCAACCTCCAGCCTTAGGGCTTCAGGAACATTCAAGGAATTAACAATAATATCTCAGTCTAAGCCTATGAGACCCAGGTGAAATTTATCTTTGAGTTGATCCAGAATATTGACATAGACCTGGGGCCAGTTTTACACTTCCCACCTGCTCACTCCTAAACTCATCCAAGAACAAGACCGGGGGTGAGGGAGGGCCAGCAGGAACCTGGTTATCCCTCCACCCAACTTCTCCATCCCTCGATGGAGTGGCTTTCTGGCCCCTCCTATCTTAGAAGGTATCTGGCTTCTCTGTTTTATGCTGGCTATTTAACTACTCCACCCTCCAGGCCTGACTTACCAAATGCATATCTGAAAAATCTCAACCAGCTTTTACCTGCTTGAAGTGTTTAATTTAGGGCACTCTTGATGGGCTGCTTTCTCTAGAGCTTATATATTTCTTCTTGCTGTAAATTCCTTTCCTCTTTTGCCCTCCTCTCTTCTTGGATTATTTAGCTGTCTCCTCATCTCTCCTCTCTTGCTACCCATCCCATCCCCTACCCTCCAATTTATTTTACATCTGGAGCAGGACTTAGCCAAACAGTGATGCTACCATAATTGTCACAATTAGTCAAATAATGTGCTCTGTGCAGGAAAAAAAAGAAAAGAAAAAGAAATGAATATTTAAAAGAGGACCCTGAGTTTCAGATCAGACCCCAGACCCTGCCAACAGTTTGACTGCAGCCGTGTGACCCCTAGTCCTGGGCAGGGAACCTAGATAAATGATGCCTAGACATTGGATTGTGGAAAATGAGATAATTAATGAGTGTCAGTTTAATTCCCTAAATTTGTGGTAATTTGTTATGCAGCAATAGAAACCCAAAACACTAAAAATTTTAAATCTCACCCAAATTAATCTACAAATTCAACAAAATTCCAATAACCCCAGAAGCTTTTAAAAAGTAAAATGAACAAGCTAATTCTAAAAGGAAATGTAAAGCTAATTCTATAAGGAAATGTAAAGAATTTTATGAGCCAAGGAAATCTTGAAGAAGAATAAAGCTGGATTACTTATATTCCTAGACATCAAGACATAAATCTATAGTGACTGTGAATATGTGATATTGGTGCAAAGATAGATATATAGATTAAGGAAACACAACAGAGAGTTCAGAGATAGAGTCACACGTGTGTTCATCAGTTTTGTGATAAGAACATCACTAAAGTTTGTTGTACAAAAACAGTCTTTTCAATAAATGGTGCTGGGCCAGTTGAATATTCATAAATAATATGGATAAACCTTGATCTCTAAAAATTTAATTTGAGATGTACCATAGATATAAATATAAAAGGTAACATAATAAAGCTTCCAAAATAAAATATAGGAGAAGGTCTTCAAGTGTTTGAGGTATGCAAAGGTCCCTGAAACAGTTCACAAAAAGTGAATGTTGAAAGAAAAAAATGATAAATTGGTTTTTATGAAATTAAGAATACCTATTCCACAAAGGACACTATTATGAGAGTGGAAAGATAAGCCACTGGCTGGAACAAGATAACTGCCTGACATACATCCATCAGAGAACTTGTCTTCAGAATAATATACATCTTGTTCAATAGAAATCAATCAACAAGATTAAGAAAATCAATCAATAAGAAAAACATAGATCTCAATTTTATAAATGAGGAAACGTAAAGGCAAACAAAGAGAGGAGATTCAGATGGCCAAGAACCATGAAAACATGTTCAGTGTCATTGGTCATTAGGGAAATGCAAATTAAAACTGTAATGAGGTATCACTGCACAAAAACTGGAATTGTTAAAATTAAAAGACTAATAATACCACATGTTTTCTTACTTAAAAGAACTTGGATATGAGGTAAAATTCAGATTCTTGATTTGATATTAAGTTTAAATTGATAATTCAGGGTCTTATTCTTTCTTTTCCTCTACATGTTAATATTCTCAGGGGACAGACGTTATGGATATTGACTAGTAAGCTTCTTGGAAGAAAACCTGTGGTTCGTCATGTTAACAAAGAAAACTATGGTGTTCTTCAGTACAGTGGGGAGAAAGGTCAAACAAGACAAGAAGAGAGGGGCTCATAGAAAGCTTCTGAACAGAACTCAGTTATAGCATAAATTACTCTCTATGAAATGATGTGAATAGACTTCTAGAGGCATCATGTCCAGGGAACTGATTATTGCACTTCTGTTTTTGTTTTGTTTTGTTTTGTCTTTATATTCTTCCTTCACTTCTTTTCTTGTAGAAATAACATTTTAAATAATGGTAGGTATAATGGCAGAACACTTGCAGACAGGAATGTATCATTACTGCAGTATTCTACAAATTTTGCTAACTATGTGATCTGCCCTAAGTATAAGAATCTTAACTGTAATTTCTAATGGAAGTCTCTATTCCAATATAACTTTATAATAATACTAAGAAGGTTTCTTTGATTCAAATTATGAGAAATTGAATGAGAATGATTCAACTCACACTGCAGAGAAAACCAAGTGTGCTGTGCAGTTAAACACAATTAAATAACTATAAATAATTCATATATTTCTCATGCTCATTACTAAAGCACTTGCTCAGACCCTTAGACATAAAGCTAAGGAACTCTCCTTGTAAGGTATCTTTCCTTTTCCTTTGTCCAGCCTCTGCTGATCTCTGTATGTCCCAATTTCCTCCAATCCCACTAACCACTGATATAAAATTGCTTCCTTTTATCAGGGACATTATTACTAATAGCAGAAATTAATGAGTCTATGATACATTTTCTCCTCCTCCTTCTCCTCCCCTTTCTTCTCCTTCTCCTTCTTCTTTCAACCTATAAAATTCTTCCTCCCAGATATAGCTGAGTGAATCATTTACGGACACTTCACCCTATATAGGTCAATCAGATTCTGCCTTATAGGAACTTGAATCTATGATTCAGAGACAGGTAGGCAGTCTTTGAGTGTGCATGAATCCAAAGCTGTAAACTCAAGAACTGTGGGGGTCCTGTGCCTGGAGACCCACGCTAGTTCAAGAGCTCGAGACTTAATCACATAGCACGGATATATGTGTGTGTGTGTGAGTGAATGTGTGTGTGTTAAGGGATTAAGGGATGACTATATAAGCATTCTTGCTTATAGTAATTTATTCAAACTACAAAAATAACTCCTTAAAGCATATATTACAACAAAAGATAGACGTACTCAAGGGTTTGCAATAATAATGTGTGCTACTGCATAAAGGACCATAACAACCCTTCACAAGAAATGTCACCATTTTGAGGATTAAAGGAATTAATGCATATAAAAAAACTTAAAACAGTCTCTGGGAGATAATGGGCACTCAATAAATTTTAGCTATTATTATCATTACGGAAAACTGGGTTTGGTGATCTCTTACGATAAAAAAAAAAAAAAGAGGTAAAAGGAAAGGGAAGGTGAAGAAAAGAGAAATGACATTTTTATCAGAACATGTGAAAACTTTGCATTGCAAGTTCACAAGAGTGTGGTCAGAGTAGAAAATAAAACAACACTGTGGCTCAGCTCTGAAGAGGATAGCTGAATAACTGTGAAATGAGGGGTTTTCTTTCCTTCAATTTTCTAAAGTGCACTTTAAAAAAATCACCCATTTTCTTTTAATCCCTTTAAGTATTCAGCCAAAAATCGGTGCATTTGAAAGTGTATCGCGAATACATGCAGCTTGAGAACCAACAGGCTAGTTAATGAAATTATTCTAGTGTAGTTTTTTTTTTTTTTTTTTTTTTTTTTTGCGGTGCGTGGGCCTCTCACTGTTGTGGCCTCTCCCGTTGCAGAGCACAGGCTCCGGACACGCAGGCTCAGCGGCCATGGCCCACGGGCCCAGCCTCTCCGCGGCATGTGGGATCTTCCCGGACCGGGGCACGAACCGGTGTCCCCTGCATCAGCAGGCGGGCTCTCAACCACTGAGCCACCAGGGAAGCCCTCTAGTGTAGTTTTTATCGCCAAATTAACTGTCGCTGAAAGATTAATTTAATTTATAAATATTTTTCATAGAAAAAAAAATGAAGGAGGATGAGAGCAAAGAATTGTTTAAATCAAGATATATGATTTGGTTCTCTTTTAAGCCCAAATTCAGCACATAAAGTAACAATAGTCTAAGTTAGTTATATAGAATTATATTCTAGAACAAAAATTATCTTTAAGATACTGTATATAATCTTTCCTGCAATATTTTCTATTGCCTACTAATAAAATTAACAAATAAAATAAAAATAAAGTAAAAACATTAGAAGGATAATATTATCTACATTTATGTATCCTTTACTGTGTATCAGAAGCTCTGCTGGGTGCATTACATAGATGATTTCTTTCACCCTATAAGGCAGGCTGCAGGGGACATTGATTTTGACATTCTCAGCTGCTATCTCTCTCCCTCTTTCACTGCAGTGAAGCTGCTATGTGGTCTATTTAAGACTGAACTCAGTCCCAAATCTATACATTGGCCTACACCAGTAAGAGAACTCTTTGTCATTTTTCCTGCTATAGAAATGATTTTAAAGGGTAGGCATAAGCCTCTAGATGATTAAATCCAGATGAAGTTTCAAGGCCTTATATTTGACATTTGTGGGAAGAGCAGGGCTCTCTTAACGCTGGAGGGAACAGGGTGAGATGGGAGGCTCACAACTGCTGCAGACATTTGGCTAGCCCAAAGTAAGCCAACATTGGCACACAACCTTAGAAAAATGCAGCCAGAGCTGCGATCAAAGCATTCTTGAAACTTTTGAAATCTCAATTTACATGAGCTAAATGCATTCATTTTGGTTATTTAAATTTTTGGGGAGGTAGTTTTTAAAAACTTATAATCAACCATCCTAAATGATTCACAGATGTATTATTATCCCCATTACATACATGCAGAAAATTAGATTTGCTATGTCATCGCCTAAGAAAATAAGTTCTAGAACCAGAATTTGGATTCTGGAAGTCAGAACTCTACAGCTATAGTGTTTAACTGTTACCATAGATGGCCTTCCTAAATGATGTTTGAAAACACTGTAGCATTTATTATCACATTCAAGAAAGTTTAAAGAAGTGTTCTTTATTATTTCTTCATCTAATTGAAAAAATTTTGATGGTGAGGTTGGTTTTTGTTTGGGTTTTTTGGTTTGTTTTGTTTATTTAATTTCTTGGGGCAATGTTATATAAAGGACTGAGATAATGATTTGGATGTTTTGGAATCCAAAGAGTTGGACTACTCTGTATAAAAAAGGAATTTTGAAAGTATGAACAATCATAATAATTATTCCATTTCTCTAATTTGGAATTATTGTTGGGCTCTTGAGTGCCTTCTCTGTTTGATGTACTGAGTGGTTAGTTTGGAGCAGTGGAAAGAGTATAAGTTTAGAGGATGAGAAGTTTGGAGACCTTAAATTAAATTCTGATAAATTCCTGAAGGGCTCTATGATATTGATCAGTCTTTGAACCTCAGTATTGTCTACAAAGATTAGTTAATAATACTTCACTCACTGGCTTATTGAAAAAGTGAAATGTGATAATAGGACTATGACTGGCAGAAAGTGAGCCCTCAATAAATGGTGTCTAAATCATATAAAATATTTTTGTAAATTCTGTATCACTATAGAGGCTGTTAGTAGTAGTATCTAATATCTGAACTTTCTCCAAACAATTGTGTTCCTTAGGTAAATGGTGCTGGTACATATTCATTCCTTCTTGGCAACACAGAAGAGCATTAAGAGCACACTTATGGGCTTCCCTGGTGGTGCAGTGGTTGAGAGTCCACCTGCCGATGTAGGGGACACGGGTTCGTGCCCCGGTCCGGGAAGAGCCCACATGCCAAGGAGCGGCTGGGCCCGTGAGCCATGGCCGCTGAGCCTGCGCGTCCGGAGCCTGCGCTCCGCAACGGGAGAGGCCACAGCAGTGAGAGACCCGCGTACCGCAAAAAACAAAAAACAAAAAACACAACACTTATGCTCTTACTGGACACATTTGCACATCTTATCACCCTTAGTCAAAATTTACTGTGTACTTCTCCTTGTTGCATGGTGTGTTAGATAGGATAGGATATGGACTTTGTAGTCAAACAGACTATAAAATTCAAACCTCGATTCTGATCCCAACTCTGATACCAACCATGCAAACTGAGCAATTGCTAACTTTTCTCAGGTCATTTGCCAAAAAAGAAGAAGAATTCTTTTTTATTTTTAATGAAATAAGTGAGTGGATTACAAGAGATAGCACCAACCACGATAATAATATAAATATATGTGTAAAGTGTTTTGCATAAATTAGTCATTAATATTTATTCCTATTTGTCCCTCTTGCCTATCTCCTTCTTCACTGTCACCTAAGCACCACATCAGAGTATTTTTTTATGTGTGGAGGAATCAAGACTTTTCTGCTTTAATGAGTGAAATTTTTTCTCTTTGAAATCCAAGGAAATTGGGAAATCCATCTTAAAGTGCTGAATATAGTTCAAAGTGATCAAAACTAAATCAAACAATATTTCCCCCTGTGTTTCAGACAAGTTAATGGATTCCTTCTAAATACCACTGGCTAATATTGCTTCAAAAACTTCACCTGGCTTAAAAAATGGAGGGTTCTTTGCAAATCTTTTGTTTAATGTTTACTGTAAAATTTAAGATCAAATTTTTCATGAGCATTAGAATATCAAGATTATAATTCCATGTATTTTGCTGTGTATGGACATACGTGCATGCATGCACACACACAGAGGAACGATACATAAAATAATACATCTAAATTATACAGATCCAAAATCTTTCTCTCTCTCTCTCTCTCTCTCTCTCTCTATATATATATATAGGAATTTTTAATCTGAAAAGCATGAGTAATTGCCTTAGTTCTCCATTTTTTATACGCTTCATAGATCAACTTTAAATTTCACTCTTTTAAATTAACTTTGCTTGCTGTCCCAATAGAATAGCACTACATAGCATATATTAAATATGTAAAAAAGGTGCTTTATAATGCATTATCTTCACCAAAGTAAATTAAGGCTCTCTTTCAAAGAAATAGGATGTCTGTGTAGAATGCTAATAAGTTAAATGTTTATTTTTATGGGAACGGTTTCTATCATAAACAACAATCGTTCTTAAAAAAGAAAGAAGGAAAAAAAGCAGCAGAACAAAGCAATAGTTTATAAAATAAAACCTGAGCAGGTGCAGAGAAATACAATATTCAGGGTAGAGTAACGGTAACCTCTACCTTTGGGTATTTGTTGTTTATATATTTAGAATTAGTGTGGTGTCTGTAGGAGATTACACAAAGAAAGCCAAAGTAAAGGCCTCTCTAAAGGAGATGTATATTGTGTAGGGACTTTCTATATCTTGTACTCTGAGACTGGTTCTAACAAGGGGCCATATTAGTATGCAGGCATTTGTGTTTTATTTCTTTTCCAGTTTTTGTTCTTGGAATGAGGTATTCCCATGAAACTCATTAAACCTATTTCTGCAGCTGACACACCACTCAGGCATGAATAATCTAAGGGTAAACAGAAAGTTGATATAAATATGCAAACATTTTTGATGAAACAAAATAATAGGGAGCTAAAAAACTGGGAGTGACTCATTAGCACAAAAAAGAACACTTAATCATTTTTATTAATGTTTAGTTATGACAAACTCTGAGTTTTAAATTCTTGTCCAAATGCATGCTAGAACTCTTTAAAATTGTCAAGTGCTCATGCAGATATGTTAGTAGTAGTAGTATGAATATTTAAAGCATGGGGATGAGAAAATTCAAATAAATAATTATAAATTCCTTTTCCTTGATCATCTTTTTTTTTTGCAGTACGCAGGCCTCTCACTGCTGTGGCCTCTCCCCTTGCAGAGCACAGGCTCCGGACGCGCAGGCTCAGCGGCCAAGGCTCACGGGCCCAGCCGCTCTGCGGCATGTGGGATCTTCCCGGACCTGGGCACGAACCCATATCCCCTGCATCGGCAGGCGGACTCTCAACCCCTGCGCCACCAGGGAAGCCCTCCTTGATCATCTTTAAGATAGTGTCTTACATACAAGGTAACAATGCAGGGAAGGAATCGTTATTTAATACCTTCTTTGGGGATATTTGCTTATCACTCTGAAAGAAATACTCCGGGATTCACAAATTATGCAACTTCAGAAAATAGTCCACTTTGAACAAATGATTATATATTTCAAGAACACAAATTGAACGAAAAAAATCTTTGTAAAATGACTACTGATACAACAATTAACATTCATCAGATTGGCTCAAATTAATGTCTGATGACACTCATAGGGATGTAAAATTCAAACTTCACTGGTGAGTGTCAATTCAAAAATTCCATTAGAGAATAATCTCTCAACAGCTACTGAATAAGAAAATGTGCATGCCCCTCATCCCAGTCCCTCCACTTCTAGGTGCTACCACAAGAAGCACGTGCTCATGAGCACAGGCATGCCAATTGCAGCATTGTCTGTATTAGTGAAAATTGGTTTTAATGTGGTTATTGATATAACAAAAATAAACTATTAGACCCATACCTCACATTGCACCTAAAATCCATTCCACATGGGTTAAAGACTCTACTGTAAAAGCAAAACTTTATAAAGTGTTCAAGAATGTATAGGACATTTACTGGTGTAGGAGAGAAAAAAAGCACAAAAACGTTATACCACTGTGTATGAAAACTTACTGAAATATATATCCTATTAAAATTACAAGGTTTGTTTTGAAAAGAGACATTGTAAACTAAAAAGACATATCTTAAAAAGACGTATCTTAAACTTAAAAAAATACTTAAAATCCATGTAACAGAGAACTACTTTTTAAAATAAATAGAAGAATTATTATGAATCAATAAGAAAAACAAAACCAACCCAGAAGAAAATAGATAAAAGCATGTGCGTAGGTAATTCAGAGAAAGTTTGATAAAAATTACATTAAAAATGCTAAACCTCATTAGTAAGCACAGAGATAAAATTTTAAATAATATTTTGATACCATTTCATGCCCAATAGATTGGAAAAATTGAAACAGGCCTGACAGTAAAAAGGTGGGTAATATATACAGACCTGTTGATTCTCCTAAGATATTGGTGTGAATGTAAACTAGCACAACCATTTTATTACAGATAGCAATTTGGCAATATTTAGCAAATTTGAAGATGTTCACACACCTTGATGGAGCAATCCCACAACTAGGCATACGCCTCAGGGAAACTCTAGCACATGTGTTCCAAGTTAAAGGTACAAAATATTTATAAGAGCATTTAAAAAGTCAAATCTGATTTTTTTTGAGTGCTGTCAGGTCATTGCTGAGTTTTTCTAATTCTGATTTTATGTTGTATTTTTATTAGTTTATTTCTTATGTATTTTTCTTGATATCTTTTAGCTCACTTTGAAATATTAGGCATGGTTTTAATATTTATTTGTCTGTCTATCTATTGTATTTCTTTTCTGGGGTCTTTTAATTGTGTAGATATTCTTCTATTCCTTTTTTTCTTTCTACTTATGGGATTCACACATTTGTTTTCTCTTACTAATTTTAGTGTGAAATTAGTTTTCCTGAATTTTTAAAGGAAGCTTTGATTCTGATTGGTTCTTTTATTTCACAGAGCTCCCCCTTCTGTTGTTTCCAGTAGTAACTTGCTTCCTGACATTCCCGGCTCGGCTCTACTCTCTCCACAACTATTATCTTTTCCTTACACTCTGTTATCTATGTTACGCTAAATTTGAGTTCTTCCCTGGGCCCTGCCCTGGAAGTTGGCCTTGGCAGGTCAATTTCAAGCCTTCTGAGAGCTCGACTGTCCCCACTCCTTCAGGCTTCCTTACTGCAAGCTCTTGTGTTTATCTACATTTGAAGCATGCCAAAACTCCCCCCAGTGTCAGTTCTGGTTGTTATTGTCTTGCAGTGCTTTCCAGCAAACATCTATTGGCTATTTGAGTGCTCTCTTCTCATGCCCATCTGTGGCCCCACTGCTTTCTTCTACTTCCCTCTCCCCTGGCAGCCTCTTCCTCCACATATACAAACACACAAGTGCATGTGCATCTATTAATTTATTTCTTATTCTTTGTGGCTCTTTATTTACATTGCGCTCTCTCATAGAGCCCTTGTTCTGGAGGAAGCAAGCTGGCATGTTGTTTGCTGCCCTATGGAGAGGTCCATCTGGCAAGGATATAAGGAAGGGCTCCAGCCAACAGTCCATGAGGAACTGAGGCCCTCAGTCTAAAAATCTCCAAGGAACTGAATCTTGACAACAGCCAAGTGAGTGAGCTTGAAAGCAGATCCTTCCCCAGTCAAGCCTTCAGATGAAGACACAGACCTGGCAAATCCCGATTACAGTCTTGTGAGACTGACTGAGGCAGAAGAATCTAGATAAACTCTGCTTGTGTTCTGGGCCCACAGAAAATGTGAGATAATAAATATTTATCAATTTAAGCTGCTAATTTATTATGCTAGAATAAATAACTGATATAACTCATACCTGCAAAATTATGTATGTGTGTTATATATTGTGGCATTATTTGTAATTGCTAAAAAAGTAGAGACAATCAAAATGTACATCAGTAGAACAGTAGTTAAATAAGTAGAGGTTCATTCATGAACTAAAACATGATGCTACACAAAAAAAGGATAAGAGTGCTCTTTATGCACTGATATGAAAAGATAATCAATATGTTATTAAGTGAAAAAGCAATGTACAAAATAACGCATAGCATGCTAACATTTATTTACGCCTATAAAACTTGTCTGCAAAGATACAGAAAAAACTAGTAACCATGGGTACCTATTTTGGGGGACTGAGGTGGGTAGAAACTGAGTGGCTGTAAGTACAGAGGTGGGAGGGAGATTTTCAACTCTATAGTGTTTTAGGTTTACTGATTTTGGAATCCATGTGAATGGATTAGTTGTTCTACAAATTAATTAACTGTTTAAATGTTTAAAGGGAAGAAATAAGTAAACTGTTTAACAAAAATGCATTTTCTTTTTCTAAAACAAAACATAACACTGAATAAGAAAAAGAAAATTGCATTCTGTGTTGTGCATGGACATGTTTTTACAGCAGGCAAATCATAATATATAACTTATTGATACCTGCTTATATAAGTAATAATGTATAACTCAATAATAATATATAATCAATAATATATAACTTGTTGTTACTTATATAATAATAATTTTTAAATGTGCATGGGAATGATAAATTCCAAATTTAGGCTAATAGTTATTTCTGGAAAGAGAATGATGTGAATAAGATTGGAGAAAAAGAAGCCAGGTGACTTCAACTGTATCTTTCACATTTTAATTTCCAGTTAGGTCATATAGATTGAAAAAGTACAGAGAAGGACAGAAATGTGGAAATACTTGATGTTTTCAGGTAAAGGAATTATTTTAAGAAAATCACTTAAATATATTTTATATTTTGATGACATTAACATTAACTGGGATTCTGTAAAAATTCTCATGAAATTTAAAGATGGTTATATTGTATAGTTATTGGGCCTATTTTGAGAGAGTTCATACAGAGAAACATAAAATTTCATGTATCTATTTTTGATATTAGGAACTATGGAAGTAAAAATGCATCAGTGTGACATACAGGGTGAGAAAGTGAGCACTGAGCATCATATGGGTAATTTTTTCAACAGCTATTCCTTGAACTTATAAATCTACATTTGATTGATTGAACTCAATCAAACAGCCACACCTAATTTATTGAGAAATGTAATTTAGTTGTGTGCACAGGGAAAGAAATGAAATTTAGTGAACACAAAGCACAGTCTCTTCCACAAGGGATGACACTACTAAGCATGTGGGAATGTTGAGCTGAAGATGGCAGACCTTTCCATTTTTTAAGAGCAGCCAGAAATTTAATTTTGTTTTTTTAATGTGACATCTCCGATTTTTAAATGTTGGCAACTAAATCATTCTTTTAATGACCTTATATGAGCCAAACAAAATATGTCTACAAACTAGACCTGTAGGCCAATAGTCTGCAAACCTCGACAGTACTAAAATATCCTACAAATGAACACTGAGAGGGACCAGAGTTCAAGATCTCTTTTCCTGTGGACTGTGGGTACACAGTATTCTAAAACTAAGAAGAGCTGGTGAGAGATACCACAGAAGCCAAGAGGTAGGACTAGGTTACACCCAGTAAATTAGGATGAGGACTCAAAGGCCACTGGATCCAGCAAATCAAAAAATAGGGCCAGCCACAAACTGTAATAAAGTTATACTCCCTGGCTTCTTGAAACTTGTAATGCAGTTGGAAAAACGCTGCATAGAAACCGAAGTGTCCACAATACAATACAGCCCAGACTTCGTGGTATAGACTGAACATCAAAATTAGAGAGTTAATTCATTATTTTGAGATGTGGTTGTTAGAAAAAATTTTGTGAGGTAGGGGAGACTTGAAGTACACTTTGAAGAATGTAACAATAGGGCTTCCCTGGTGGCGCAGTGGTTGAGAGTCCGCCTGCCGATGCAGGGGACACGGGTTCGTGCCCCGGTCCAGGAAGATCCCATATGCCGCAGAGCGGCTGGGCCCATGAGTCATGGCCTCTGAGCCTGCGCGTCCGGACCCTGTGCTCCGCAATGGGAGAGGCCACAACAGTGAGAGGCCCGTGTACCGCAAAAAAAAAAAAAAAAAAAAAAAAAAAAAGAATGTAACAACAAAGAACCTTGGGTATATTCACATAATAAGTGGAAATGTGAGAAAGAAAGAAAAGACAGGAATGCTAAAGAGCTGAATTAACTCACAAGTTCTTCCTTCACTAGCTACCTGAGTTCAGAGGCTTCTAATTATCTCCTAATCACTATCCTCACTTTCTTCGCAATTTTTAGCTGGGCACAGAGCTTCCTTGCCTTTAGGTCTGATCATATGTCTAAATATTAGCTAACGGCTATAAGGAAAATAGGGTGTGCAACTTCCAGAAAATGCTTTTAAAGAGGGTCCTTTTAATCCCTCTCTTCTTGCTGGTTAAAATGAGTACCTATATGCTGAGACTCCAACAGCTATCAGGGACCTTGAGGTGGCCTTGGGAATAGAAGTCCTTTATAGCATACTAGCAAGACAGGAGCCTGGGATAGAAACCTTTGGGCTCCCTGGATATGTAGGAGAAATAAACTTGTCTCATTTATGCCATAGGTATTCTGTTTGGTTACTATGGTTTTCTCTTAATTTTTTGCTTTAAAAAAATACTCAAACTTGAACATATTATTTTACCTCCCTGAGCTGGTATTTCCTTAAAATGAGGGAGGTAAAGTTGTTAAGATAGTCCCATTGATGTCTTCATATTTCAACATTCTGTATGATTCAACAGGAAATTTTTTAAAAATCTCTTAAACAATTGTGCCCTGTCAGTTTGCATCAACACATCTTATATAAAAAGCGAAAATTTCAGTCAATTACTCAGGTATTTTCTAATGTATACAAGTTTCTCTTTGAGAAAACACATGATGACATACATCACACCTAAAATGGAATACAATATACAGGTATCGCCCTCTTTTCAAAAGTTTGCTTTATGTCACTTCACTTTTACAAAAGACCCTCATTAGTACCTATTTTTGCTAACTGAAAGAAATCTTAAGAGGATTTTTCCTTTCAGGAAAAACGGGACAATAGTACTCAGTATTTGTTTTGCAGGGAGCCGTTTACAGAGGCAGTGCTCACCCCCCAGCAGCGAGAGGGCACCTCCAAGCTCTTTTCCCGGGAACTACACTCAGCACCTTAGCATCAGGCCACGAAAGCTTTACACTGTCTGTGAGCATCTGTGCTTTATCTCAATTTATTTTTGCGTGTCCTTAGCAAGATGTGCCATCAGGTAATTGCTTCTTCACTTTACTCCATTTCTGCTTCCCAGAGTTTTCACAGGAACACTCAACTTTCAGATAGCGGAGAAAACTTTTATTCCAATAGAAGTTGGAATCAAAAAAATTCCAAATTTGCTCATCCATTAATGGATGAGCAAACAAAAAAATTGCATCATTAATGATATTGTTGAAATTTTTATAATTGATCCCTTCAAGCTGATGATTAATATTACCTTCCTCCTGGTCAACTTTCCCCAAAGCATATTCGTTTGAATAAAAATCTTGATAAGAAATCAACAAAATACATATGCTAGGGTGAAATAACTGTTTATACTACTTTAATCCATGTTTCCTTTTGAGAGATTCACCAGACACATTAGAATAGGAGAAGTCCTGAGCCATCTCAAACAAGCAGATAAACAAAAACACTTATTTCTGTTTAATCAGTTACGTCTACAATATATTGGACCATAACAGTATTTTTCTTCAGAAGAGTGGTTGGGAAACAGTTCTAGATGGTATAGTTTTCCAGAATTCTTTCTTATATCCTGCTGCTCTCCATTTAGGAAAGTAAACAAAGCCCTGAAGTAACAGATAAGTTAAAATTCCATTTGCTATTTCACAGCACACCCCACAAGAAAGCTGTTTGTAAACCACAGCTTGAGATTCTCAGAGGAAAAGAAGAATGATCAGCGAGCTCAGTTTAGACACTGCACATTTAATTTTACCTTTTGGGCTCTGCCTCTTGTAGCAAAGCTCAGCTTTGAATCAGAAGTACCATTATTGTACTGTGAGCTTTAAAAAGATACTTGATATTCACCCTGGATTTAATGTCCTTGGAGAGAGATTTCAAGAACAGAATTTTAGTGGTTGATTCTAGACTTTTCCTTGTCTGTAAACCTTACAGTTTACATAGGCAATAAATATTTTTTGAAATCAGTAAAAATGGAAGCAAGAGACTAACAAGTGAGAGAAGTACAATACAAAAATAAGCAGTTAGTACTTGGAAACGCCTCCTTTTTGGTATAGCGTAATTTTTTTTTGTTGTTCTTTTGAGTATTTTGTTTAGCAAGAGAACAGAAATCTTCTACAGGGACTAGGAGATGCCATCTGGTGATTTTATACAATATCACTACTAAAAAAAGCTCTATTTTCCCCAATTGTAATAGATCTAAAAACTCATTCTTTTGAGATTTCATTGATAGTGCCCAGAAAAACAGATTTTTCTTTAATTTCTTTTTAGCATTCAAGAAAATAAGCTAAAAGCTATTTTCATGATTTAAAACACCTATATGATCTATAATACAAATTAAGGAATGGAAAGAAAAACTGATATAGATCAAGAATCATAAATTCATAAAACTTCAGAGAATCCAAAATATTTTGAGAAGTATAATAAAAAATTATCTTAATATATTTCCTCTGGAAATCATAGCTATCAAAAGGCTACAAAAGGCCATGTTACAAACATGTGGATTTTTAATCCATAAAACAGATGGCAGATTTTCATTTTATTCAATTGCTTTACTAAGGGACGAATCAAACATCTGGTAGAATTTTTATTTTTACTTCATTTGCACTTATAACTCTAATTACATATAATGGAGTGCTAACAACAGTTAACAGAATGCTGTTATAGAAACATAATAACAATGTAGGATTATTAATTCAAAACGGCCATTTCTGGGAAAAGCCTAGAAATCAGTGGGTGGCAAGTAAAATATGAAACATTTGCTCAGAAACAATTGTCAGTTTCACATGTCAAAATATATGGATGGTCATGCATAGCTGTTTGTGTTAATGATTAGTACTGATGTATGTTGTTAGGTTAAAACAATGGATGCATTATACAGGGAAGAAAGAACATCTATAGAAGATGAGAGAGGAGACTGCCAATTTTGGTTTTTGGCCAAATTCAATTTCACTGGGTTGTTAATAACTTGATTGGAGGTGACTGTGTTTATTTTGGGAACCTGTGCTTTTACATGATCACAAAATGCGATAACGCATATGTAGCTCAGACTGAAAAATACACGACACGATAGACCTGAGGATTGTATTTTCAATTTTGATTTAAATGTTTACTTGTCCACAGCAGTATTTTATGAAGTCCCTGAACTTATGAACCCATGCCAGTCTACACGGCTGGTTTAACATGTGCAATGCTTGATTGTTTTTCTGAATGACCACTAATATTATTTTGTGTACATAATTCACAATATTCTATTTTGAAATCCAGCATAACATTTCATTTCAATCTACTGATTTAGTCCTCTAGGAAGGCCAGAAACTATTAAGTTTTCAAAGCTTCTCAGTGCTATTCCTGTATCTAATAGAAATAGCCAATTGAAAATAACCACTGTGGTTTCTCCAGGAACCTGGCTGTGCCTTGTTTCACAATGTCTATTTTCTGAGACACGATGTAACCAAAATTAATCTCAAGCTTATTAAATTGCTGTACCAGCCTTTAGAGGTGACTATTTTTATAAGAATAAATTCTAAAAGTTTCTAAAGAAACAGTGAGACACTGCCTGTTATTATTGGCATACACCTGCTGCTGTTATGAATTACATTGCTTCAATAAATGAATTTCAGATAGCAAATTGTTTCTTTAAGTACCAAGAATAACCTTTTTAATAATATGTATTTCAAGTTATAATCCTACTAACATGAAAATAAAATAAATTTTTTACTAAAATAAACACACTTACCTGCTTGCTTACATAAACAGAAAGTATCAAGCTCTTCTTTTAACAATTTAGAGTCATTTTTACAATCATCAGTTTTATGCTTGGCTTTAGTATGGTTGCTTCTCTATTTCCTTTCTTACTGTTATTTAGTTATTAAATAACAGTTTAGTTTGTCAGTGTAATGCTGAGCACATGAGAAGTTTAAAAAAATATTTGTGGAATGGATGCACAAACTCTCAAATGAAGCTTCCAGTTCTCTTCTTAATTTGATGTGGACAGAGAAGTACGACACCCAAGTATTAAAAATGTGTATTCAGGGCTTCCCTGGTGGTGCAGTGGTTGGGAGCCTGCCTGCTGATGCGGGGGGCGCGGGTTCGTGCCCCGGTCCGGGGGGATCCCACGTGCCGTGGAGTGGCTGGGCCCGTGAGCCATGGCCGCTGGGCCTGTGCGTCCGGAGCCTGTGCTCCGCGGCGGGAGAGGCCACGGCAGTGAGAGGCCCGCGTACCGCAAAGGAAAAAAAAAAAAAATGTGTATTCATTATATCTAATGTTGAATCAAGGGTCTAGCCAGTACACAAGATGCATGAATCTTAGAATACTAGGTATTTCAGTGGGTCAGAACTTTTTCTATTTACTGTCAGGTTCTCAGATTTGTTACAGATGTTGAATTTACCAAAAGATTGACCACTGAATAAATCAGATGTTATTATCAATGAGAAAATGACACGTGGAAATAATATATTGTGTTCTTGGGCAATACTATTACATTAACAAATATATGCCTTGCCTTGAATGGTTTTTATCTTTAGTTATTGGTTTAGATATAGAGGAAAAGTCACACATCAACTTTAGAATTTGCTTCTTTCCACTTGTGAGGCCAGAATCAATTCTGCGTAATGGTACCCTGAGAGGATAATGTGGTATAAGTTGAAAACTGCAAGATTAGTGAGCATTCCTTGGGAACTCTCTGGGTTTCTTTATATATTGCCAAACTATTCTCTGTGTTTTTATTCTTACTAATATCTCCTAGGCTGAATATATTGATACTTTGTCTCTATTATATCTACATTATAGAGGACTTTGATGTATCTCTAAAACTCATTTGTTTTCATATAGTTGAAGTCTATTCCCAGACCCTAGAGATGTTAACTTGATTACTCCAGTGATAAATTAGAGAATGGTGACCAAAAACAAGCAAAAAAAAGCAATGTTGTTAGATAATTATTTTTAGAAAATATTTGTATACTGAAAATACTCTTTTCATCTAGATTGTTGAATTCCCTATAAAAATATAATTTAATTTGGAGAATTATATTTCTATATATGTGCTTTTTCTTCTCTTCTAGTTTTGGTACATTTATTCTTTAATAAAGTTTTAAAGATTTGATTGATACTAAAGTACTAAAAGTTGTTCTGAATTTTAACCTACAATGCTTATTATAATAATCTTAATTTTCATCATGATTTTTCCTGAAATTTCTAAATAAAACGGCTGATTACTTAGAAATGGTCAAATCTGTTTTGACTTTTTAAAATACATCTCAGTGAAATTTGTTCGATGAACAGTAGTATAGACATTCTGTGGAGACTGATGTAATCTCCAGTTCACAAGCTGCCTTGGATTTGGATGGCACCTGTCTAAAAGGTGGAAAGTGTACTGATTATAGAACCTGAAGTTGGGGTCTGCAGCCCCCCTGGATCTGAGGATGTATCCTGTGGTTTTTACAATCATTTCACTGTATAATTTTAAAAATTTATGCTTCATTCTGTGTATGTGAGCTGAGTAGCAATGTTCTTATTGTCTTAGGTTCAACAACTAAAAACCCAAGGCTGAGAAAAAAGCAGCATCAATTCTCTGCATTTAAAAAAATGTTGAAAATAATTGAGGCTATTATCTCCCTGATGGCTGGTTCCCATTCCCGATTATCGCCCTAGTCCCCATCCCAACCTCAAGTCCATTTAAGCAGAACCCCAGGAAACAGGGAGAACCAAAATTTATTCAAGTTGTGAATTATTTACCCAAGGAGGAAACTACGGATTTTTACTTCCTTGCCTGAAGAGTGAAGAAATGGTGCTTACCAAATCCAAGAGAGAAGACCTCAAGGAGTGCCACCACCACAAATTAGAAGTCAACACTGGTATCTCACTCCCCAGGTGAACGTTTTCTTATGCAGCATACTTGTTGATTTATGCCTGTCTGTTCAGAGGTAAGAGAACTAGTTTATGGATATAAATTAAATGTGATTTATTAAAAATTTCCTATAATTGTACGTTTAATATGTATTTTTTCTGGACCCAGTTGTTTCAATATGATCTGCAGTTCATCAAAATACAATAACTAAAAGTAAAATTTTATTACAAGTATATAATAATTTCTTAGAAATGAATTCTTAATGAGATTAAGATAGCATCCTCTTAAGATTAATTCATATAATTTTATAAGCTATAAAACAAAATTATAAATCAATGTGTTATTTCTCATTACGTATTTTTTAACAATGCAATGTAATACGTAGCTCAGATCATAAATCATTTATTTACCTAGAAATATTTCCTTGTTAAATGTGTGTACATACATGTATTAAACTCTGATGCTCGGTCATTCAAATAGTTAAATTAAAGCATTGTACAAAATCAGAAAGAACTCTATTATTTTACTAGCTATTGTGATCACATTTTTCTTGTATCTAAATAAAGAGAAACTTATCTATTGCCAAAACTAACCAGTCTGGCTAGATTTACTTTTACTTTTTATTAATAAAAGGTAGAAAATAGTCATTTCATAAGATGAAATAAGAGGAGGATTAAATAATTAAATATTTCACAATATGACTTGATAAAACAGGTTTTAACTACTTTGTTGAATAATACATACCAAATCTGAAAGAAAGCATAAAAAATTTGCCTATGGGTTTTATCCAGTGTATCTTGAAGATCTCAGTAATCTCAAAAAATATTCCAATTACGTTAAAAGGATCTACTTCACTAACCTATACTGCTTCAAATCTTCAAAGTTTTTCTTTTTAGCTAATGACAGGTCCCAAGGATGAATCTTGAGAATAGCTTAAAAGAACTACTTATAATTAAATACATGAAAAAAGCTATTTTCGATATTTAACATTTCTTACCTATGTGTTATTTGCTTTGCTCTTATGGAGCTCCCTGAAAATTGATACATTCTTTGACAATGTGAAAAGCTGGAAGAGGTGAGATCTTTAAATAACAATTATCAATACCAATCCATTTTAAATGCCAGTTTTTCACTTTTAACAGAAATATCTGTAAGACGGAAAAAGACCCAAGTCCTGAGATGGTTTATATTTCCTTGGTTATCCATTGACACTGATTTGTTTTCTTAAGCCAATATTTTGAAGTCACTTTGTTTGACGTCCAGAGAGATTTTTGAGATGTGTGTCTTTCTTTTGTGAAGCAGGATAGAAGAGATAGGGAGAGGAAGGTAGACGGGAGGAACCTGCTTTGAAGTCCCTTCTACAGATTTATTCTCAGCTAGATCCCTCTCAGGAAAGGACACATCCTTGCTCCATTATTCCTTTTAAATTCTTGGTGTTATATTGCTTTGCATACCGAGGTTTAGAAACTGCTCCAAAGAGTATTGTAAAGGCAGTAATTAAAGAAAACTAAAACTCTCTATTTGTACCTAACCAAGTCCATACTCTTCAATACCTGAAAAACTAGATGGACAGATAGATAGATTTGCATGTATGTATACACGTTTTAGATCATCTGATAGATTCTTTTATCATCATGCAACTGCGTTGTATTTTCTATGTAAATTTGTGTTTATGGTTTTATTAGACCAAGATATTACATAATGAAGTTTATGTGTGCTGAGTAGTAATTTTAAATGTGTTTAATATTTAATTATAGTATTTCTCAATCTAGGGTATATAGACCCTTAGGGATCCACAGATACATTCTCAACAGTCTGCATGATCTCAGGTCTGAGAAATTCTGGTTAATGGACTTAGTCATTAAGAGCTCAGGCCATAGAGCCAATCTCATCTGGTTCAAATTGCAGCACCCTCACTTACCAGCTGTGGATCCTTGGGGAAGTTACCTTCCTTCTCTGAATCTCAGTTTTCTCACCTATAAAATGACAGATATAATGCAATGTAAAATGCTCACTTCCTCTTAGGTTGAATTAATTAAGAGAAACATTTCATCCATCCATAAAATCAGTAAGTCAAAAATGTTATTTCAGAATAACAGAGACTCATTATTCTGATGTTTGGATTCTGGATATAATCAAGTGAAAATAGTGTACCCTACTTCAGAAATACTTGTACTACTTTTGTTAGCCATCATGATCAAACTTTTTCTGTGCATTTAAAGAATGAGAAACTTTATATTGCTAAAAATTAATCAATCTGGTAGCTAGCATACAATTTTGGTTTACTAATAGAAAATACATTCATCTTATAAGTTCAAATAACTTGAGGATTAACTCTAATTGGAATGAGCATTTCATTATATGATTTGATGAGTTTGAACTACCAATATAGCTTTTCATTATATCAGACTCCCTAGAATCCCAAATTGTTCTTTTTCCACTGATAGGAAATTGTCTAATAGAAATATCTTAGCAGAAAATATGACCCTTGTGGGAGAGGAAAATATCAGTAATCATTAACAAAATCATTTCAGTGTTTTATGGGACAAGGGAGAATATTTTGGCCCTATGGCAAGCACTGTATACTTCTAATTTAGACCCATATTTCTTATTGTAGGAATGCTGGAAACAACTGATAGATTTTCTAGCAATATCCAGATCAAAGCCACCTTTATTTAGACCAATGGGTACATAATTAATGATACTTTAATATACAGCAAGGTTGAGGATGCTGAGAGGAAAGCATGAGACAAGGTTGGGGTTTTCCTCATACCCTCTGTATTATTCATGTTAGGCTACCTACTGTAACAGACTGTCCCTAAATCTCAACGGCTTAACACAATAGAGGTTTATTTTTCACTCACATTCCATCTCACCTAGGAAGTGACAGGGACATAGACTGTTCTTTATGATTTGTCAGGGACATAGATTCCTGTCAGGTAGTTCCACCATTTTCTAAGGTCTTGGAGTCTTCCACAGGGTTTTCTGCAGCCAGGCAGCAGAGAGGTAGGAAAAAGTACCTGGAGTATCTCATCCAAGGTTTGGGGCCCAGCTCAGACATTATACATCATTCAAAAACAAGACGAGAACATAGGTATTAGTCCCAACTGGCTGGGGTCTGGTAATCCTCTATAGAAATTCAGGATACTTGGTTTAAGTTCACAGATTCTTTTTTTTTTTTTTTTTAATTTTATTTATTATTTATTTTTGTCTGTGTTGGGTCTTCGTTTCTGTGCGAGGGCTTTCTCTAGTTGCGGCAAGCAGGGACCACTCTTCATCGCGATGCGCGGGCCTCTCACTATCGCGGCCTCTCTTGTTGTGGAGCACAGGCTCCAGACATGCAGGCTCAGTAGTTGTGGCTCACGGGCCTAGTTGCTCTGAGGCATGTGGGATCTTCGCAGACCAGTGTTTGAACCCGTGTCCCCTGCATTTGCAGGCAGATTCTCAACCACTGCGCCACCAGGGAAACCCAAAGTTCACAGATTCTTGCTGATATTGTAATGATATTATTTTTTACAGATGTTTCTGTTATATTCATACACTATTTTTATTTAATCATAAGTGATATTAATTCATTCATTTCTAATTCTGTGAGACTCTGAACAATCTTGTGTACATACTGACTTAATTCTATTGTAAAGAAATTGTGTCAGTGATAACAAGATCAATTAAGTAATTGCCAGCAGCTTAAATATGAACGATTTAAAATCTAATTTCCTAAAAAAAAAACCACAAAGATTAAGTACAATTTTCCATAACACCCAAGTAAACAAGCATCAAAAGCTCAAGGTTAATAATAAAAATAACAATCATAAAACTAAAATCTCATAGATCTTCTTGCAAATAAATTACTACATTTATGGGTGATAGGATATAAATCTTATGATAGTAAGATCTAACAAGAAAGGAGCATCACCCAAACCTTGCTAATGTTATATTTTAGTGTCTTGATAGGTGACTGACTTATAAATATTCTTCAAACTTCTATTCTACTATTTACTTGATGTTAAAGCCTGGCCAATTGCTTTGTATTTTCAAAATACTCATATCAGGAACTTTAAGTTTCTTATTCTCTCAATATTCTAGTTATTCAAGCTTGGGGGTGTCATTTATAATTTATTTTAATTAATGTGCATTAAAGGTATTTGAGATTTAGATTTTTTTAAACTTCCACTCCTAATAATACGTTTACTCTGAGAAAAATTGTGCAAATGCTGCTGGTCAAAATGCTGATATTTGTTAATCAGCAGATCTAGGATATCTGGAGCTGGATTTCCAGCTCTCAGCTTTTGCATCGTGAATAAATCATGACCACATGACCCAAGAAGAAAAGTACATGCTTTACCCAAGATTCAAATACTAGTTAGACCACAATACTTTTACCCACATATTTTGAAGTTTTAAAAAAGTACAATTATTATATCATGTCCATAAAACTGTGGAACATCAAAGTTTATACTGGCATCAAAGGTGACCATATTTGTTTCACTGTAAATATCAATACAAGTGAGTCTACCCAGTAATCTATCTTTTTCTACAACTCCATAAAAATATTTTTGTGTTTACACTTTACTCTCTAACTCAAAATCTTACTATATCTAATTTGATTCTATTCCAAGCTCTTCTACATACTATCAGTTTAGTCTTCAGCAAGGCATTAATTTTTCTGAGGCTTAAATTCGATGGGCATTTAGGTTGCTTCCACGACCTGGCTACTGTAAATAGTGCCGCAATGAACATTGAGGTGCATGTGTCCTTTTGAATTATGGTTTTCTCTGGGTATATGCCCAGTGGCGGGATTGCTGGGTCATATGGTAGTTCTATTTTTAGTTTTTTAAGGAACCTCCATACTGTTCTCCATAGTGGCTATATCATTCCCACCAACACTGCAAGAGGGTTCCTTTTTCTCCACACACTCTCCAGCATTTGTTGTTTGTAGATTTTCTGATGAGGCCCATTCTACGTAGTGTGAGGTGATACCACATTGTAGTTTTGATTTGCATTTCTCTAATAATTAGTGATGTTGAGCAGCTTTTCATGTGCCTCTTGACCATCTGTATGTCTTCTTTGGAGAAATGTCTATTTAGGTCTTCTGCCCATTTTTTGACTGGGTTCTTTGATTTTTTGTTATTGAGCTGCATGAGCTGTTTATGTATTTTGGAGATTAATCCTTTGTCTGTTGATTCATTTGCAAATATTTTCTCCCATTCTGAGGGTTGTCTTTTTGTCCCGTTTATAGTTTCCTTTGCTGTGCAAAATCTTTGAAGTTTCATTAGGTCCCATTTGTATATTTTTGTTGTTATTTCCATTACTCTAGGAGGTGGGTCAAAAAAGATCTTGCTGTGATTTATGTAAAAGAGTGTTCTTCCTATGTCTTCCTCTAAGAGTTTTATAGAGTCTGGCTTTACATTTAGGTTTTTAATGCATTTTGAGTTTATTTTTGTGTATGGTATTAAGGAGTGTTCTAATTTCATTCTTTTACATGTAGCTGTCCAGTTTTCCCAGCACCACTTATTGAAGAGACTGCCTTTTCTCCATTGTATATCCTTGCCTTCTTTGTCATAGATTAGTTGACGATAGGTGCATGGGTTTATCTCTGGGCTTTCTATCCTGTTCCATTGATCTATATTTCTGTTTTTGTGCCAGTACCATATTGTCTTAATTACTGTAGCTTTGTAGTATAGTCTGAAGTCAGGGAGTCTGATTCCTCCAGCTCTGCTTTTTTCCCTCAAGATTGCTTTGGTTATTCGAGGTCTTTTTTGTCTCCATACAAATTTTAATATTTTTTGTTCTAGTTCTGTAAAAAAATGCCATTGGTAATTTCATAGGGATTGCATTAAATCTGTAGATTGCTTTGAGTAGTATAGTCATTTTCACAATATTGATTCTTCCAATCCAATAACATAGTATATCTCTCCATCTGTTTGTGTCAGCTTTGATTTCTTTCATCTGTGTCTTACAGTTTTCTGAGTACAGGTCTTTTATCTCCTTAGGTAGGTTTATTCCTAGGTATTTTATTCTTCTGGTTGCAATGGTGAATGGGATCGTTTCCTTAATTTCTCTTTCTGATCTTTTGTTGTTAGTGTATAGGAATGCAAGAGATTTCTGTGCGTTAATTTCATATCCTGCAACTTTACCAAAATCATTGATTAGCTCTAGTAGTTTTCTGTTGGCATGTTTAGGATTATCTATGTCTAATATCATGTCATCTGCAAACAGTGACAGTTTTACTTCTTCTATTCCAATTTGGATTCCTTTTATTTCTTTTTCTTCTCTGATTGCCGTGGCTAGGACTTCCAAAACTATGTTGAATAACAATGGTGAGATGGACATCCTTGTCTTGTTCCTGATCTTAGAGGAAATGCATTCAGTTTTTCACCATTGAGAATGATGTTTGCTGTGGGCTTGTCATATATGGTCTTTACTATGTTGAGGTAGGTTCCCTCTATGCCCACTTTCTGGAGAGTTTTTATCATAAATCGGTGTTGAATTTTGTCAAAAGCTTTTTCTGCATCTATTGAGATGATCATATGGTTTTTATTCTGCAGTTTGTTAATATGGTGTATCACATTGATTGAATTGTGTATATTGAAGAATCCTTGCACCCCTGGGATAAATCCAACTTGATCATGGTGCATGATCCTTTTAATGTATTGTTGGATTCTGTTTGCTAATATTTTGTTGAGGATTTCTGCATCATATTCACCAATGATACTGGTCTGCAATTTTCTTTTTTTGTAGTATCTTTGGTTTTGGTATCAGGGTGATGGTGGCCTCGTAGAATGAGTTTGGGAGTGTTCCTTCCTCTGCAATTTTTTGGAAGAGTTTGAGGATGGGTGTTAGCTCTTCTCTAAACGTTTGATAAAATTCACCTGTGAAGCCATCAACAGGACCAGGACTTTTGTTTGTTGGAAGACTTTTAACCACAGTTTCAATTTCATTATTTGTGATTGGTCTGTTCATATGTTCTATTTCTTCCTGGTTCAGTCTTGGAAGGTTATACCTTCCAAGCATTTGTCCATTTCTTGCAGGCTACATTTTAATGGCATAGAATTGCTTGCAGTAGTCTCTTAGGATGCTTTGTATTCCTGTGGTGTCTGTTGTAAATTCTCTTTTTCATTTCTAGTTTTATTGATTTGAGTCCTCTCCCTCTTTTTCTTGATGAGTCTGGGTAAAGGTTTACCAATTTTGTTTATCTTCTCAAAGAACCAGCTTTTAGTTTTATTGATCTTTGCTATTACTTTGCTTGCTTCTATTTATTTCTGCTATGATCTTTATGATTTCTTTTCTTCTACTAAGTTTGGTTTTGTTTCTTCTTCTTTCGCTAGTTCCATTAGGTGTAAGGTTAGATTGTGTATGTGAGATTTTTCTTGTTTCTTAAGGTAGGATTGTATTGCTATAAACTTCTCTCTTACAACTGCTTTTTCTGCTTCCCATAGGTTTTGGATCATCGTGTTTTCATTGTCATTTGTCTCTAGGTAATTTTTGATTCCCTCTTTAATTTCTTCAGTTATCTCTTGGTTATTTAGTAATGTATTGTTTAGCCTCCATGCATTTGTACTTTTTACATTTTTTTCCCTGTAATTGATTTCTAATCTCATAGCACTGTGGTCACAAAAGATGCTTGATATGATTCCAATTTTCTTAAATTTACCAAGGCTTGATTTGTGACCCAAGATGTGATCTATCCTGGAGGATGTTCCATGTGCACTTGAGAAGAGAGTGCAATCTGCTGTTTTTTGGATGGAATGTTCTATAAATATCAATTAAATCTATCTGGTCTATTGTGTCATTTAAAACTTGTGTTTCCTTATTACTTTTCTGTCTGGATGACCTGTCCATTGTTGTAATTGAATCGTTAAAGTTCCCCACTATTACTGTGTAACTGTAGATTTCCTCTTTTATAGATGTTAGCATTTGCGTTATGTATTGATGTGCTCCTATGCCGGGTGCATATATATTTATAATTGTTATATCTTCTGCTTGGATTGATCCCTTGATCATTATGTAGTGTCCTTCCTTGTCTCTTGAAACATTATTATAATGTCTATTTTATCTGAGTATTACTAGTCCAGCTTTCTGTTGATTTCCATTTGCATGGAATATCTTTTTCAATCCCCTCACTTTCACTCTGTATGCGTCCCTAGGTCTGAAGTGGGTCTCTTGTAGACAGCATATAGATGGGTCTTGTTTTTTATCCATTCAGTGAGCCTGTGTCTTTTGGTTGGAGCATTTAATTCATTCACATTTAAGGTAATTCTCAATATGTATGCTCCTATTACCATTTTCTTAATTGTTTTGGGTTTGTTTTTGTAGGTATTTTCTTCACTTGTGTTTCCCACTTAGAGAAGTTCTTTTAGCATTTGCTATAAAGCTGGTTCAGTGGTGCTGAATTCTCTTAGCTTTTTTTTTTTAAACATGTTTATTGGAGTATAACTGCTTTACAATGGTGTGACAGTTTCTGCTGTATAACAAAGTGAATCAGCTATACATATACATATATCCCCATATCTCCTCCCTCTTGCATCTCCTTGCCACCCTCCCTATCCCGCCCCTCTAGGTGGTCACAAAGCACTGAGCTGATCTCCCTGTACTATAGGGCTGCTTGCCACTAGCTATCTATTTTACATTTGGTAGTGCATATATGTCCATGCCATTCTCTCAGTTCATCCCAGCTTACCCATCCCCCTCCCTGTGTCCTCAAGTTTATTCTCTATGTCTGCGTTTTTATTCCTGTCCTGCCCATAGGTTCTTCAGAATCATTTAATTTAATTAATTTTTTTTAGATTCCATATATATGTGTTAGCATACAGTATTTCTTTTTCTCTTTCCGACTTACTTCATTCTGTATGAGAGACTCTAGGTCCACCCACCTCACTACAAATAACTCAATTTCCTTTCTTTTTATGTCTGAGTAATATTCCATTGTATGTATGTGCCACATCTTTATCCATTCATCTGTCGATGGACATTTAGATTGCTTCCACATCCTGGCTATTGTAAATAGAGCCGCAATGAACACTGTGATATATGACTCTTTTTGAATTATGGTTTTCTCAGGGTATATGCCCAGGAGTGGGATTGCTGGGTTGTATGGCAGTTCTATTTTTAGTTTTTAAAGGAACCTCCATACTGTTCTCCATAGTGACTATATCAATTTACATTTCCACCAACAGTGCAAGAGGGTTCCCTTTTCTCCACACCCTCTCCAGTATTTATTCTTTGTAGATTTTTTGATGGTGGCCATTCTGACCGGTGTGAGATGATGTCTCATTGTAGTTTTGATTTGCATTTCTCTAATGATTAATGATGTTGAGCATTCTTTCATGTGTTTGTTGGCAATCTGTATATCTTCTTTGGAGACATGTCTATTTAGGTCTTCTGCCCATTTTTGAATTGGGTTGTTTGTTATTTTGATATTGAGATGCATGAGCTGCCTGTAAATTTTGGGGAATAATCCTCTGTCATATGCTTCATTTGCAAATATTTTCTCTTATTCTGAGGGTTGTCTTTTTGTCTTGTTTATGGTTTCCTCTGCTGTGCAAAAGCTTTTAAGTTTCATTAGGTCCCATTTGTTTATTTTTGTTTTTATTTCCATTTCTCTAGGTAGTGGTTCAAAAAGGATCCTGCTGTGATTTATGTCATGGAGTGTTCTGCCTATGCTTTCCTCTAAGAGTTTTATAGTGTCTGGCCTTACATTTAGGTCTTTAATCTATTTTGAGTTGATTTTTGTGTATGGTGTTAGGGAGTGTTCTAATTTCATTCTTTTACATGTAGCTGTCTAGTTTTCCCAGCACCATTTATTGAAGAGGCAGTCTTTTCTCCACTGTATATTCTTGCCTCCTTTATCAAAGATAAGGTGACCATATGTATGTGGGTTTACCTCTGGGCTTTGTATTCTGTTCCACTGATCTATATTTCTGTTTTTGTGCCACCATACTGTCTTGATTACTGTAGCTTTGTAGCATAGTCTGAAGTCAGGGAGCCTGATTCCTCCAGCTGTTTTTCTTTCTCAGGATTGCTTTGGCTATTCGGAGTCTTTTGTGTTTCTGTACAAATTGTGAAATTTTTTGCTCTAGTTCTGTGAAAAATGCCATTGGTAGTTTGATAGGGATTGTATTGAATCTACAGATTGCTGTGGGTAGTATAGTCATTTTCATAATGTTGATTCTTCCAATCCAAGAACATGATACAAACATCTGTTTGTATCACTTTTAATTTCTTTCATCAGTGTCTTATAGTGTTCTCCATACAGGTCTTTTGCCTCCTTCCGTAGGTTTATTCCTAGCTATTTTACTCTTTTTGTTGCCATGGTAAGTGGGTGTCTTTCCTTAATTTCTCTTTCAGATTTTTCATCATTTGTGTATAGGAATGCAAGAGATTTCTGTGCATTAATTTTGAATCCTGCTACTTTACCAATTTCATTGATTAGCTCTAGTAGTTTTCTGGTAGCATCTTTAGGATTCTCTATGTATAGTATCGTGTCATCTGCAAAAAGTGACAATTTTACTTCTTCTTTTCCGGTTTGGATTCCTTTTATTTCTTTTTCTTCTCTGATTGCTGTGACTAAAACTTGCAAAACTACGTTGAATAATAGTGGTGAGAGTGGGAAACCTTGTCTTCTTCCTGATCTTAGAGGAAATGATTTCAGTTTTTCACCATTGAGAATGATGTTTGCTATGGGTTTGTCATATATGGCCTTTAGTATGTTGAGGTTAGCTTCCCTCTATGCCTACTTTTTGGATGGTTTTTATCCTAACTGGGTGTTGAACTTTGTCAAAAGTTTTTCTGCATCTACTGAGATGATCATATGCTTTTTCTCCTGCAGTCTGTGAGTATCGTTTATCCCATTGACTGATTTGCGTATATTGAAGAATCCTTGCATTCCTGGGATAAACCCCACTAGATCATGGTGTATGATCCTTTTAATGTGCTGTTGGATTCTGTTTGTTAGTATTTTGTTGAGGATTTTTGCATCTATGTTCATCAGTGATATTGATCTGTAGTTTTCTTTTTTTGTGGCATCTTATTCTGGTTTTGGTATCAGGGTGATGGTGGCATCATAGAATGAGTTTGGGAGTCTTCCTCCCTCTGCTATACTTTGGAAGAGTTTGAGAAGGATAGGTGTTAGCTCTTCTCTAAATGTTTGATAGAATTTGCCTGTGAAGTCTTCTGGTCCTGGGCTTTTGTTTGTTGGAAGATTTTTAATCTCTCTCTCAATTTGAGTGCTTGTGTGTGGTCTGTTTATATTTTCTATTTCTTCCTAGTTCAGTCTCAGAACGTGGTGCTTTTCTAAAAATTTGTCCATTTCTTCCAGGTTGTTCATTTTATTGACATAGAGTTGCTTGTAGTAATCTCTCATGATCTTTTGTATTTCTGCAGTGTCAGTTATTACTTCTCCTTTTTCATTTCTAATTCTATTGATCTGAATCTTCACCCTGTTTTTCTTGATGAGTCTAGCTAATGGTTTATCAATTTTAACTATCTTCTCAGAGAACCAGCTTTTAGTTTTATTGATCTTTGCCATCATTTTCTTCATTTCTTTTTATTTCTGATCTGTTCTTTATGATTTCTTTCCTTCTGCTAACTTTGGGGTTTTTTTGTTCTTCTTTCTCTAATTGCTTTAGGTGTAAGGTTAGGTTGTTTATTTGCGATGTTTTTTGTTTCTTGACGTAGGATTGTATTGCTATAAATTTCCCTCTTAGAACTGCTTTTGCTGCATCCCATAGGTTTTGCGTCGTCGTGTTTTCATTTTTTTCTAGGTATTTTCTGATTTCCTCTTTGATTTCTTCAGTGATCTCTTGGTTATTTAGTAGTGTATTCAGTAGCCTCCTTGTGTTTGTATTTTCTACAGGTTTTTCCTGTAATTGATATAGTCTCACAGCATTGTGGTTGGAAAAGATACTTGATACAATTTCAATTTTCTTAAATCTACCAAGGCTTGATTTGTGACCCAAGATATGATCTATCCTGGAGAATGTTCCATGAGCACTTGAGAAGAAAGTGTAATCTGCTGTTTTGGGATGGAATGTCCTATAAATATCAATCAAGTCCATCTTGTTTATTGTATCATTTAAAGTTAGTGTTTATTTATTTATTTTCATTTTGGATGATCTGTCCATTGGTGAAAGAGGGGTGTTAAAGTCCCCTACTATGATTTTGTTACTGTCGATTTACCCTTTATGGCTGTTAGCATTTGCCTTATGTATTGAGGTGCTCCTATGTGTGGTGCATGAATATTTACAATTGTTATATCTTCTTCTTGGATTGATCCCTTGATCATTATGTAGTGTCCTTCTTTGTCTCTCGTAACACTCTTTATTTTAAAGTCTATTTTGTCTGATATAAGAATTGCTACTCCACCTTTCTTTTGATTTCCATTTGCATGGAATAACTTTTTCCATCCCCTCACTTTCAGTCTGTATGTGTCCCTAGGTCTGAAGTGGGTCTCTTGTAGACAGCATATATATGGGTCCTGTTTTTGTATCCACTCAGCATTCAGCCAGTCTATGTCTTTTGGTTGGAGCATTTAATCCATTTACGTTTAAGGTAGTTATTGATATGTATGTTCCTATTACCATTTTCTTAATTGTTTTGGGTTTGTTTTTATAGGTCTTTTTCTTCTCTTGTGTTGCCCACTTAGAGAAGTTCCTTTAGCATTTGCTATAGAGCTGGTTGGTGGTGCTGAATTCTCTTAGCTTTTGCTTGTCTGTAAAGCTCTTGATTTCTCCATCGAATCTGAATGAGATCCTTGCTGGGTAGAGTAATCTTGGTTGTAGGTTCTTCCCTTTCATCACTTTAAATACATCATGCCACTCCCTTCTGGTAGAAGTTTTGCTGAGAAATCAGCTGTTAACCTTATGGGAGTTCCCTTGTATGTTATTTGTCGTTTTTCCCTTGTTCCTTTTAATAATTTTTCTTTGTCTTTAATTTTTGTCAATTTGATTCCTATGTGTCTCAGCATGTTTCTCCTTGGGTTTATCGTGCCTGACACTCTCTGCACTTCCTGGACTTGGGTGGCTATTTCCTTTCCCATGTTAGGGAAGTTTTCGACTATAACCTCTTCAAATATTTTCTCGGGTCCTTTCTCTCTCTCCTCTGCTGGGACCCCTATAATGCGAATGTTGGTGCGTTTAATGTTGTCCCAGAGTTCTCTTAGGCTGTCTTCATTTCTTTTCATTCTTTTTTCTTTATTCTTTCCGTGGCAGTGAATTCCATCATTCTGTCTTCCAGGTCACTTATCCGTTTTCTGTTTCAGTTATTCTTCTATAGATTCCTTGTAGTGTATTTTTCATTTCAGTTATTGTATTGTTCATCTCTGTTTATTTGTTCCCTAATTCTTCTAGGTGTTTCTTTTTTACTTCTTATAGGTCTTTGTTAAACATTTCTTGCATCTTCTCGATCTTTGCCTCCATTATTTTTCCAAGGTCCTGGATCATCTTCACTATCATTATTCTGAATTCTTTTTCTGGGAGTTTGCCTATCTCCACTTCATTTAATTGTTTTTCTGGGGTTTTATCTTGTTCCTTCAACTGGGACATAGCCCTCGGTCTTTTCATTTTGTCTCTCTTTCTGTGAATGTGTTTTTCGTTCCACAGGCTGCAGGACTGTAGTTATTCTTGCTTCTGCTGTCTGCCCTCTGGTGGATGAGGCTATTTAAGAGGCTTGTGCAAGCTTCCTGATGGGAGGGACTGTGTGTGTGTCTTTTATTCCCTTATTCATTCACTCACTCTTTAAGTCAACTGGTCAATCAGATACAGTCTCCAGAAGACACCTATTAAATATCTACCATGTAACATTACCATGCTAGATATCAAGGATACCAAGATAAGCCTGATCCTTACCCTCAGAAGTTAGAGTTTACTGTGGCAGAGAGTGGATTGTGATAAGTGCTAAGACAGTGGAAACAGAGGCACCTACTATACTTAGAAAAGTCTTCCTGGAAGAGGCAATGTACAAGGAGGGATCTTCAGGCTGAGGAGGAATTATCTTAGGAAAAAAGAAAAGAATGGTCTAGCAAAATAAAACAATGTGTATTAGCAGAGGAGAGTGAGAACCAGTCATAAAGCAACTTAGAGATCTGGTAAGAGATGAGGAAGGGGAGGGAAAGAGAGGATAGTTCATGGAGGGCATTGTAAGTTAGGTTGAAGAATTTGGAGTTTATCTGGAGTACACTAGGCAAATCAAATTATTCCCCAGTTTCTCTTCTGTCTCTGACCTGAATGGTCCATTTCTTGGGTCATAATTTGGCATAAAGTCTTCTGTGAGTTTTCTCAGTGTACCGTCATGCTTCTGTTGTCATCACTGCCATTACTAAGTATTTTGAACTATATATTCTGCACATTTAAACATTTATATTCTGCTGGGTACAGTTTTCCTTTGTGATTTATATATCAAATAGTCTAGTATTTCAAGGTCCCTTGTAAAATATCTTCTGTTAATTTCTTTGAGTCCTTATGCCTCAGTTTTTTTTTTTTTTTTGAATAATAAATTGTCTGTGATTGTAAAAAAAAAAAAAAAGTCTAGGGCTTCCCTGGTGGTGCAGTGGTTGAGAGTCCACCTGCCGATGCAGGGGACACAGGTTCGTGCCCCGATCCGGGAAGATCCCACATGCCGCGGAGTGGCTGGGTCCGTGAGCCATGGCTGCTGAGCCTGCGCGTCCGGAGCCTGTGCTCCACAACGGGAGAGGCCACAACAGTCAGAGGCCCACATACCGCAAAAAAAAAAAAAAAAAGTCTAGTATCATGGCAGATACTGTTTGTACATTGACCATGAAACTATCTGAAACTTAAATTAATGCTATTACTTGATGCTTCTGGACTATTCCATGTATGGCCCTCTTTTCTCGGCAGCCCAGAAAGATCCATTTCTCCTTTCTCCAAGGTAACTTGATGCTGCCCTAGTAAAATGCAATGGGGACTACAACCCTCCAGGAAACAACACTGTCTGATACCCACACACACACACACTCATGTGCATGTACTTAAAAGCCTCCAATTTTCTGTGACCCTGAAGATAAATTCCATATTATTTTATGTGGCTTAAAAAGCACTAAGACGACATTACAAGTCCTGGCCATGTCTTCACTTGACTGTTAGTAACCGCTGTGTCTGGGTGAGGTGAGATGGGGCAGGGAGAATACAAAGAGGCTCAAGTGTGCTCCAGACAGAGGTTACAGCATGGCCAGAGATGAAGATGAGAAAGGCATATGTCTATCTGAACCTCTGAAAAAATTATAGCTATTTTCATAAGCTTTTCCCTCTGCTTGGAACACTCTTGTACTTGTTTCTTGCTCAACCCCTGTCTATTATTGCATTTCCACATTTAAAAATCATGTCCTTCAAGCAGCCTTCTCTGGCTTACCTCCTTCCCCCACTTTTTTCAAGAATGATCATGTACTCCCATACTCCCACAGCACTTTTCTTGTAATTGATTATTTAAGTTTCTTTCCTAACTAAACTATAAATTTGATGACAACAGAATTTTGCTCCTGTTATATTCCAATTAGCCAACAGAATGCTTGGCATATATCTGATGCCTAATAAATACATGCTGAATCAATGAATGGAAATAACCATTTGTTTAGTACCAATTATGAATTAGGCACTGCACCAAGTGCTTTATATGCATTATCTCACTTAAGCTCACCAGTATTATTCCCATTTTACACACGAGGAAACTGAGTATTAGAATAAGAGACTTGCTCCACATCACACAGCTAATAAGTGATAGAGCAAGGACTGAAAGCAAGGACTGTCTGATTCAGGAGCCTGAACTCCTAGCCTCTCTATTATAACAATCTCTCCCTGGTTCTCCCTATTATATTTACTCATTTGCTTTTGTTGAACTGGGATTTACAACTTGTTTGGCCTATATCAAAGGTTATTTGAGTGAGTGGAAAAAAATCATAGTTTTTAAATGTTCTTAAGTTTCTCCATTTCTCTCTCCTCTTGGATAAATGTTAGCTACACATGTTCATTATCAATGCTTCCACTTGTATTTTGACCTGATGTATTTTCAAAGTGTACACCTCAAATTTTGTTAATTTGCCTCTACCGTATGGTTAGACATCTTGGTTCTTTTTGTTAATAAGAGGGGAGGTTACAGGTAAGTTTAAAGTAGAGTTAAAATAGTTATGCTCTTTTGTTCTTAATAAATCTGTTTTGATTGCATGCCAATGGTATTACTGTTATTTAAAAAAATTTTTTTAACCTACATTCCATTTCCAAAGAGAAATTTGAAGTGGGTTGTGTTTTTTCCTTGGGAAGCTTTCTGATTGTCATCTTTCTAACCTAAGCTGATTAAGTGTAGTTTTGAGAGACAGAGGAAGAATACTGCCTACAAACCCCAAATCTCTTAGATCTAGATCTTGCACAAAAACCTTGATCAAATTACCAAAAGTAAAATTGCAGCAGCTCAGTTAAACATTCACAGGATTATTTATTTTGAATTGATTTAAATGTATACTGCAATAAATCACTTAAATGTTATTTTCTAATACTATTTGTGGAGAAACAAGTCAACTTTGGGGTTATCATAACAATCACAAAAAAATCTGATTACCATTCAGTTATATACAACATAACTAAATCCCTAGTATAGATTTAATTTAGTTTTTATAGTAAAAGTCTTTGCTTTGCTCTACGTATTTTGTCTTTCATAGAAATTTAAGAATTTTGTTACATATCTTTTTTTTTTGTTACATATCTTAATTACAACTTAATTATAATAGTTTGGTCTTTTTAATTACCACAATGCATTTACAGTGTTGAGATTCAAATTTATTTGCCTTCTGTAGAGTCTTATAGAGTGCTACTACATGCAGCATTGTCAAAATCAACAGGCATTGCACATGAGGTAAGCAACAAAGGAGTACACAGGGCAAAAGTCAGTCACTCTTCTATTATTGCTTATCTAATCCTGAAAAGAATAAATGTTCATGCTTAAGGAAATTGTGTGTTTTTTTAAGTTACATTTTTTTTGTGTGTGTGTGGTACGCGGGCCTCTCCCTGCTGTGGCCTCTCCCGTTGTGGAGCACAGGCTCCGGACGTGCAGGCTCAGCGGCCATGGCTCACGGGCCTAGCCACTCCGCGGCATGTGGGATCTTCCCAGACCAGGGCACGAATCCATGTCCCCTGCATCGGCAGGCGGACTCTCAACCACTGCACCACCAGGGAAGCCCTTTAAGTTACATTTTTAATTCAAATATTGATTGTGGTCTAAGTGTCATTCAAAACAGTGTTGTTCAAAGACAAAATATTTAGTTCACTTCCTAAAGCATCTGCTCCCAGGAAGACAAATTATAAATTACAAAGGAGGCGTCTACTTAGCTGAGCTTCTGCCTCCTCTGTACTTGTTTATACCAAGTGACTCTTGCTTGTTTTTAATGTTTTCCCATCACAGAGAACATACATGGGAAAAGCATGGTCTTGATGATGTCAAGGAGAATGTTTTTGAGGAAAGGGGTGAGGAATATCTTTAAAATGACTGATCTTCTTTCTAAGGTTAGTAGGTTAAGAACTTTATTAAGCAGACTGGATGTTCTGGGTCTAGAATAGCCATTGAGTGTACTGTAATTTGGAAAATTACTATCAGTTATGACAGTGAAAGAATAAGGGTATTTGGCACTATTTGGCAGTATTAAAATTGTATTTTTTGGGGGGGCGCTAATGCACTCAACTTTTCTTGAGTCTTATGAAGTCCAGAAGGGGGTTTAAGATGTTGACGTTTGGGGGTTTTGTTTGGTTGGTTGTTTAGGTTTTGTTCTGTTTGTTTGTTGGTTGGTTGGTTGTTTGCAAGGGGAGAGGGTGAAATTTCCTTATAGCTCTCTAATACGGACCTGACAAGAGAATTAGCAAAGGCTAAGAATGATTGAAGAATTAAGTGCCTGTCTACATGACAGGTAAAACTGGAATACAGAATCTAGGAGAAAGGGCTTCCTGAACTTGAGTCAAGATGGGATTCAGTATTAAAGTTCCATAAAATATAAACATCGTAGAAAAAAGGGACAGTGTGTCATTAGCAATCCCAAAGCCACCTCTTTGAAGGCCTTTTGTTACAGATGTCAGATTCAGGAGCTAATGGTTATGGTAAAGACCAGAATAGGAGGCTCAAAACCCCCAAACTCTATAAGCATAAATCAGATACACTTCTGTTTTTGAAATCCATCCAATAGCTCTCAACTGCATTTAGAGTAAAATCTAAATTCCTTTCTGTAGTCTATAAGATCCTTCAGGATCTAGCTCTTCCTGTCTCTAATACAGCAACTCTCAACCTTTAAACATGCTCCAACATCACCTGTTAACTTTCTAACTCCCATACCTATCAAGCTTGTTCCATCCACAGAGACCTTAAAAGTGTTCCATCTGTCCCTCTCTCTAAAGTTCTCTTCCCCCATATATTCCCATTGGCAGTTCCTTCCTATAGATCAGGTCTTAGTTTAATATCACTTCCTAAGGGAATTTGCTCACTTGCCCTTTACTTTGTTTTATTTTTATCATAGCCCACATCCTTATCTCAAATATAGTTATATGTTGTGTTATAGTGTGCTAAGTTATTATTTTCTGTATCTGACTACTAGAACATATACATCATGCGATCTAACAAAAAGCATCTGTCTTCTTGGCCTCTGTATCCATGTATGCCTGACATATAGTTGATATTCAATAGCTCTTTGCTGAAAGGGCTACCTGAACAAATGAGCATACATCGAACTAGTCATGTCTCCAAGCAGAATAACAGAGGAGTTTTGGAGCAGGTGAAGGTCCAGGAAGTCACTCAACATCTGGAAGGTTTGGCAGAAGTCTGTCAGGGCACAATCATGACTGGGAGGCCGAATCTTTCATAAATACAAATTCATGAAACTGGACAATTCTGGAATCCAGCTCTAGGAGCAAAACTCCAAGCCCTAAGAGGCTCCCAAATTATTCCTAAACAGCATAGGTGCTTCAGTTAATAAACTACTCCTTAGGTAAATGCATTTGGATATTGCATTAGCTCTTTTAGAATAGTAAGCGTCAGTCTTCATAGCTTTAGATTTCTCTTGCCCATAACTTGGCTCATCTAATGCTTGTAATAACTCTCTTAGGATAGTAACCTTTTGTCCTATTACTGCAGATTCATTTTAATAAAGTCTATAGGCTGTAACATAGCACATTTAGAATTTATATTAACTCTTTGAGTTCAACAGTTAAACATCATTAAATGCACCGAAGCAGGATTATTCTTTCTTGATTTAGAGAGGATCTTAAACTCTTAAACATTTTCTGAAAAATAAGTGTATTAATCAGGTAGTGCCCCCTAAAATTTATAGACATGATCTATGAAAATATAACTTTCGGTTATCCTTTTGGCAAAGATATAAAACGTTTATTTCAAAAATAGATTATGGGATGTGAAGGCAAATTTGTACTTTAACGGGAAACAAATGGAACCAAGCAGTGTCTGGATTGAAACAGAGCAGATCAGTTGTTCTCAGGCTTTTACACTCTGCAATTCTCTCTTAAGTGGCACAATGCCAGTACACACAGGTACACAAACACAGACAACATGCCACTAATTTGGTCATTCATTCAACTAACTTGTATTAAGAAGTGTTTGCTGTGTGTGGGAACTGTGTAAGGTATGGGGACACTGAGGTTAAACTAACATTATAACACATATTTCTGCAGGGGCTCACAGTCTTCCAGGGGAGAAGGGTTGGTAAAGGTAATTACAGTAGTGTATGCTATAACAAATATATGAATAGGGCAGAGAAAAGCAAGGGCTCATCTGCTTAATGTGATCAGGGAATGCATCTAGGAGATGAAGAGATTTGTACTAAATCCTAAAGAGAGAGTTGGAAGCATTGCCAAGGTGAAGAAGGCACTGCAGTCAGAAGGAAGATTTCTGGAAGGTGAAGGACTAGGATTTTATAGGGAACTGTGAGAAGCCAGGTATGAATAGAGCCAGGTGTGTGCATGTAGGAAAAGGCAGTATATACAAAGTGTAGAAGAACTATTTGGCAACACTCTTGGCAGTTTGGTAAGGGGCTATAATTCTTTCCTGTACAAGATTTTAGTATCCTTGGTCTTTGCCCATGTTAATAAGTAAACTCCAGTCACTACGACAAAGCAAAAGTATTCTTACTTTTGGCAGCCAGCCAACAAGATGGTCCCCAATCATCCAGACTCTTCCTATTCACACCCTTGTATAGTCTCCTCCCACATTGTACCGAAGTTTGTCTGTGTGACCAATAGCATAAAGGAGAAGTGATAAATTGCCCTTCTGAGATGAGATTGGGTCATAAAAGATTGTGGAGTCTGTCTTGGTCTCTCTCTCTCTCTCTCTCTCTCTCTCTCTCACACACACACACACACACACACACACACACACACACACACACACACACACACACACATATATCACATCACTTAATCAATCCATCACTCAATCACTCATCTTGCTCAGGGGAAAGCCAGCTGCCATGTCCTCTGAACAGTCCCTTGAACTGAAGCTTCCTGCCAACAGCCACGTAAGTGAGCATGAACTCGATACCCCTGCCCATTGGCATGATCATAGTTCTGACCAACAGACCACCTGGCTACCACTTGATTAGAGCCAGAACCACTTAGCTAACTAACTCATTCTGATTCCAGATCCAGAGAAGCTCATATGAGATAATAAATATCTGTTGTTTTAAGGTGCTCAGTTAGGGAATAATTTATTAGACAGCAATAGATAATAGTACACTACTCATTTCCAAATGCCCTCTAGGGGAGCAGAATAGATCCCAAGTGAAACCGGCAGGTCTATGCCAAAGACTTTGGGCTTTGGACTTCTCACCATAGGCAGGTGGGAAGCCACTGACAGATTTTAGGCAAGATGGTGATACAACTGATTTATGTTTTAGAGTGATTACTTTAATCCTAGGGTCTTCCATTCCATTTTTGGGTCCTCCACTATTGCTTTTTCATCTGCCTCTAAAGGGCCTAACAAACCATATGGCACTTGCTGACGTGTTTTCTTCCTGACTAGACTGTGAGCTACTTGGGAACAGAGATGGATTTATTAGTACCTCTTAGTCATTTATAAACAATTCTTTGTGTTCCGAGAATCCTGCTGAGCATGGGGAGGGAGAGGCACTCAGTAAAGCCCTATGAATTAATTGAGTGATAGGAGATAGTTGAACCTGCAGAAAGGGAGTTGGGCTAGCAGGGTACTAGATTAGCTCACTGAAGGAGTGACGAAGGAATGGACTTTAGAAATGTCAAAGGAGAAGAAAGCAGAAATTAGTCATTTCACACACACATACATTTTTAGTTAGTTTTGCAGGTGCAATCGTCTATCAAAAAACCTAAATCTTTGTACTGTCTCCTGGGGTTGTCACAGCAGAGATGAAAGGGGGAGATTCCCAGAAACATTACTTGAAGTTCGTAGGTATGAAACAATGTTACTAAAAAAATGATAAAAAACAAAAAAAAATAACAGTTTTCTTACTCTTTCAAAACTGATAAGTTGGTTTATACTAGGCTAATAAAAGTTTCAGTGGGAGGAAGCAATATAATGTTATAGAGAAACTCTATATCCACATACAGTTATAAGTATATAGATATAAAGAGGCAAACTTTATATTCATACCAAGTTATAAGAGTATCTGGATTAAGCAAAAAAAAAAAAAAAAAAAGCAAGTGTAAGCAAATAACAAAGAGAAGTCCATTGAAATCCTTTTTATACACAAAATATCTCCACTGGGAATTCTGAACACACTCTAGAACTCTAAATATTCAGGTGTTCAATTCTAAAAACAGGTAGGGATTTGTATTAACAGGTAAAACAGAAAAGTATCACAAGAGTCATCTGAAGTCTCATCATTCAGAATGATGGTTGGAAAAAGTGTCCAAATACTTTATAATTTTCTTATGCATGTAAATGAGATATCTTTTTTCACTATCTACTTAAAGTAAGCAATTTCTTTGCCTCCATATTTTCTTCAATTTTAAAATAGCTTCATTTGAAAGATTTGTGTTGTCTTTAAAACCCCCAAATGATTACCCACTTCCTTGTTACATAAGAGTAGCTCTTGTTTTGGTTAACTGGACTTGTTTTTCATTTTCTAGTTTAATTTTATATCTTCTTAACACACACACACACACACACACACACACACACACACACATTGGTAACCCAAAGTAATGTTAGGTAATCAACTACACTTTATGAACTATTTTATTATAAAGGATATTTTTCCTTTTCATCATTTGTTCCCTGAAAATGAGATCATTTCTTATATATTTAAAGTATTATTACAAAAAATTGAGTAACAAGCAGTGGCTTTGGTTTAAGAATATAAAACAGAAACAGAATACTTTCTTAGGAATAATCTGTGAAGAAGAATTAAAATGACCTCTCAAGGATTTCGGTGATCTGATTAAAATATTAGCCATTTTTACTGGATTTTCCATCACAACTGCATTGATGAGATTTCCCCCCCTCAACTGGAAATTGCTATACAGATAAAAACAAAAACAAACAAAAAAATGAAAAAAATAAAAACCCTAAGAACTTGAAAAATATGATTGGAAATATTTGCCTAGGTCGTTCCTTTTCCAGTTTTTCTCAGATAAAGACAGCTACATTTTTATTACCTTTTACTAATTAACACTAAATTTTAGCATCTTTTTAAGAAATAAAAATAAGGCTGGTGGATGAATCCCATACCTTATATTTGGTTGCTAGAATGAAATGAAGTTGTAGAGTTCTTCCCATCCACTGGAATGTTATTTGTTTTAAAACAATTCTTTCATCCGCCTTTTTCTCCTTGCCTTTATTGTAATTACTATGTGGGCAAAAAGAAGAAAGTTTCAAAATAGGAGTCTATAATTACATTACTATGAGTCATTTCACTTTAGAAGTTTTAAAAATATTTACTAAGCCATGAAAGTCAGCATATTTTCCAGAAATTCTCTGCTAAATCAGAATAAATTTGCAGTGTTTCTGCAGGCTCAAATTTCAGCTCAGCATGTACCTGCTGCAGAGATAAAGTAATTTTTGCAAATGATTCCATGTGTACTTGCCAAGTTTCCATATCCAGGAAATTCAATATATAACATTTTTGCTTTTGTCATAAGTGAAAATCTTAGTAGTTCTAATACTTACCCAAAGTTAGACATTTAACTCTTAACAAATTTATGCAAAAAGTTGAATTGTGTGGTCAGCAGAATACATGACCAGGGTAGTCTACACTTACTTTTCAATTGTGTACTCTTTAATCCCTTTTACTCTCTGCGAAAAAAGTTAGTCTGTACTAAGAATGACTGATCCTAGGCAGAAATTGTAATCCTAAGAAAAATTAAGTTGTAGGATTCCTGTAGCTTTTTTCTCTTTTAATGCTAATTCCACTCTGCTCTTCTAATTTTCAGCAACGTTTTCTTAGGCATTAAGTATTTCAATTCCAATTTCCTCCCTTCCGCTCATTCCTTCTTGAGCAGTCTTTCACACTTTTTGATTCTCTTCACTCTTTCCTTCATTATTATGCTTTTCCCATTTACTAGAAAGTTTCTCTCGGATAATCTGATCAATTAATCTTTGTTTAAGATTTCTTTAAAATGTCATCTTGAATAGCATATTAAATATACCGTTTATTGCCATACAATGAAATAAATATTGTACTTATAAAAAGGTGGAATTTTAGAGGGCTTGAACACTGAAAAGATTGCAACAATCTTGTCTCCAAATTAGTCAAAAATCTTATTTTATTTTTTGAAGCAGTATGGAATGTACATGCATGTTTCAATCAAAATAATTTCTTGCAAAAATTTCTAACTGTAAAATTTTAAGGGTGTTAATGAAGCTGGAGGTTTGGGGGTTGATTTTTTTGGAGTGGCTGTTTGTTCACAGGCTTTAAATTACCTTTGTTTGCTACTGCCTTGGTGCTAAGCAATTTACACATATTTAAACCTTGCAACAATCCTGTGAGGTAAGGATCATCAGCCTCAAAATACAGATACTGAAATTACAGTGTAGGGAAATTAGCTCATTTTCCTAGTTTTCCCACCTAATTACAGGCAGTACTAGGATTCAAACAGGGTCTCAACGGCTAATGATTTTAAGCTTTTCACATGCTTGGCGATAGTCAACAGGTTTTTAGTGTCAAAGGTGAATGGTCTCAAACTCAGGTCCTGGCCTGCATTTGACGCTATTTTGCAGCTCTGCATCTGGCTCACGTTTCTAGTCTTACTGCCCACTCCTGTTCTGCCTCTCCACTACACTCCTCCTGCACTGTACTGTATGCTCTTCCCTTGGCTTGAAATGGAACTTACATTCACAATCTGTTTCCTAAAATTACTTAAAACATGACAATGTACTGCAGGGTCCAGAGAAAATGGTTCCACCCAGCAGTGTGTGTGTGGGGGGTTTAATTTCATCTCACACAATCTTTTAATTAGGCCTTTGCTTTTTAAGCCCTTAACCTTCATTCTGAACCTCCAGGGGAACCCAGGGCCTCCAAATCCTGAGGCATTTCAGGTGTGTGATGAGGAAATCCATTTTCTCCATTCACTTCCCCCTGCCCCCACGCCAATTACATACCATGAATTCATTTTCTTTCCATTCTCTCACTTGTTTTCTTGTCCTCTCCTGTTCTCTTTGTTCTTCTGGGTGTTTACCATCACCACCACCTCCACCACCACCGTACTTTCTTTTTCAGTGAGGTTTCTAGAAGAAGAGGAATGGATGTGGGTATTCACCTTGTCATATTTTATTGGAAGTCTAAAATCTTTCTTCTTTTTAATAATCATCCTGGTATGAAAATTATGGACTTTGGAGTCAGATTCTCCACCTTTTTCAAGTCGGGGCACAGAGAGAAAATGGTCTTTGTATAGTATGCTGGGGTGGGTGGCAGGACTAACCTAAGGAGCCTGTGCACCCTGAATTACTGGTGTGCCAGGATACCCGTCACACAGCCTCAAGGTGGTAAACACTGGGATTATACTTCCCGTTTCTTAGTACTTGGGAAATACAGGAGCTAACATATTTGAACGTGCCAGAACAATGTGGATACACGGTAAGAGCCAGTAGAGATCTGCCTGCTTCCTTCATATCCCCCCCCGCCCCCGCCGCAACAAGTCACAACTTACACAATGCAGGGGCTCACATATCTGTTAAGCAAACGACTAAGATGGATGGACATCACTGTAATACAATAGGGGATGATTTGGAGTCAGAGGATCTTGTAGACCAGACAGCAGCATTAGACGGCTGGGCAGAGGAAAGAAGGAGGACAGGAGGTTATCGGGCTTCCTAACTCTCTCTGCATTCAAATAGTGACAAGTGCCTTTTGCTATTGGAAATCATTTGCTGTGAGGCCTTTGGTAGAGAGGTAGGCTGCAGGTGTTAGGGAAAAGTCTAGCGCCTTCTTAGTTGAAAGGGAATAGCTGAGGTGATTATTTAAAGAAATGTTCTTTGTTTTGCATTAGATTTATCTCTGTTCTGTTTAACCTTTATCTTCACATTATTCTTTTCCTGCAGAAAAAAAAAAATCTGTTTACAATCTTCCTAGGGTCGGGGCATTCATTATTTCCCACTTCAGATTTGGGAATACACATCTTTACATTTAAAACTGCAAACACCGTCACACCAAACAGCATATGTTTGGCGTAACAAAGGCAAACGCGACCGCATCTGTGATTCACTAACAGGTAGAAAAAACAGTGAAGGAATCTGAAGAATGTTAAACCCAGACGGTAATCTATACCGCCTTTCTCTTTTAATTTTCCTCAGCTTCCTCTTTTTCTCTTTAGATTCATCTTGACTTTGCTCTTCGTTTGGGCTTAAATTTTTTTTGGGGTGTGGGGAGCGTGGGGTCTCATCCAAAAAAAAGGGCAAAGAAACTCCAAAGAGGCAAATGGGCAGGGAGGAAAATCAACAAGTCACCCTGCTTTCTGCCTAGATCCTGCGGGGAGTCCAGTTGGCAAGTGAATCCCCATTCCAACGGCGTAACCTTCCCCAGCGGCAGTCACCCCAAAGCACTTCCCAACTCGGTTGGGCAACCTCCCTCCACTTCTCCTCTCACAGCTGTCGGGAAATCCTGGAGCAGCCCTTACCCAGGAGCCGCTTGTTTTCTAAATAGCCGAGGTTGGAGCTTGTTTTAAAGAGAAAGAAACAAAACTCGACGCTTCAGGGGCTGGGCCGCAGAGCCCAGCTTGGCGGATTCCCGCTGCGGGCCGAGGCGCGGCCGCTCCACCGGCTGGCTCTCCAGAGACCAACCCCGAGAAGCTGCGCACTGCTTGTTTGCTGGAAAACAATGAATTGGGTCCGTCGGCCTCACCTTAGGGGTACCTGTGCGTCGGAGAAGGGAGGCCGCTCTGCAGCCTGAGGGCGGTTTTCCAGGCGAAGTCGCGGAGCTGGAGACGCGCAGAGGCGTCGGGTTTCGCGCGGCGCCGCTCTCGCCCGGCGCGGGGACGCTGTGCGCCCCCCTCCCCGCCCCCGCTGCAGCCTGTGGCTTCCCCCCGCCGCTCCAGGTCGGTTTTTCCCGGCGACTCCAGTGTGACTTCCAAACTCCCGGGCTCTGGGCACACCTCGGAATTTGCCCCCGCCTCCTGCCTGCTCCCCTCGGGCTCCAGGAAGTCGCGAGCGCCCTAGGGGTCGCCCGAGGAGTGGGCTCGGGACCGCGGGCAGCGCAGCCTGCAGGGGGGCGCCAACGGCAGCGATGAAGCCATCTTGGCTGCAGTGTCGCAAAGTCACCGGCGCCGGGGGACTCGGGGGGTCCCTGCCCGCGTCCTCTCCCGCCCGGGGAGCCGGCCCGGCCCGCAGGGCGTACGTGGCCCCCGGCCAACGGGGCGCTCTCGGGGGCCGGGGCTGCCGGGCGCTGTCCTCGGGCGGCTGCGAGTACAAGACCCACTTCGCGGCCTCGGTGGCCGACCCCGAGAGGTTCTGGGGCAAAGCCGCGGAGCAGATCAGCTGGTACAAGCCCTGGACCAAAACGCTGGAGAACAGACATTCGCCTTCCACCAGTTGGTAAGTGACGCCTTCGCCCACCCCCCTCTCTCTTGGGTGCCAAGGCTTGGCGTCCCCTGCACCGGAACCTGGAGTTCTTTTGGGAAAGACAATGCGACTGGAGATATGCTCAGACCTTTTAATTTGTGTTTAATTTCAATTTCGTAGTCAGCTCTTTTGCCTTGTCCTGAAGGATTAGGTTACCTATTGTGAGCCCCGCTTCCTATAGACCAGAAATTTACCTGTATGGCAGGGCTCTGCTTAGTTGAGCAAGAGCCAGCCCCCAGGGACAGCACAGTCTAGTATGGGAAGCAGCCACGGGGAAACAAGTGCAAGAAGAGGGATAAACTAGGGGAGTGTTACTAAGTATCCACACACTCGGAGGAAGAACGACTTCAATAAGATTACACCTAAGTAGGGTTTGGAAGGGTGGATATGTCTTCTCAAAGTCCACAAGGTCCTAATTATTAAAGTCCACGAAGTGGAACACAGGTTGAAATTTGACTGTTGATGTAGTTGCAACTAATTGTGTTGGCTGGAGAGGTGGGAAAGGGGGCTGGTGAGTCAGGGGTTGGTTTGGGAAGGGATTTAGGTATCATGCCAAGTAGCTCGGATTAGGTCCACAGCCCTGTCCTGTATATGAAGCTGCAGTACTGGGTACCCAGAAAGAATTTGCATACAGGTAGGTGGTGCTAGAAATCATGGTAGGAATGAAGTTTTTTGTTTTTCGTTTTCCTCCTAGAGTTGCAGTTATAAGTAGTTATAAACATTGTTTTTATATTGTAACAAACAGATACATTTGTAGAATAAATCTCAAACTTGCCAGAGTATTAAGGGTGAGTCACACAGTCAGAACTCAAGAGTTGTGGCTGTTCTTTGGGCCATGGGCCTTAACAGTGTGGTTGCTTTCATCAGCAAGCCATTAGGGAGAGATGTTTCCTGTAAAAGTTTGCAAAACACTGCAGTGAGGTTTCCCACTACCATTTCCAAGTTCCCAGCAGTGAGATGGGGGAATGACATGGTCAGGTTTGCATTTGACAAATGCCTTCTTTTTTTTTTAAACATTTTTATTGGAGTATAATTGCTTTACAGTGGTGTGTTAAGTTTCTGCTTTATAACAAAGTGAATCAGCTATACATATACATATATCCCCATATCTCCTCCCTCTTGTGTCTCCCTCCCATCCTCCCTATCCCACCCTTCTAGGTGGTCACAAAGCTCCCAGTTGATCTCCCTGTGCTATGCGGCTGCTTCCCACTAGCTATCTATTTTACATTTGGTGGTATAGGTAAGTCCATGCCACTCTCTCACTTCGTCCCAGCTTACCCTTCCCCCTCCCCATGTCCTCAAGTCCATTCTCTAGTAGGTCTGCGTCTTTATTCCTGTCCTGCCCCTAGGTTCTTCAGAACCATTTAGTTTTTTTGTTTGTTTTTTTTAGATTCCATATATATGTGTTAGCATACGGTATTTGTTTTTATCTTTCTGACTTACTTCATTCTGTATGACAGACTCTAGGTCCATGCACCTCACTACAAATAACTCAATTTCATTTCTTTTTATGGCTGAGTAATATTCCATTGTATATATGTGCCACATCTTCTTTATCCATTTATCTGTCAGTGGACACTTATGTTGCTTCCATGTCCAGGCTATTGTAAATAGAGCTGCAATGAACATTGTGGTACATGACTCTTTTTGAATTATGGTTTTCTCAGGGTATATGCCCAGTAGTGGGATTGCTGGGTCACCTGGTAGTTCTGTTTTTAGTTTTTTAAGGAACCTCCATACTGTTCTCCATAGTGGCTGTATCAATTTACGTTCCCACCAACAGCGCAAGAGGGTTCCCTTTTCTCCACACCCTCTCCAGCATTTATTGTTTGTAGATTTTTTGATGATGGTGACAAATGCCTTCTTGTTGAAAGTAGGAACCTGAAATGGAGAAAGACATCTTGACCAGAGACTGTTCTCTGTCACCACCATGCTCTGCCCTCTGTCGATTATTTGGAGCTGTTAAGGTGGTTTTATCTTTAGAATCTGAGCATATTTCCCCAACCAGTCAATTTTTTTAGTAGTGTTTCAGAGGATTTTTCAGATCCTCTCTTATGTGCTGGACAGTGGCCCAATCACTCGGTATGCATGCGGCAAAGCGGTAGGGGTAGGAGTCATGATGGTCAACAGCATCGTATCTGGTGCTGGAATTTTGAGTTTGAGTTCTGGCCCTTACAGTTACTGGCTGTGTGTTCATAGGCAAGTTGCTTAATGTCTCTGTGCTTCAGTTTTCTCGTATATAAATGTAGAACTAGTAAGAAGATAAATTTATTAAAGGGTTAAGACCAAGTCTTAATGAAATAGACCCTGTAAGTGTTAGAGGAAGAATAGTTGTCTTTGTACTTTCATACCACAATTATTTAAGAACAGGAAATCCTAGTGTTTCTCAGATCAAAACACAGAATTATTGTCTCGCCTAAGAATGTGTTCTCAAAAAGTTCTGTGTCCGTATATATGTCATAAAGTATGGAACTGAGATTATTTACGTGAGCGTCCTTCGCATAAAACTGTGTGCAGAGAACCCAATTAAGAAGTCACTGGGATATTCCAAGTAAAAACCAATGAGGGCCAGACCTAAGGCAATGGTCAGACCATTGCCAATGGTGGCAATGGAAAGGAAAGGACAGGTTTCTAGAGGATTAGTTGAAGTTGGTGAGGGCTCAAGGGAGTGCAGAGAATGTGGAAATCAAAGTGTCCATTAGATAGACATTTAAGATCTGGAGATTTTCTCTCTGATGTTTCTTTCTCTTTTTAATTTCTGGTTGCTTGCTTAAATTTTAAAAAATTGTATGCAGGCTTCCCTGGTGGTGCAGTGGTTGGGAGTCTGCCTGCCAATGAGGGGGACGTGGGTTTGGGCCCTGGTCTCGGGGGATACCACATGCCACGGAGCAACTGGGCCCCGTGTGCCACAACTACTGAGCCTGTGCTGTAGAGAGCCCATGAGCCACAGCTACTGAGGCTGCATGCCACAACTGCTGGGGTCCGCGCGCCTGGAGCCTGTGCTCCACGATGGGAGAGGCCACAGCAGTGAGAAGCCCACGCACAGCAGCACAGAGTGGCCCCCCTCTTGCTGCAACTAGAGAAAGCTCGCATGCAGTGACAAAGACCCAACACAGCCCAAAATAAAAACAAATAAATTAATTTAAAAAATGTGTATGCCTAAAATGTTCCTTTTTTTTTTTTTGCGGTACGCGGGCCTCTCACCGTTGTGGCCTCTCCTGCTGTGGAGCACAGGCTCCGGACGCGCAGGCTCAGTGGCCATGGCTCACGGGCCCAGCCGCTCCGCGGCATGTGGGATCCTCCCGGACCGGGGCACGAACCCATGTCCCGTGCATCGGCAGGCGGACTTTCAACCACTGAGCCACCAGGGAAACCCCAAAATGTTCCTTTTTTAATGAGGATTTTTGTCAAAGGGTCCTTGTAGGTATTTTCAAAAATTCATTACATTGTAGATCACTGATATTTGACAATATTGTATCTGAATTCTGTCTTTGTACTCTTGGAATCACGTGGCTGTACCTGTTTTATAGCAGCCCAACAGATCAAAGTGAATAACAGATAAGTCTTTGAGTCTGTATTTATTTTAGCAGTGTGATTCCGTCTTACTAAGGAGTTTGGTTGGCAGAGCAGAGTTGGGGAGGCAAGTAGACACAGCAGACCATACATCTAATCTGACACTTCATTCAATATGTGGTTCCAATCTGAATCCTATTTGCAGATATTTCTCATTGGTTAACATTTTTCTGCAAAGGTAAACTCAAGGGCAGGACAAATGTCTTTTTTTTTTTTTTTTTTTAATTTATGTCCATAGATTCTAGGACAGAACAGACATATGAGTTTGAAAAGTGATAGTCAGATAACAGGATACATAGACCTGATGATTTTTGATTCTGTATGTCTTGGGAGGTGGTAAGTGGATACAGGCACAATTTGATGTGAAGGTGCTTTGCTTACTTCTTTTTGAAGCTGGGATGGGGGAAGGGAGATGTTGACTGCCAAGTTCTTAAGTAAAATGAGGAGGGGTCGCTACAGCTAATTGTTCTCTTCTAGGTGGAGCTGGCATAGGTGTAGTCAAGATCTCTGATGCCCTTTGGCTTCCAAGAGGCAAGAGGGATTCTCTTTCCTCATTATAAGGTTGTCTGTTCATTTTTCATGAAAGTAAACGCCCCTCCGAATCTACAGGCCTACCAAAAGCCCCAATGCATAAATAGTAATGCATATTAGCTTTCATAATGGCGTACACTACCCAATAGTACTTTACGAATGCAGTAGTGTGAGCATGGAATAGAAATCTTTAAGGGTGATATACTAGGGACTTTCTATTGTAGGCAATAGCCCTGTAAAATACATTTCTGGGACTGTAATCGCTGAGATCTTTGAAAGACAAATTACATGTAGGTGCTTTAGGAACATGTGAAGAACCACCTTTCCTCACAGTTTGTTGGTTAATTCACATTGTTGACACCTAGCTTTGGGGGGACTAAATTCTCTATTATAGAGACTTCAGTAGAGAACTGCAATATAAGGTGAAGCAATTAGAACTCCTAGTAATTTCTCTAATCCTGGAACAACAGAATGGAAGTTTTGGTTATTTTCTCCTGATGAATTAGACATCCTGCTGCCTTTCCTGAAAATGAAATCCAGCTGCCACTCTGAAAAATTAGGCAATTCACTTTTGCATGCATTGTGGTTAACTCTTCAGTCTGCGTCATCCCTTATCCCTTTCTTTGGAAGCGTTGCAATTCTATTTTTTTTAAATAACATTTTCTATTTATTTAAACAACATTCAATGATCAGACTCTCACATACTGTTTGGTTTAGAATTTAATATGCATTAACAATGACTATAACCTGAAAAGGAAAAGTCTCTGACTAAATGCAGATTATTAGAAAATGATTTCTGCTTGGTTAACATCTCTATGATGGAAATTGTTTAGGTTAACATGCAAGATCTCAGTTTCTTACTAGCTATGAGATAAAGGTTGTTTAATCCCTCTAGGTCTTAAAATGGCTCATAAGTGATAAAGACACCAATCATTCACTCACTGTGTGTATAGTACAGAGAAAATGATGAAAGAGATAGTGGAGAAACTCACTACACAGTGGTAGGGGAGACATACATTAAATTATTACAAACCTATTTATGTAGAGTTGCAGTAGATGCTATGAAATAATAGGGGGATTTAAAATAATCTTTTCTGGAAGGATCATGGTAGGAGTCTTGAAGAAATGATGGTTAAACTGAGATCACAATGAGTAGAGATTAGAATCAGAAGGAGAGAGGAACATTGCAGACAAAGAAAACAGCACATGCAAAGTCTGTGAGGTGTGAAGTAGCTCAGTAAATTCTAGAAACTGAAAGAAGGCTAATGAGGCAGGGAAATTATCAAGAAATAATAGAAGAAGAAGAGAGCCATATTGTAAATGGTCTGGTGAGTCTCGTTAAGCATTTGAAAATTTCCTGGCACAAAACACATGTCACATAGTAGATGATCAAAACTTGAATTTACTACTCTTCTTTCTGCACTGGAACAAGAAATGTTTGTGTTCAACCCCAGGTCCGCCGCTTGCTTTGGACAGGCTTCATTATCCTTATTGAGTAAGAATAAAATAAGAATGATGATAGTATCAATTTCTTAGGATTATACTGGTGGTGGGGAGCATGTAAAACGTCTAGGACTGTGCCTGACACACAGTCCTAGGTACTAATGTCTTTGGAATATATAAGCTACTATGGTCCAGGAAGTTTTCAGGGAAATGATAGCATTTAAACTCAATCTTAAAGTAGGACTTAGAAAGAAAAACACTTCTGTGTGCAGAACAAACATGACAGAGGGATAGCGGTGAGAAAGAACCAAATACACTTGTAGGATAGAATGAACAGTAGACCAGTTGGCTTCTCGTGGTTATTTTGAGTTACTGGTACTCGAATTCAGAAGGTAGTTTCAGGATGGTTTTGGAAGGCTTGGAATAGAAGCTAAGGCATTTGCCTTCACTTCTTAGGCTGTAAGTCACAACCTGATTGTAATCCTGCAGATAGGTTTTGTGTGACCCAGGTGCTTTTTGTTTGTTTGCTTTTTAAAGTAGTTGTCAGTATTTAAACATTGGAAGATTTCATCTAAAATCTAAATTTCCTTTAATGATTCAGTTTTTGGGGGCTTCCCTTAAAAAAAAAAGCAGAATATCTGTCAGCAGTGAGTCAGCATTCCTGCATTGCAACACTTGGCCGGAACTGAGTGACTGCTGTTCCAAGCTAAATTAGACATAGTGACTTCCTGGCAGTGAGGTGTAGGGAAGTAAAGAAGTTATGGTGAACGTGACAATTTGACTCAGATATCCTAGTGGAGGAATTGATTGTGAAATTAAAGATAATGAGTTGAAAACTTGGCGAGGACTTGTAGAATTATAGATTTGACTGAAATTTGTAAAGAGGTGAGAGCTGAAGCTTGGTGAATGCCAAGTGGGGAGAGAGGGAGAAAGAGGAGAGGGAGAGAGAGAAAGAAAAAAAATACTAAAAACTGAACTTGGAAGACAAGTGGAAGGGGAAAAAAAAAAACCTATGAGAGTGAATGAGACTTGTTCAAAGAAGTAGGAGAAGGAACAGCAGGATGTTTTTGTGCCATGGAGTAAGAGGGAGAGAAGAGATAAAAATAGGGCAAATCAATAGCGGTAAAGGGCTCCAGAGATGTTTTGAGGCTATTGAGGATTGAAAGACAGCAGTTTTGACTCAGGGATCCTCAGTGACTTTTTTTTTTTTTTTTTGCGGTACGCGAGCCCCGGATGCGCAGGCTCAGCGGCCATGGCTCACGGGCCCAACCGCTCTGCGGCATGTGGGATCCTCCCGGACCGGGGCACGAACCCGCGTCCCCTGCATTGGCAGGCAGACTCTCAACCACTGCGCCACCGGGGAAGCCCTCCTCAGTGACTTTTAATAATGCGATGTCAATGGAGAGATGAAAGCCAAAGCCAGAATCCTGCATTACAGGGTGAACTGATGGTAGGGAAGAAGAGTCCATGGAGATGTTTGACAGTGACAGGAAGGGGAGACAAGATGATAGCATGTGGAGGTGTCTGGGTTACCAGAAAAATAGTTTCCTCACTATCTTTACTTTCCCCTCCTCCCCCTGTAGGAGAATCCTTTGTTTAAAGGCAGAAGTGAAGAAACCTGTGAAATAGGAATCAAGGGAATTTTGCTTATTTTGAAACCTGTTCCCCATCAACAGGACTCCGTGTTTTTACAAGTTGAACTTTGTGTGGTTTCTTTCTTTCTTTTTTTTTTTTCTTTAGATACCACAAGTTCATGGAAGGAACAAAATGGAAAAGTCTAAAAGATGGAGTAAAAAGCTACTCAGCAGATCTATATGTTCTTGTTGTATATTGCAGATTCTAGTGAGCTGGATATCTAAGCATTTGATTGTAAGTTTGACAGAGAAGATAAGGAGACAGTTAAAAAAGGTGAAAGAACTAAGATTTGTTGATTTGTTAAATTATTCTGGGGTTTCAGACATCATGTCTATAAGTGGTTCAGAGGGAAGGAAGTTCTTTATCTTGTACTTGCAACTTTTCTGAGTTTGACATTCTTTCAAAAGAAAACAAATAAGGAAAATATAATGCGGATTTTATATAACCAGAAAGTAATTTAATTCCTCTACTGAATTTTGATTTTTTGGCAAACAATTAGTCAGCCACGTTAAGCTGTTTCAGAAATTCAATCTCTCTCTTTATTTCTTTCCTGTAAAATTTCCTTCGTATTTATCAGGTATTATTAAAATTATACTTAATTCTGGTTTGAAGGTAAGAGTTTTACCTAGAGATGAAAAATGTGTCCCCTTTTGACAAACTCTAAATGAAATGTATTTATTCATAATATTGTGCACAGTACAGGTATATTTAAAATTTAAATTATCATTTTTTATAAATAAAAAATATTTTATGAAGGTATCTGGTCAGCATGAAAAATGGCCTGTTATAAATACTGTCCCTCAGATAACCTCATCAACAAAGACCAATTTCAAAAGATCGGCCTTATTTTATATTCTAAAGGTCAGCGGCTTGGTGCTGTTCTGTGTGTAATTTTCTCTGTCATGCTGCTGAACGTTCAGGACAGAACAGAGTGAACTACTGGAATGCTATGATTACATAAGCAAGGATGGATTGCCTGACAAATGGCACAATCAATGAACAATGGAAATTCAATCAGCTGTGACCAAGTGTGGGAGAAAGTCCAAACTCTTATCACCTCCTGGAAGGTGGCTTACTTTTCCTTTGTTCATGCTATATACTGTTAGTTGAGAAAAAAAAATCCAGTGGTTGAAATTATTTGTTTCTCCTTCTCCTCCTGCTTCTTCTTTTCCTTTTCTTTCTTCTTCTTCTTTTTTTTATTTTAAAGAATTTCTGCTTAAGCAGCAACTCCATGAGGGAGATCATTGCTTTCCATTGTGGTGTGACATTTGTGAAAGAAATGTGTGGAAGGCTAATGAATCTTTGTGATAATATATATGAGTGTAATAACTTCTTTAAATTACAGTTTTAGGAAGCACATCTGAATGTAGAAATTATTTAAACCATGTGGTTAGAGAACTTGTGAAAAGTATGAATTACATAAACTTTTGCTGATATTATGGCCAAATGAGGTAAGCGACAGTGCATAGAAAGGAGAAGTATTATTCTTATACTATCTAGGAAAATTGAAGTTTAAGAGTTTCCAGTATGAAATAGTCCAATTGAAAATCTTAGAATAGCTGAAAACAGGTTTTTCAAATACATTGTTTGGATAGCGTTTGATTGATAACTTGTAGGTAAGTAGTGAATTTTACTGATTTAACATATAAGTTGCTCTCAGTGGAAGAAACTCATCTGAAGTCTGTAGGTCTTTGATTTAAGAGATAACTCTGGACAGTAGGAATACGTTCTCCTTAGGTTTTGATGTTAGAATAACAACAATTCCCAAGTATAATTTTTAAGATGTCTCCCAAGAGACATCAGTTAAGTAAAAGAAATTTGGGAAGATTAAGGGAAAAGAAAGAATACTCAGTATCTGCTGTAGACATGATCAATATAGATATTTGTGCAAAAAGAAAAATTAGTACAATAAAATGGTAAAAAAATTTAGTAGTCGAAGGGACATAAAATCATTATTATTGACTGTTTGCTAAAATAACCATAGGCAAATGCAACGGAGCTTAGAAAAATCTACTTTTGCACTAATCTCACTTTGCTTTCTCTCCACACTTCTTTAAAGTTTTCGTAGAGTTTCATCAATTCTCAGTTGAGAATTTAGCGCTTTTCTAAACCACAAATGCCCTGACATTGCCTTCTTCCCAACTCTCCCTGCTTAATCAAGGCCGAATGAAGTTTGTCACTGTTACTAATGGGAATTTGTACGATAAGCCAGCGGTCCCCAACCTTCTGGCACCAGGGACCAGTTTTGTGGAAGACAGTTTTTCCACGGTCGGTGAGGGCTGTGGGGGGATGGTTCAGGCGGTAACGCAAGCAATGGGGAGCGGCGGGGAGCGGCAGATGAGGCTGAGCTCACTAGCCCACTGCTCACCTCCTGCTCTGTGGCCCGGTTCCCAACAGGAAGTGGACCGCTACTGGTCCTTGACCTGGGGGTTAGGGACCCCTGTGATAAGCTATCTTGGTGGGTAGGAGAAAAAAACTATTGAGGATCATTATTTTATTTTATTTTTTTTGGCGGTACGCGGGCCTCTCACTGTTGTGGCCTCTTCCGTTGTGGAGCACAGGCTCCGGACGCTCAGGCTTAGCGGCCATGGCGCACGGGCGCAGGCGCTCCGCGGCATGTGGGATCCTCCCGGACCAGGGCACGAACCTGCATCCCCTGCATCGGCAGGTGGACTCTCAACCACTGCGCCACCAGGGAAGCCCCGAGGATCATTATTAGTGGAGAAAAACAAACTGATCTGGGTTAAAACTTAGGCCCCACTCTTTGAACAATACATTGTCCCAAATAATTATAAAATGGGGACTGTGATGGGTATTATTGTTCAGCAATGTCTGTTCTCTACTTTTGAGCACACAGGAGGATTGGATTTCCCCACCCAGGCGTGGTTATGTGATTAGCTTTGGCTAATGCAACCAGACTGAGGCGTGTCACTTCCTGGTGAAACATTTAGTGGCCAGTGCTTCAATCCTTAGTCCCCTCTGGTCTGTCAGATCCATCGTGGAAGCACCTGTAGCCTGGATTGCTGAGCAAAAATGCATAGATAACAATGCTTCCAGGAGTCCACTTGAAGCCTGAGTAAAGTTGCATGAGTGAGAAGTAAATGTTTTTTCAAGTTGAGAGTTTGCCGTTGTTACTGTGTGTAATCCAGCCTATCTTTATTGATTGTGAAATCAACAATATATATATAATCTATAATAATTACTTCTAGGACTGTTAGAATGAGTAAGTTTGCTCATGTACATAAATAGTGAGTGTCCAGCATATAGTGAGAACAGCTAAGCTTTATGGTATCCATGCTATGAGCCAGGTACAATACTAAGTACTTAAATTTATTTAAGTGTTTGAATTTATTTAATATTTCTAACAACCCTGTGACGTAGGGTACCTTTTATTCTCGTTTAGTGGGTATGGAAATGGAGATACAGAGAGTTTAAGAAACTTGCCTAAACATATAAAACTAGTAAATAGCAGATCTAGGATTTGAACCCAGGCAGTCTGAATTTAGTGTCTGTACTCTATCTAAATATATACTACATTATATTGTTTCTATAATAATTGTCTTAGTTAATTTTAGGTTTTTTTTTTTTTTTTTCTTTTCTTACCCCTTCTCCACTGAAACCACTAAAAGTAATTTAAAAAATCTGGATCGGGCTTCCCTGGTGGCGCAGTGGTTGAGAGTCCGCCTGCCGATGCAGGGGACACGGGTTCGTGCCCCGGTCTGGGAAGATCCCACATGCCGCAGAGAGGCTGGGCCCGTGAGCCATGGCCGCTGAGCCTGCATGTCCGGAGCCTGTGCTCCGCAGTGGGAGAGGCCACAACAGTGAGAGGCCCATGTAACGCAAAAAAAAAAAAAAAAAAAAATCTGGATCTACATGTCAGAAACATTTGGAAAATATCCCTATTATATCTGGAATAATAGATTGATGTTCTTTGAAAAAATAAACTGTTTTTTTAATATAAAATATTTAAAATGTGTACAACAGTCCCAAAAGTGGTGGGAGAGGGGCTTTATATTAATTGTTACCTACTTTAGAAATGTTGCCTGGACAGTAGAAAACAATATTAAGCCCTTCTCTTAAAAATGCTGTGTTGGTTTTCTGGCTTAAGGAAAATCTATAATGGCCACATTACTCATTGCTTGTAGTATGCTTTAACATTATTTTTATGAGAACATGGTAATAAGTAGCCTAATTAATTCATATAATTATGAATATTTGAAAATTTTCCTTTCCTTCAACTTCTCAGTAAAAGAAAATACTAGGACTTGTTGTATGTTTGTAATTATGGAAGTTGTTGATTTTGATTACTTTTTTAATGCATTCAAGTATAGTATTCTTTGCTGTTTTGCTTTCATTGCTTTTCATCTTGATCCTAGTGCAGGTGGACAGGCCTTGATAAATGGCGTATGTTAAGTGCAGAGATGAGTTTTTTTAGCAATCATATTGCATCTGTCTCTCTTGGTTCTAATATGAATATCTTATTTTTGAAATCCAGTACAAGGACCATGAGTTGTGGACTGTCTCACTTACCTGTTGTTATACCATAGGTGTTGCAAAACTTTGGGGAACAAATGATCTAAAAATGTTAAATTTTCCTTTGAATGTTTAGGGGGTGAAACACAATAATATTTGGAGAGTCTGTAATAGATTGAGAAGGAAACTCACATGTGATTATTCTCTAGCTCATGACTGAGCTATTCATTCCTTTCTTTAAAACTGAGGCATGCCTCTCAATAATGATAATAATAACAACAGTAATAACACCCATGGCAATACAACAGCCGTCACTAATTATGGGGCACTTGCTCTGGGTCAGATGCTATGCTAAGACTGTATGTATTTTTTGAATCCTTCTGACGCCTTGTGAGATAGGTTTAGTTATAATGCATTTTTATGACTGTGTAAACTAAAGGACAGAGAGATTAAGTGACTTGTAATATAGCGGTAGACTTAATTTTTCACACCCATTGGGCCACATGGTAAAAACCTAATTTTGGTAATGAGTTGTGACTACACTCTTTAACTTCTTCTGTCTGGCTGTCATATGACTGTACCTAGAAAGTACAAAGGAATGAAAACAATGTTAAAATTTTTAAAAAAATTTAATCAGAGATGCAACTTCCTTTCTCCCATTTGTCTCCTAGGTTTCTATGTGTCTTCCACTCTCCTCTCATTTTAGTGGAATGTAAATCTTCACTGTTTTCCCAGAGTCAACTTGCACATGTCTTCTTGACAAATGGTTCTTTCCTAAAAAGCCCATCACCTTGAATCTTATTTCCCTTTAAGCTAGTTTGGCAAAGAATGCTCAATTCCCATCTCCATTTAGTCACTATACACCCACTATATAAGCTCATACTCCACTGATACTTTTCTCTTACCAGTAATTAAGAAAATCACAACTAGGTGATAGAAGGGCAGGGGTCAGATCTCAGTCACCTTTGTTGTTATCTCTGCAGTAGAGTGCACATAACCTTGTATATATCCATCAGACTGATTTTAAAACTTCACCACATAGAGATTAACCTTCTTAATCCATCTTCTAAATCTAGGTTCTTATATAAATTACAGGTAGATATTACCTGAATCATCCATCCCACCAAGACCCAAAATGATCCATGAATCTTCTTTCTACCTAGGCATCAGAGGGTTTGAAATTTTCTTGTCTTCATGGGTCTAAGTTTTACTATGAGGCAGTTGGCTCCTTTTGCTTCTCTTCAACATATTTATCGAGGCCTCAAGCCAAAGACACACATACTGCAAGGAGGGAAATACTTTACTTATATGGTACAGACCAAGTTCCCATGTGAGTATGGACTGGGAAAGTTGTCTCGGCACATATCAGGTTCCAAGAATTTCAGATTTAAGAGTTGTATCAGTATCATGTTACCAGATTATCATATTTTAGTCTTTTTTTTTTTTTTTAGTAAATATCTTAACCAGATAAACCAAATTTTATTTAACAAAGAAAGCCCACTGGTTAAAAGTAATAAAAGACAAATATTATATGATTTCACTTATATGTGGATTCTAAAAACCAAAACAAATTACAAAACAAAACAAAAACTAAGCTCATAGATGCAGAGAACAGACTGGTGGTTGCCAAAGGGGAGGGGGTTGGGGGTAGGTGAAATGAGTGAATGTGGTCAAAAGGTACAGACCTCCAGTTGCAAGATGAATAAGTCCTGGAATGTAATGGGCAGCGTGGTGACTACAGTTAATAACGCTGAATTGCATACTTGAAAGTTGCTAAGAGAGTAAATTTTAAAAGTCCTCATCATAAGAAAAGAAAAGAAAAAAAATTTGTATACCGTGTACTCAAATATCGAATCATTATGTTATATACTGAAATTAATATAATGTTATATATGGATTATACCTCCATTTAAAAAACAAAACGAAAGAAAGAAAAAAGTGACAGCTATGAGATAACATAAAAATATTATTTCTCTAGGATACATTTATGGTATTGCCACAAATGATAAAAATGTTAATATTTACATTGTTGGGAATAAAAGCTGATCTTAATCTGATAAAAGCTTGAATTTTAGAAAAATGCAAAACTGATTTTATTATTATTTTAAAATGTTGAGTTCTCACTGCTCAAGATCTTCAACATATATCTACTCTAAACATCTCATTTCACCTGAATATTTCAAGAACTGCTTGAAATGTAATTTGTTGTTACAACCTTAGATCTTACAGCCTAAGATCCAACTTAATGAAATTTCCTTTCCTTAGTTTAATTTATAAAAGGATTAATTTTAAAATTTATAATTAGAAAAAAAAAATTTTTAACATCTTTATTGGGGTATAATTGCTTTACAATGGTGTGTTAGTTTCTGCTTTATAACCAAGTGAATCAGTTATACATATACATATGTTCCCATACCTCTTCCCTCTTGCGTCTCCCTCCCTCCCACCCTCCCTATCCCACCCCTCCAGGTGGTCACAAAGCACCGAGCTGATATCCCTGTGCCATGCGGCTGCTTCCCACTAGCTATCTACCTTACGTTTGTTAGTGTATATATGTCCATGAGAAAAAATTTTTAATTAGGAAGATTTTCTTTTTCTTATTAAATATCTAGTTATTTCAAATATTGTATTTGATGGAAATGATAATACTCAAATCAAAATCTCTTAAATCCTAAAAGATGATTTTACTCTGTACATGTGTACTTGTATGAGTGTGTGTGCATGCACATATGTGAGTGTGTTTGTGAGTGTGTGTTGAAGTGTTACACAATACAAAATATATTATCACAGTAAGAATAGCACCAGTAATACTCCTTACCATAGTTTTTTTAACTTCTCAAGAGAATACGTTCTTAAAGAAGAATTTAGGGAAAGTTAAGTAACTAGCTCATGTTCACTTAGAATGCAGGTGGCAGATCTTGGATGAAAAACCAAATCTGTTAGACTTTAGAGTGTATCAGCTTCTCATTGTGTCATATTTCCTCTCCAGTTAATCCTGTTTTATCCTCATACTACTGGTGTTAACAGATTTAAAAGCAAGTCAGATGCCCACACACAGACACACACACACACACGTTTGTTGACCTGTTAAAAGTGGAGTTTTTTGGCTCTAGAACTTATCCATTCCTAACTCAATTGTTCCTTCATTTATTCTCTCATTCTTTCTCTTGTTCACTCATCAAATGTTTGAATGCCTCCTACATGCCAGGCACTATTCCAGGTGCTGAATGAGAGTCCAGGTAGAGTATAACTTTGAGGTATGATTTCATACATCAAAGAAAAAAAGTGTTTTTGCTTGTAATGAGACAGCTTTCATTTTCCTGTTTAATAAAAGGAGAGTAATCATGAGTGATATCTAGTTATTATTTTCTGAAAATATGGGTAATAAAATTTGCTTTTATTTTACAATCTACTCTGAATTACCTTTGACTGTTGAGGTGTGAGTGACTAGAACACCCAGGCTCACATTTTGATGAACAGTGGTCATTTTGTAACCAATGAATCCTTTAATAGATAAAAGAGTCAACCAATTTTAACTTTATCCCTTTGTGCAGCCTCTCATTTTCTGCTAGAGGGGCTAACACACAGGAAGGTGAAGAAAAGACAAGTAACAAAAAAGAGAATAAAGAGACATAATGGGCTTGGTTAGCACCAGCTGGATAGTGAACTCTTGGATAATTGAGCAGGCTGCACTGTGTCCAAGTTTCAAATTATCGAAATGTGAGTGGAAAATGTTTTATCTATGATATGATATGTAGATAGTGGGAGAATTGGCAAGGATAGAGCAAAGATGTAGTTTGTGACCTTGTTCTTAGATTTTTTGATGATAAAACTAGGGAAAAAAGAAAAAAATTTGTCTACTTTTCTTTTTTTATTAGTTTTTATTGGAGTATAGCTGCTTTACAGTGTTGTGTTAATTTCTACTGTACAGCAAAGTGAATCAGCTATACGTATACATATATCCTCTCTTTTTTGAATTTCCTTCCCATTTAGGTCACCACAGAGCACTGAGTAGAGTTCCCTGTGCTGTACGGTAGGTTACTTTCCTTAATGTTTTAACTTACACTCAGTGGTATCTGGTTAGTTAGGTTGGATTTAGTTTCTGTCTATGTGTAAAGTTGTTTTGGTGAGAGTGAAGGTGGGAAATTGGAGGGGATATAATCTGGCTTAGGTAAAGGAGCAGCGGTTTTATAATCATAAAGCCTAGGTTTGAGATCTAAGTTTTGAATTACTTTTCATTGACATTTGTTATTCAAAAGTAATTCTGATTGAAATTTAGGTTTATGCTTTTCCCCCACAAAGGTGCAGTATTACTTTAAGTTTTAATTAGATGAACTCAGGAAAGCCAAAATAGGTGGAATATCAATTATAGTTCAATATGTAAATAATTCTTAGTATATATCTTGGTATAGTCGGTATATTTCCCTTCAGTCTTTTATTTTCTTTTTAAATTTTTATTTTGGAATTATTGTAGACTCATAAGAAGTTGCAAAAATAGTAGAAAGAGGTCGTTTGTACCCATCACTCAGCTTTCCCCAATGGTAACATCTTACATGACTATAGTACATTATCAAAACCAAAACTGACATTTGTACGATAGTTACTTAGATGGCAAACCTTATTCAGATTCACGACCAGTTTTTGTACACACATATTTTTGTATGTGTATGTGTTGTGCCTTTTAAAAATCTATTATCTCTGTCTGTTTGTCAGTCTGTTTGACTCTCTGGGTCTCTATTTTTGTTCTTACAGAAAAATAGAATTATACTGTTCATATTGTTTGATAACTCATTTTCCCACTTGGAATAAGTTGTGATGTTTCCATTCCTCTATTCTTCTATTTCATGATTTTTAGTGTATGCAGAATATTTAAACATATTGGGTGAATGTAAGATTATTTATTTCACAATCCCTTCCTGTTGATTTTTGGGTGGTTTCTCTTTACTTGCAGAAATACTTGCTTTTTTGGACGCAGCATTCCAAAGATTTCTCTGTCCCTGTGTCTGACTGTCCATCTGTCTCTCTCTGTTTCTTTCTTTCCTTCCTTCTTGCTGATGAATTCTTAGAAGATTTCTGGGTCAAAGAGAAATTATACGTTTTTTGATGTATATTGTCAAAATATTTCTCCAAAAATATTAAGAAATATTGTGAATAAGACTCCACAGTCTTTTTCCTTACGAAACATTTAGAGAATAAATAAAAGTAATAATTTAGTGGACCCTGAACATGGGGCGTTGTAAACTCTTAACATTGTGCGTTGTAAACTCTTAACATTGTGTCACATTTGCTTCAGATCGTTTTATTTTAAGCAATAACACAAACAAAATTGATGCTCCCTGTGTATCTCCCTCAATTAAATAATCTTTACAGAAACAATCTCAGAATAATTTACAAGGCTCAATGGGAAGAAAAAGTTCTTTTTAGACCTTCTAAAATGATTGATTGTATCCTTCCACTTTAATAAGAGCTTGTATAGGACATCTCTCTGTGGACATGAGCTAAGTGTGCAGAATGAGTTAATGAATGTGGTGTCTGCCTTCTGGGAGCATCAGCTGTAGAGGACAGTTTCATCAGAACATTGCAGCGTATCGTTCTGCCTGAGTTATAGCCTTAAAGAGAGAGAAATGGATAGTTAAGGTGAAGATGTAATATGAACACAGAAAAAATATGCAGTCCTAAAGTCCTAAGGTTTAGAGCACGTTAGTTTCAATCCTTACCTATTTCTCCCCTTTCTTCCCATTCCTCCTTAACCAAAGCAAGATGACACTATGTCAACAAATTGGCTTTCCCCTGACCTGCATGGTGCTGGGACTGCTCTCTCTTCTCCTTTCTCCCTCTCCCCCTTTCCTTTTTGTTCCTTCTTCATCACGTTGTCATGGCTATCATTAGGATTAAATGCTAAAAGGCATCTTCTCTCCCTTCCAACAAATATCGGTTCACATTGGAGAGTGTACCTCCTCTTCTGCCCCCTCCTGATTCCCTGGATGGTTCTGAGGTTTCAGGGTTACCTGCTTAGGGTCCCCGTGGGCATCCTGGTCTCTGTCTGGTTTTCTAGGAACCTGCTCTGATTTGGAGTTTGGTTCCTTATGAGATCATCATGACCTGTTTCCGAGTTGGCTGGTTGAGGACCACTGCTCCAAAGAGTGTCCTCAGTAGCTCTCTTGAATAGGGCTGACTGATGAAGTTTACTTTCCTTTAGAATGTACTTTTAAACATATATTTATTGGGAATTATATTTAAATTTTAATAAATTTATGCTTTGAAATTTAAACATCTCTATCTTCACTTTTACATTTGACCTTTAGTTTTAATTATAATTTTATCTTTTCCTCATTTGAATGAAGCTGAATCCCATTTCCTTTTGCTTCAATTCTTTGTTTTTCCTGCATTTCCTCTAGAATAAAAATAAAACAAGCAAGATAAAATTGTGTCCTCATCTTCTGCTTTGAATTTAGCTGCCAAGCATGACTCACAACCTGGGGATCTTTAGGATCATTCATTCATGCCTTCTCTCTCTGTTGACAGTGGATCCAGTTCAGATAACAGGTATTGATTTCTTGAAAGCCTTTCTTTTTATTCTTTTTCCTGTTGGCTGCATTTCTCACTGGCAATTCACTCAATTTTAATCCGAGTTGATCTGGCAGAGGTGTAGATGCCTGGGCTGTCCTTTCATGCTGAGATGAGGGCAATCTGTGGCGAAAGCTAGTGGGATGGGGCCAGGTTCTGAGTGTACTCATGTGGAAAGTATCAGTAGGGCTAAAGAACAGATTTCTCTTTGCGTTATGTTTCTTTGTTAAAATGTTGTCCTATAGAGAGATGTGCTTTCCAACTACTTTTACAAAAACAATATCCTAGTGGTTCAATTAACATGAGGTTATTATGCTGCCCCAAGTAAGCAGTTACCCAATTTGGAGGGTTTCCCGGAACAGTCAGTTCATACTGCCCAAGGCCAAGTACCTGTAATTTAGATGGGATGTCACAGTGTGAACAAAGCAATATGATGCGCTCTTAAAAATGCTTAAAGCCTTCTCTGTTTGTGTGCAATTGTAGTCTTTTGAGTGCGTCATTGTTTTTGCTGAGCAGTTACCTCATGAGACTCTTTTACTTATTTGTGTTAATGTGTCAGAAGAGTACTACTTCAATTCACATTCATTCACACTTGTAACATATATTTAAAAATAATTATTGAGGGACTTCCCTGGTGGCACAGTGGTTACGAATCTGCTGCCAATGCAGGGGACAAAGGTTCGAGCCCTGGTCCGGGAGGATCCCACGTGCCGTGGAGCAACTAAGCCCGCGAGCCACAACTACTGAGCCCGCATGCCACAACTACTGAAGCCCGTGCACCTAGGGCCCATGCTCTGCAACGAGAAGTCACTGCAATGAGAAACCCATACACCACAATGAAGAGTAGCCCCTGCTCACTGCAACTAGAGAAAGCCCACGTGCAGCAACGAAGACCCAACACAGCCAAAAATAAAATAAATTAATTAAAAAATGTTAAAAAAGATAAAAATAATTATTGAGAATTTGCTGTGTGCCATTAATGAGCTAGCACATGGTCTTTGCCCACAGCAAACAGTGTCTAGTGAGGATATAAGAATTACTCAAATTAGCACACAGACATGGAAAATTGGAAATTCATCATATTTTCCCTGGAGTGGGAAAGCACTGGGTTCCAGTGTGCCATGTGTTAGTTTGATAATTCTGGGAAGTTATTTGACCTCTCTAAGCCTCATTTCTCGTCTGTAAAATAGGAATAACACTGTCTTCCTGAAGGGGTAGTGCGTGGATTAAATGATTTACCAAACTCAGAACCTGGCACATTATTGGTAATTAACAAAATGTTACTCCCTCTCTTACTTCAAAATTATGTATTTTTCTTTCTTATTTCAGGTGTCCCTTAAAGAGAACATAAACCTGATACACAGAGATGATGTGACCTCAGTTTTCTTTGATACACCCTTCTTCCTACTTCTAGCTCCTTTGATTTGTTTCTATACCTCCCCCACATTTTGTTTTTAACTTCCTGTTACTTTCTAGGCTAGTCAATAGATCCTCACTGATTCTGTTTCCTCGTTTGCCTCCCAAGAGTGACCTGAAATCCCTTTCTGAAGAGGGCATTCCCCTTTAATGGCCTCCCCTTTCTTAACGAGGTATTCAGGGCTTTTAAGGTAAGGTTTGCACTGCTCTTTCTTGCCTTAGCTCTTGTTATGCTCCCACCCCAAAACACACATCTCTTCTTTCAGTGGCACTGATGCACTTGGACTTCCAAAACAGAACCTGAACTTTGCCCTGTTTTTTACTTCCCCATTTGCCAATGCCATTAAAAAACAAACAGTATTTCCATTAGTTTTCAGTCCCTGTCCCCTCAGCTACCTTCATGTTTCACCCTTCTCTTTTAATAAAATTCAGTTGAAAGATTTGCACAAGATAAGAGGAGCTAGAACATTCCCCTTCTCTTTACATGCTGACTTCTTGGCCATGTTGTCTATTCTCCAGGTCCTCCTCTCCCTTACACTCTTGCATCCACTGAAAGGTAGCCTCAGGCCTTGTCACTCTACCCAAATTACTCTCCCAAAGTTCATCAGTGCCTATTTGTTGCTTAATTCTATGGACTGATTTGAAGTCCTTACCTTGCTTGGTCTCTCTATAGTATTTAACTCTGGGGACCACATCTACCTCTTTGAAATTCCCCACAACTGTGTTGTTCAATATAGTAGTCAGTAAGCCATCTGTGGTTATTTAAATTTAAGTTTAATTTAATTAGAATTAAATAAAATTTAATTTATGTTAGCTAATGATGCTATTGAGTATTTGAAAGGTGGCTAGTGCAATTGAAGAACTAAATTTTATTTACTTTTAATTAGTTTGAATTTAAATTTAGCCAGCCACTTGTGGCTAGTGGCTACCCTGTTGAGCAGTGGAGATATGAAACACTTCCATCATCACAGAAATTTCTGTTGGACAGGGCTTCTCTGGAGAAAGGATTGGCAGAGTTTTTCTTTAAGGTGCAAAATGGTAAATATGTTTGGCTATGCAGGCCAGATAGCTTCCATTGCAACCACTCAGTTCTGCTGTTGTCAAGCAAAAGCAGCCACAGAGAATATATAAACAACTGAGTGTGGCTGTGTTTCAATAAAACTTTATTTACACAAACAGGTGGTTGTCCAGATTTGGCGTGAGGCTAGGGTTGCTGACCCTTCTAGAGTCCCGGTTTCTTTGATAGATACTTTTTTCATTCTCTTCCTGTTTTTACTCTAAAAATTTTCTTTTCATTCTTCTGTATTTCTCAGATCTCTCCCTCATTTCCATCTTTATCATCACACTTGATTATTGCAAAATATCTCTATCAGTCCTCTCTCCTCTTGTCCTGCTGCAGCTCATTGTACCCATTGCCACAAAAGTGTTCTTTCATAATTCATCTAAGCCAGATGCTCGTTTGTAGATGTATGTAGTGATAGTAATCACCTCATAGCATTACTGAAAGGAGTCAATGAAATGTGTATAAAATTGTGCTCATGGTGGGTGTAGAGTTCTCTCACATTAACTCATCCACACAGAATAGTGGTTGTGACTCAGAGCCTGACAGCCTGACATCCAGTCCCAGCTTGTCACGCTCCAGTGTGGACCTCAGATAGGCCACTTAACTTCTCTGTACCTCAGTTTCCTCATCTGTAAAATGAGGGTGATATTAGTATACACACAGAGTTGTTAAGAGAATTAAATGAATTAATTTGTATTAAATGCTCGTAGTATTGTCTTGGTAAGTGCTATGTAGTTGGTTTTTATTTTATTTTCCTAGTTTCACAGATGAGGGAAGAAAGGCCTAGACATGTTAATTTGCCTACAGTCATACAGCTAGTAAACAACATGTCTGAGATTTGAACTCTGGCCTTTTGACTTGAAAGCCCAAGCTGTTAACTATTGATGCATTCCTTACAACATCCAGCCCTCTCCTTACCACATATCTGCAGTTGGAATTAAACTCTTTTTTATTGCGCTTTCATCATACTTAGTTTGTACTTCTGTCAGGAAATTTGCCACGTTTTGCTGCTTCTTATAGTTTTTGCAAATTAGTCTGCCTTTCAGAGTGGAGAACATGTACCCAGTTATATTTTTTCCCCTTCCTTCACAGTCTCAGTTCTAATCAACAACAAATTATTTACTGTTAAATTTGTTGAACAGAAAAATGTTTTAAAAGGGTTATTGACAGTTAATACTGGGGGTTATAATCTGCCATAGTCTTCTTATAAAATAATGAATTATCAATTATAAAGATTATATGTTCATCACTATTTTAGTATATAGATTTAGTGTTTTAGTATACAAATAACCAAATGTGTTCATCATCTTTGAATTGTTTTCAGTATGTTGGCTTCAGGTTTATTTAACTTTTGAAAAAGAGCTTGGAGTTTGTTTTTGTTTTTTTCTGAAACTGTGATGAAATGAAGACCCACATAGGTCATCCAGGAAGGAAATTATAATCTGATCTGAAGGAAGTAAACTCATATCAGAAGGTAAATTATAAGTTAGACTTTCCAGTTATTTAATAATGAAAATTTGCAGAGTACAGAGCAGCTGAGAGTACAGAGAGGGTTACAACATTGTCACCACTAAATATGGTTGTGCTGGAGGAAGCTTTCAACAGTTATTTTATGCAAGTCAAAATATGACAGTTTGTGAAAGAGTTTCATAGGCTACACTGTTGAAAGTATATTAAATCAATTTTATTCTTGGCAAAGGAGGCAGTGGTGGAATTGAGAGGAACATTTTAGACTTTACCAATTTAACTTTACATTGCTGGGTAATCAAATCCACAGAGTAAATGCTATCAATTTTCCCCTCTGACACGGGGATTATTTATTTTTTTTGAGTGTCAGCGTTTTATTTCCTTTTGTAATGTTTGAAAACTGACAATAAATACATGCTTAAAAAAGAAAATTTAACCCTCAACAGAGGGGAAGTTGATGGTTATAGGAATTGATGGGAACAGAAGAATCATGTGAAAATTTGCCAGTAGCTTTTTCTGGCATCCAGAGATCAAGACCATGGCGCTTGTCAGGCTCCCTACCTCTTAAAAATCTTTTAGACATCCACCCACATTCACTGACTTAGCCCAATGTGTGGGCCAAGTACACACTCCAGTCTAACTCATTTGATGAAGAAAGCCAAAGTCAAATGCAGGGTAGGCTAGAATCAAATATTAGGAAAGACAGAGAAGACTTAGGTCAGCTAAAGTGAAGAACAGAAGAAATACAACTCAAGGCAGACTTTTTCCAAAGAGCTGAGTCCAAGGTTTTATGCTAGATGTAAGCTAGCAGGGCTTGATGAGAAAAAGGCAAAGGAAAATAGAAAATTATGTTCAGGACATCTAGAACGAATTTCAGAACCTTTCTTTTTTTCTGAGCCCCTTCTGCATACCCTCAAGCCCCGCCTCTGTGAACTCAGACACTGATGATGATGGCTTGTCTCTGACTCCTTTTCAAGGAATCTAACATTACTGTAGTGACTATAGAATTACACTAGCTGAGATTCCTCCTGTTTCGTTTGTCCTGGAATGCATCCCTTTGCCTTTTAAATTATGAAATATGACAATTTTAAAGCTTGTTTGAATTTGTGAAAATTTATGGATCTTAAGACTTTTGTATCAGGATAGATTAAGTTATGCTGTAGGAATAAACAACCCTCAAATCTCCCCGTTTTAAAATAGCCCAGGAGTATCTCACTTATACTACAGGTTTATCTTGGGTTACCCAAGAGATTTGCTCCATGTCATCCATCCTCACTCAAGGATATAAGCTAATAGTGCAGTTGCCATTTGGAGTATCCTTGTGGCAGGGAGAAGGAGAAGTTGTCAGCATGCATTTGCTCTTGAAGACTGCTTGCATTCCTTCTGTTGCCATTGCACGGGCCAGAGCAAGCCACATGGCCACACCTCATTTCAAGTGTATATGAAAGTGCAGTCTTACAAGTGCCTGGAATGAGGACAACCAAAATGATATGGACAGCAGGAATGATGACCACAGATTTATGACAGATCTCTCTATGTGATTTGAAGATTCTATCTAGCTATTTATTATTGACTGTTCAGCTGCTGCTTGAAGTTAATACTGGTGAGAATAAAAAGAAGGAAGTTTCTGTGGTCCAAATTTTAGTTCTTAAAACTGAGTTTAGATGTTATCATAAGTGTAAGAAATGCTTCTTTTTACCAGAAGAATATTCAAGAAGGTGTTTTTATTAAATTAGAATGTTTTTCATTAATGACAGTTATACTGATTATAGAGTTGATGATTGAGTCACATCAGGAGACAAGCCATCTAGACTGTTAAAGCTTTTAATGTTATTTAAATATATTTAAATCATGTATTCAATATATAAATACATGCTCATAAAAATTAAATAACAGAGGAAGTACGTATCATATAAAAATATAGACCATCCCTTCTCCATACTGTCCCCCAACTTTCTCTTACCCAGAGTTTACTACTGTTAATATTTTCTTGTCCATTTTTCTAGACTCCTTCTTGTGCTTTTATGCAACAGAGATGAACACATAAGCAACTTGCTTTGGTTAAGTTAAAAGCACATTTTGGAGATAAGTATATATATCCACTCCTAAATTTGCTTACCAACTAATTTATTTGCTTACCAGCTTTACTTGAGAATGCCAGTTTCTCTTTTCTTTCACCAACAGTGTGTATTATATTTTTATACCAATCCAGTTTAGAAAAATGGCATCTCATTATTGCTTTAATGTTCATTTTCCTGGTGTTTGTAAGACTGAGCACTGTTTTTATGTTTATTGGCCATTATCATTTTTTTTCTCTATGGGTAGTGTGCTGAAATTCTTTGCCTATTGGATTTAAAATTTTTTTCTTATTGACTTGTAGGAACACTTTAAATATTATTGAAGTTGCAAATATACCTTTCCCCTTGTTATTTATATTGAGAGTATGCCCTCCCCACACCTCAGCTTTATTTTGTCTTCTAACTCATATACACACACATACATGCACACACATACACATAATACACACATGCACACACACACACACACACACACACATATGCTCATCTGAGTGTCAAGATTCAGCAGGTAGCTGAGTACATTTCAAAACCCAAGTAAGGATCCTTGTTCACTTGTCAATGAATACAGGTTTTGACTGCTAGAGTCATTCTTCCTATAATTGTTTGAGGGAGAAGAGGGGATTTCCATGTGGCAATCGTATGTAGAGTTTCTAGGCCTTTTAGAAGTTGTACAGAGCCTTGTTCCTATTTTACAGGTCCTGAATCTTTGGGACGATCATCCATGCAGAAATTATACTTAGTTTAGAAAGACTTTAGACAGGTTAAGTATTGTATGATGTGTGTGTGTTTGATTATGTCTTAATTTTCCATCTAAACATCAATGCCCATTCTTTATTCCTACCTCCCTCTGATCTGGGAGTTATTTCAGAGTTTTATTGAGAGAGGTTTTTTTTTTTTTTTCGGTACGCTGGCCTCTCACTGTTGTGGCCTCTGCCGTTGCGGAGCACAGGCTCCGGACGCGCAGGCTCAGCGGCCATGGCTCACGGGCCCAGCTGCACCGCGGCATGTGGGATCTTCCCGGACCGGGGCACGAACCCGTGTCCCCTGCATCGGCAAGTGGACTCTCAGCCACTGTGCCACCAGGGAAGCCCGAGAGAGGTTTTTTGGTGAGCCTTTGTATTTCCTTCTTAGGGTTTATAGGTTCCTCATGAATGTAGAGTATTCTGTGGTATGGCTCTATAAATTTTTCTACACCTTCCTTTTCTTTCTTTTAACTTAGCAGTATATAAAATGTCACGGAAATCTTTCAGTATCATACGCTTGGATCTGTCATGTTTCTCATGATTTCTGGATTAAGCAGTCACTTTGCTCCTATCTGTTTTATATGTTAAAACTTTTTCCACTGTTCTGATCTGGGGCTAGCACCATTTCTAGTGGCTCCATATTGCTTTCAATTTTATTTCAGGTTTATATTTTTTTCTGTTATTCAAGTAGGTTACGGGTTACATTCAGGTTGCTTCCAGTTTTCTGCAGAAGGAATTCAGGGCAGGGGTTGGGTAGGATAAAGAGTATGAAATTTTTCCTTTCTGCAACAGAACTAAATCTGACTGAGTTTAAAAAGAGAGCTAGTCAAAGACTCTATTAGTAGAATATTCCAGTAGTTCTATCTAGTAGCTATATAGCCCTGACAAAGTTGCTGATATGTGTGTGTGTGTGTGTGTGTGTGTGTGTGTGTGTGTGTGTGTGTGTGTGTATATAAAATACTAATACGTATGGGAAGAATGCAGCATCACAGATGAATGAGGACAGTAAGGATTAGTCAAAAAATGATGCTTGGCAAATTGACTACTGATAAATAAATATAATTGTACTGCCACATCATAATATATATATATCTATATATAATATATATACACACATATAGTACATGTGTATAACATATAACAGATTTTACATACAGATTATATACATATATGAATAAATTAATGGTACATTTAAGGCATCAATATAAAAAATTAAATCAGAAGAGAGTAGTATGAATTAGAGGGAAAAATTGTGAAGGAAAATTATGAGTTTATTTGACTACATACAAACTTAAAATATCTTTATATCAGGAAACACTATGAATTAAAATTAGTGAATAAACTGAGAATATAACTTGTAACAATGTCAGACTTAATTCAATGTCCTATATAAAGAACTTTTAAAAATTGGTAAGACATTGTGTTTAATACTAGTAATCACATAAACCAAAATTAAAACTTCTAAAACTGCTGCTAAAATTGCAGAAGATTGAGAAGAATCTGTGTTTAGAGGAGTGTGATAAAATGAACTTTCAGGTAATGATGACGGTAATATAAATTGATTCAATATTTCCGGAAAGCAGTTTGGTTGTTTGATGTGTGAAAGTGTGTGTGTGCTTGATTGTAGGAATCTTGCTGGCATATGTAATAAAAAGCAGTGTGACCAATATTTCTCTACAAGAAACATCATCCTGGGGTCATTTAAAATTACGGAAATATTGTGAAAAGGAATTTGCAACAATGCAGGATAACTTTGTGCTTAAATAGTGCTGCGGAGGCTATTACTGAACAGCAGTTGAATGGAATATTATGCCTTCATTAAACGCATTCTGAGAGTTGTTCAGATCATTGGAAAAAACCCATAATGTACTCTTAAACATAGAGACAGAATATTTACATATAGAAAATATAAAATACTCCAAAGTATATTTTCTCAGTTTTCTGCAGTGAGCATTAGTTATTTTAATAATCTGGGGAGACAAACCATTTAAAACCTTCTCATAAATTTAGAAGGGGTACTGAAGAGACAGCACATAGAAGGCATTCAGTTGACCTTTACTGAAATGATTTGATTTTAACTGAAATAAGAATCTTCTCATAGTAGAAAAATCAAATCTTTGAGCCAGGAGGCCCTTTGCAGGTCACTTGGTCCAGTAATCCGCAGTAAACCAGTCCTTAAATTTAGCCAGTTTATAGTGGTATATTCATTACCTATAACCATTTCTGGAGCCATGCCAATGTGTTACTTCCTCCAACAGTTCTTGCTTAACACTGCTTGCAGGCCTTTCCCTCTGCTTGAATTTCCTTCCTGTCTGTCCCAAAGGGTACCCTTAAAATTCTTTAAGTTTCTTTAACGGCATCCTTCAAAAAGAAAATGCTAGGGTACAAGTAATTTAAATATTAAACCACCCAAAATTTGCAAATAATTGGAAAGAAAATCTGAAGTTCTTTGAGTATTGCCTGTAGAGTTACTGCTGTTTGATGTTCATGGGGTTGGTTCCGTAATATGCTGCCTTTAGCAAGTTGCTGTCAGATGAGTTTCCTCATACATAAAATGGGGTTTACAATAGTACCTACCTCATAGGGTAGGTTTTTTTTAAAGTTGAAGTACAGTTGATGTACAATATTGTGTCATTTTTCAGCTGTACAACAGAGTGATCTGACAATAAAATACATTATGAAATGATCATCATGATAAGTTTAGTAACTGTCTAGCTCCATACAAAGTTACTGCAGTATTATTGACTATATTACATCCTTATGTAGTATACTACATCCCTGTGACTTATTTATTCTATAACTGGAAGTTTGTATCTCTTAATTCCCCTTCACATATTTTGCCCAAACCCCTATCCACCTCCCCTCTGGCAGCTACCGATTTGTTCCCTGTATCTGTATGTCTGTTTCTCTTTTGTTTTGTTTGTTAATTTGTTTTGTTTTTTTATATTCCATATATAAGTGAGAATATATGGTATTTGTCTTTCTTTGATGTATTTCACTTAGCATAGTACCCTCTACGTCCAATAGCACAATTTCATTCTTTTTTATGGTTGAGTAATATTCCTGTGTGTGTGTGTGTGTGTGTGTGTGTGTGTGTGTGTGTGTATGTATGTATGTATGTATATCTTCTTGATCAACTCAACACATCTATTGATGGACATTTAGGTCGCTTCTGCATTTTGACTATTGTAAATAGTTATAAGGGTGCATATATCATTTTGAATTAATGTTTTTATTTTCTTCAGGTAAACACCCAGAAATGGAATTGCTGGATTTTATGGTAGTTCTGTTTTTAAGTTTTTGAGGAACCTCCATACTGTTTTCCATAGTGGCTGCACCAATTTACATTCCCATCAACAGTGCACAAGGGTCCTTAGGGTTGTTTTTTGATTAGATGATTTCATACACATGAAATATTGGTCTAGAATAAGGGATCAATAAATATTACTTAGAAACTTTCGGGACAAGTTGGACAAAATGCACTTTTTCCTATTCATCCTGTTAAATATAGCTAAAAACATAGGACATTATATATAAAATACACATAAGACTCTGAAAGGAGGAGAGAAGAAACCAAATCAGCTAGGAACTTTGGGACATGAGAAATGACATGGCACTGAGTTCCTTGGGTTTTCTTTCTTGTCTTATATATCCTATACTGAGTGCTGGAGAAGGTGGCAACCTAGAAACACCAATGGGTGCAGAAAAAAAGTTCCAACAAAAACGTCTTTGGACCTTCCCCCTCAAAGGTAAAAGGGGTGGGGAGGGACAGCCTGCCAAGACGACATTTTTGGCCAGTAACTTCCCTAATACAGTCAAACACTATGGAAAGCTCTGTGGCTCCCATCCCATCTTCACCAGTGAAAAGGTGATAGAGAACCTAGACTTCTACTCTTACCAGGCTGTGACAAGGTGTCCTAAACATCGCCACCTCCCCTGGTGGTGTTAGAGAAAGTTATATCAGGAATTGGAACTTTCATTATGGCTAAGATAAAGAGGTAAGAAGGATCTTGCCCCTGGCATTGTCAGTGGAGTCCATGTGGGGAGGCGAAATGAGGTGCCATTCCCCACTATCAGCCAGGATGATGTAATGGAAGCCTAGTGGGATCCTGAACTTTTACCCTAGCTCAGCAGTAATGAGGTACCCCTTACTCTCATGAGTGTCTGTGGAGGCCTAATGGGGAGCTGGAACTTACACCTGAACCTGGTGGTAATGAGTTGTCTCCCTCCCCCACTGACACAGTATCAGAGGAGGCCTGATAAAACAGAAGATTTAAATACGATCTTTAAATAAGCTCCAGAATCTCCTAATAAAATACCTATAATGTCCAGGATACAAACAAAAATCACTTGTCATACCAAGAACCAGGAAAATATCAACTTGAATGAGAAAAGCAATCAGTAGATGCTAACACTGAGGTGACAGAGACTGGAATTATTGGACAAGGATTTTTAAAGCAGCCATCATAAAAAAATGCTTAAACGAGCAACTACGAACACATTGGAAACATTTTTTAAAAAGCCTCAATTAAATAGAAAGACTCAGCGAAGAAATAAAAGATGTAAAGAAAAAAACAAATGGAAATTTTAGAACTGAAAAATATGATAATGAAAATAAAAACTCACTGAATTGGTTCGACAGCAGAATGAAAACCACAAAGGAAAGGATCAGTGAACTCAAGGATAGAAAAAATATATATTTATAAATGAATGAATTAATAGGATATTGTGGACTAGGACACCAGTCAGGATGTCCAGAGACTTGGGTTGCAGGTATGGCTTTTTCCAATTCTCAGCCAAATGTCCTGTGCATTATTCTTTTTAAGACTCCATTCACTCAACTTTAAAATAAAATAGTAAAAACTACCCTGGCTACTGTACATGGATCCTAAATCCAAAGTGTCTTGAAGGTTTACTAGTATTTTCATTCTTCATTTATCAAATATTTATTGGGTGCCTAATATATAGATTCTCAGACTATAAGGAAAATATAGTCTCTGCTGTCAGGTTATAGTAAAATGAGGGAAACATTTAAGTAAGTGGACTAATTGTTAATGTAATATGATAAGTAGTATTGTAGAGATATGTGCACAGGTCTTTGGAACTACCTGGGAGAGGGCGGTGGTAAAGGAGAAGGACAGCCACAGAAAGAACAGCCACAGAAATTCTTTGAATAATGTGAACTCTAGGAATTGCACGTTTTGTAATTCAATATAGCTGGAGCATGGGAAGTTGCATGAGGGGAAATGAAGCTGAGTAGATGAAGGGTCTTTTATATCATCTAAAGATATATACTTTTTATCCTGAGCTTTATGGAAAGGTATTAAATGAGTTTGAGTGCCATTTGATGTGATAATATTTAATTTGAGGAAAGACATTCTAGTAGCAAAGGAAGATGACTTGAGAGGATGGGGTAAGACCTAGGGCAAGGAGATTAATTAAGAGAAAGGAATTGTAACCCAGGTTATCAATGAGAGAACTGAACAATTGCAAAGACAGATGTGACAGTACATACAATCGATAGAATGTGGAGAATGAGGGATCAAATTTAACTTTTGAGTTTCTATACCTTGCAGTGGGTGCAAGGTGGTTCCTTGAAATATGGAAAACAGGAGGAACAAGTTTGCAGTTGAGATGGGCTGTGAGTTGGACGTGGGGTGAAAATGATTATCGTTTTGGACGTATTATTATTTCCAAGGAGAGATGTCCAGCAGGCTGTCGGCTATAAGGAAATGGAGTTCAGAAAGGGGATCAGAGCTGGAGCTAAAGGTGGAAGTTGAAACCATAAAAGTATAGAGATCACCCAAGGAATGTAAATAGAGTGAGCAAAGGGATGGATACAGAATGTTAGAAATTACTGTCAATTAAAGATTTGGCAAAGGAAGGAGATTTCATGAAAAATATTGTTGGTTCGCAAACTGGCCCCCATTCATGGAGGGCAAGGAGAGCCCAAAGAAAGGGGCAGGCCCCTCCAGAATGGTAGGTGGGTGGCAGATTTAATAAGCAAGGAAACTTGCATCTGAGGCGTGTCGTGGGTGGCCAGGAGATCAGTAGATCTCCGCACCCACCCACAGGAATCTTGAAAATAATGTCCTTATCTGGGTTCAGACACATATTCAGTCCAGATGGACTCAACAACACATTGCTTTCTCAAGACTATGTCCTTGAAACAGCTACTAGTATGGGAATAGTAGGTGGCACACATGTTCCAAGGATGGGGGGATCCTCTGATTGCCTGGGTCCAGCTGACAGGTCAACCTGGGGTCACATCCTCTCTGTGAACTCCTTCAACAGATATCTAGAAGGAACAAGTAGGAAGTAGAACAATAAGGCAAATGACAAAGTGAGTCCTCCATGAATCTTTGGAATCGAGAGGGCTCCTTGTTTTATGAAATGTTATGGGCATAATTCAATATTGAGCACAAAGAGTGGTAGAGTAGAAGTGGTAGATAGAGGATAATGACATCATCAAGAAGTGTTCCAGTGAGTCAGTCTTTCATGTGTCTGAAACGTATTCTTTTCAGAAATAAAAGCAGAAACACAAAAATATGAATAAGTATTTTGTGGGAAAATTCTATAAAGTATCTTTCCTTATTTCTGCCAAAATATTGAGTAAATATTTTTTACTTTTTCTTAGTGCGTTAGTTAATTGTGGCCACAGTTATGCTGCATATCACCATAAAAATCTCTGAGCCATAAGGTATTTATTCGTCAGTTAATTTGTAGGTTGTCATGGGATCAACACAACTGGAAATGTTATTCTAAGACAGGGGTCCTCAACTCCCGGGCTGCGGACCAGTACCGGTCTGTGGCCTGTTAGGAACCGGGCCACACAGCAGGAGGTGAGCGGCGGGCAAGTGAGCGAAGCTTCATCTACCGCTCCCCATCACTCACATTACTGCCTGAACCATCCCCCCTGCACCCCCGCTCCCCCGGGTCCGTGGAAAAATTGTCTTCCATGAAACCGGTCCCTGGTGCTGAAAAGGTTGGGGGCCGCTGTTCTAAGACATGTGTCTGGCTGGGTTGGGCTCCTTGCTTCTTTTGGGCTCTGCTCCCATCTGCAAATACTCATTCTTGGCACCAGGCTGAGGAGGAGGCAGCAGTAATACCTGGAGGCTCTTCTCCTGGAGAGGGTGTAGGTGCAGGAGAGCAAGCCGTCGTGTCAGGCGCTTTCAAGCAAGTGCATGCTTCATGACTGCTTATTAGCCAGAGCTGACATCACATGGATGACCCCAAAGTCAAGGGAAGTTCTCTCCACTGATGAAGATGGAGGCAAGAGGAAGAGACAAAATATTTTTAATAGAAGTAAGGGTGAGGAGAAGAGACAATGTTTTTGAGCAAACATCAAATCTATTACACTTGGCAATTCAGAATCATTGTATTAATTACTCATTGTGCTGTACTGTAAGGTCATCATATTCACCATTACTGATGTATACAGGGTCACTTGATGCTGATTAAATGATTCCTCCTCCTACTGCCTTCTGTATCTGTTATTTCTTATTGCTGCCACTGTATCTATAGGCATTCTTAGTTCCCTGCTTCATTTCACACAGGGCTCTTTGAGTGAAGACCTGACAGTGATACTCAGCTATTTAATGGGACTTTTTCTTGTTGCTTCAATATTTTCCTCTTGTTATTTTGCATTTTTATAATATTTGCTAGTCTGACATTGGAACAAATGGACCATTACTATACTTGTATTTTGTATCTAATACTCTCCTTCTAAAAAAGTGGCAAATTCCATGCTCAGGAAAATGAGCTATATTTTCTTAAAAATTTTCTCCATCTATCTACATTATGTCTTTATTTTCAAAGGAACGCACTCAGCAATTGAGATAAAGAGTGGTGAATTGAAAAGTTTTCAAAAAGCTATTAACGTTTTATGTGCATTTTGATTGTTTATTCAGATTATGAAGCATTTCACACATGCAGAAAAGAACTAACCTATTCTTTGTGAAATTGGGGGTATTGCATTTAATTGAAACAAACAAATATGTGTGTGTGTATATATACGCGCGCGCGCGCACACACACACACACACACACACACACACACACACATATATACATCTTTCAAAGAAGAATTGATTTTTCCAGTAAGTCTGTCTTTTTACAGCAGGTACCCAAACTTCAGTCATGCATCTACTATTTGCCCTCTCAGCTTAATGCATCTGTGCTGCACTTATATACAATTCATTTCATCCATGTAAAGTAGATTATTTTGGTGCTGTGTACTCTAGTTTCATCCTAAGCAATAAAATCCACAAAATTGTCACCTTGAAGTGCGAGGTATATTTTCTTCTTGTGCACATGAAAATAAATACATATTTATTAAAAGTGTCACTTCTGTACCATCTTAAATAGTTTACAGCCATCATTACCTGACATAACATGCATGGGGAAACACTTTTAAGGGCAGCTCTGCCAAACTAGGACTATAGAAACCTAGTTAAGTAACAATATATATTTTGAAGTCATTCACTTTTACTTTCCAATTATTTTTCAGGTTTGTGGAAGGGATGCTTAACATTTGTTACAATGCCATCGATCGTCATATTGAAAATGGTAAAGGAGATAAGATTGCTATCATTTATGACAGTCCTGTTACAAATACTAAAGCCACTATTACCTATAAAGAAGTCCTGGAGCAGGTAATATTATAAACTTTCTGTACATGTTATTTGGAAATCATACAGAAATTATTTAAATAGCATACATTCTCATTACATAACTTTAATTCATTGACATGTTACTGTACTTTTGGTGCACACTGGAAATAGAGGTGTGTTAATGCATTTAAAGTATTTTTATTTAATTATACTTTAATTATACTTTACAGTACGGGAAGATACTTATTTTAAAGGAAGAGGTTAACAAATCTCTAAGAACATGCTTATAATCTCTCTGGCCTTCGTTTTCCATCCACATTGCCATCACCTTTGCTCAGCTGTTCTCTTCAGCTCTTGTACTATTGAAGTAGTCTCCTAACCTACTAACTTCTCTACTACCAGGCTCGGCTCCTGTCAGACTGTCACCTAAAGTGACACTAGGATTTTCTTCCTAAGAAACAACATATTTCTCTACCCCACTTAAAAATCTTTTCTTTAAAAATTATCATTATTCAGAGAGCAAAATCGGGACTTCTGTGATGTACAAGACACTTTGGAGTCTGATCACATCATCCCTCCAAGCTTCATTTCCCAACATTCTTGGCCATGAACGCAACCGTTTTTCAACCCATATTTCCTGCCACTCCCTCAGGCTTCCTGGCCCTTTAAAGCTCTTTGCACATACTCATTACTTTCCCTTATTTGCTCGCTCTTTAGTTTTTTTCCCATTTGGGTAGTTCTCAGATGGATCATGATATTGACAGATAAGTTATGAGATTTTTTTTTTCTTTTAATATTGGGGTAGAAATGGGATTGCATAAGTAATTATAAAAGTATTTGGGTATTATGAATTGTGGGAGAGTTATTCTAGCTTCTGGGGGAGGGCATTTATTTATTTATGATTTGAAGGGAGGTAGAGTGGAGGGCAGGGTTTCTCAGCCTTGACACTATTGACATTTTAGTCCAGATAATTCTTTATTGTGGGGAGCTGTTATGTACACTGTAGGATTTTTAGCAGCATTCCTGGTCTCCCCGTTAGATGCACCCCTTCCCCAGTTGTGATAACCAAAAATGTCTACAAACATTGCTGAAATGTCCCTGGAGTGGCACAATCACCACTAGTTGAGAACTTCTGGTTGAGCAGAGTCTGTCATGCTAGGTTTTGGAGGCCTTTGCTTTTTTTTTTTGTGGTACGCGGGCCTCTCACTGTTGTGGCCTTTCCCATTGCGGAGCACAGGCTCCGGACATACAGGCCCAGCGTCCACGGCTCATGGGCCCAGCCGCTCCGCGGCATGTGGGATCCTCGCAGACCGGTGCACGAACCCACGTCCCCCGCATCGGCAGGCGGACTCTCAACCACGGCGCCACCAGGGAAGCCCAGCCTTTGCTTTTTTAATGGAAGCTTTTTGAATCACATTCTCTTACTTTGCCTTTTTTTTTTTTTTTAAGCCTCATTTAGAACTTTCATGCAATTTTTAGAGTATTCAGTCAACTCCCCCTGGCTCTCTGAAATAATATCCTTTTGCATCAGCAATATTTGTGTTTAGTTTTCTAAGAGATTTCAAGAAAGGCAACTGAGACAAAACAATTACTGCCCCAATCCTGAGTTGCTACAAACAATAAAGAGAGAAAAGGTGGTTTTGCACAGGCTGGGTATCAGCCAGGCTGCAGCAACAAATTCTACCTTCAGCTGATTTGAACATAAGAGGAATTTATGAAAAGTGAGGACTTAAGAACTAGGCTCAGAAAAATGGCACACCCCAAGGCAGAAGGGGCAGCAGTGAAAAGTTAAGAATCCACAAATTGTCTAGTAAGTAGACTTGCTGACCTGACTTCTAGATTGACAGAGTAGGTACATCTAGTTGGCCAAATTTAGATTACATGCCCAAAGTCTAGGCAGTTGGGAGGAACTGTCTTGTTGTCTTTTTATTTCTTAGTAGGAATGGGGCCCTGCCTCTCTCTAGAACTCATACTAGGGGAATTCCAATCTAATAAGAAGGGAGTTCAAATACTGGGCAACTGAATACAGAACAGAAGGAAATAATGCTGCAAATATACTGTTGGATATATTTCGTTGGTCTGTAAGTGGGAACTGTGTATTTTCAGAATGAAGTGTACAGAGACAGAGCTCATCCTGGGGCTGAGGAGTTAAGGCACTCTGTTACCAAATGACCTTGTTTTTCATCTGAGGCTGTGTTTTATTATGAGATAACAGAAATTTCCTGATAACCTGTTATATTCTGTTTTATTTTAGGTTTGCATTTTCAGCTTTTAGATAAAGTTTAGTCTATGTTTAAAAACTTAATTCTGTGATTTGGGCATATTGCCATAGTCTCATTTTATTAAGACTTAGGTTAATATTAAGATACTGGTTAATCTTAATTGCTATACTGATTAGGAAACTTATTTATACATTATAAATATATTATCTGTATCAGTATATTGAATTTGACACATGACCAAGCATCAAAGAAAAACTTTAGAAACATAAAATTGGAAGAGTTAAATAATGGTTATTTCTATTCGCATTTTCTGTTGTTTTCTTTTTAATCAATAAGTGTATATGATAAGTATACACACACATTTTGCTTAGAAGCCGTTCTGCTAACTCATCTTGATTTTCTAATATTGAGTCTAGACTCTTAGACCCTTTTGAGATTTGTACTGGTTCATTGGTTTCAGTTTAGCCTGACATCAGAGTACTTAAAAGGCCTGTTTCTCTCACCTGCTGACAGCTTCTGATTCCCCAGGCTTTTCTTCTCTAAAGTACTAAAGGAAGGACTGTTAGGAAAGACGGAGGCATTGTGCTCCACTTTGATTACCTGTTCCTGGTTCTCTGTGGCTTTTATTTTATTAAGTAGAGAAGTTATTAAGTTCATGAATAGAACATTCAATAGTTCTACTTTCATTCAAAAAGTAAAAAAAAAAACTTTAATTCTTGTCTAAGAGAAATGATTATTTCCAATAATATCACTTGCCTCTTCCACACCGTAATTTTTTTTTACATTGGGAAATTTTAATTTTTTAATAGGATGAAAATCTTCTTTATTTTAACACATTGCCTAGCTGTGAAGGTTTATATCTTTCTGCATCCAAAGCTCTGCTTAAAACATTTAGCTTACTTGGCCATTTTGGAAACCTGGAAGTCTGGTCTATAGTAGTTTTTATTCTTACATTTGCTTAATGAATTTATTTATCATTCATTAGTAAGTTCTTATTAGATGAGTTGTCTTATCTTCAGGGTGGTTAAACTCTGACCTTTTTGAAAGTAAACTCAATAAAATCAGTAGGCAGTCTGCTTTGAATTTATTTTCTTGGATTGGAATGGTGATGGAGGCAAATTTATTTATTTATTCAAAACATACTTTTAGAAAACTTAATATATTTTTGGCACTTCTGTGGACACCGTGTATTACAGTAGTGAAAGATAAGTCTTTATCTACAGGAAAATTGCATTCTAATTGGGGAGATATGTTATGAATAAAAAGATAATACAATATAAGTGAAAAGATAGCACGATATAAGGGAAGAAAAATATAAGGCTAGAGAGTAACTTGGGCTGCCCTTTTATATAGATTTGTCAGAGAAAACTACGTATCATTGAGGAGATGCCCCAGTGACATAGACTCAAATAAAGGCTGGGAGAAACCATGTGAACATTTGGAGGAATTATATCAGGCAAAGACTTGAAGTAAGAATAGACTTGGAGAGCCAGAAGGCTGGTGATGAAAGGAGAGTGGTTGAAAGTGAGGATGGGGGAATATCTAGGAGTCGGCATGTAGGACCTCGCAGGCCACGGTAAAGACTATATTTTATTCTGAGTATGACAGGAAGCTCCATATTGTTAAAGGAATCACTTTGGCATCTCTGAAGAAGCAGAGAACATAGTGGGCAAGATTGGAAACCAGGAGATGACAAATGATCCAGGAAAGAAATGAATGGACACCACTTGGGCTTAAATCCCCTTAACAATACCAACATGTGCTTGCATGTGGGCAGTTAAAGGATAGGATATGGTTTGTGCCATGGGATTCTGGAAGCTGTTCCACATATGTATCTTATCTTGGATCTCTGGCTTCATCTAATGGGTTTGCAAAAAGTCTCATTAAGTCTATTATAGGGCAGCCACCTATAGATGCCCTGCAGCTCTCCATCTTTTGAGGTGTTTTTGTGTAATGCCCCGAGGGAAAGTTTCTGTATAGTCTTCAAGCAGAATCGTAGGAAAAGAAGACTATTAGTTAGAAGCGCTTTAGTTTTCTTTCTTTCTGTTATATATATATATATATATATATATATAAATTTTTTTTTTTAATGAGAGTCCTTTTTTAAAAAATTTTATTTATTTTTGGCGGTGTTGGGTCTTCGTTGCTGCACACGAGCTTTCTCTAGTTGCGGCGAGCGGGGGCTACTCCTCATTGCGGTGCACAGACTTCTCATTGCGGTGGCTTCTCTTGTTGCAGAGCACGAGCTTTAGGCATGCGGGCTTCAGTAGTTGCAGCATACAGGCTTAGTAGTTGCGGCACATGGGCTTAGTTGCTCCGCCACATGTGGGATCTTCCTGGACCAGGGATCGAACCCGTGTCCCCTGCATTGGCAGGCGGATTCTTAACTACTGTGCCACCAGGGAAGTCCCTCTTTCGGTTATATTACACAAAAAACTATTTGGATAATTACCATCATTAAAAATTTGCCTCATAATTGAGATAATGTTAAACAAAAGCTTTAAAATTTTAGGTTAAAGGTTAAGCTGCTAAAACAAATGTGCCAAATAATATCGTGACTTAAAATTTTTAAAATGCATTTCTTGTCAGATGATGAGGTTCAGTTTGGCATGACCCAGATTAAATCTTACTGTACCTTCATCCCCTAGTTCCTTGTTTTCATCTGCATCATTGAAGCTGAGGCAAAGGCATATGTGTCCCAACTCTCGGGATGGTGGAGAGGATGTAGAGGATCAGACATGCTGTGTTTTAAACCCATAACCAGAAATGTCATAAATGACCTTCCTGTACATCCTATTTGGTGATCAGCTTCTAGGAAGGCTGGAAAATGTAGTGTAGCTGGATGGATTTTGATGGGCAATTAGGAGTTTTTTTTTTTTTTTTTTTTTAACCACAAATACTTTTCATTCCATAGGCAAATACCAGATTTTATATATAAATAATTGTAACTTGTTAATGTTATAATTGACATTTTATTTGATAATAAAAAATTTTTCAGGGAGGTAAATAATAGCTGAAAATAAAGTCTCATAGGTGGTGTGCTGGAGGTAGAGAAGGAAAACATCTTCAGTGATGTTTTCCTCAGCATATAGAATGCTAATTGTATTAGGCAGTGGGCTCAGAAAGATGAATGGTTCCTGCCCTCAAGTTCTTAGTTTGCCTGGTGAGAAAAACACAAAAGCAACTGTGTGTAATATAACAATAACATTTTTAGCACAGAGGAAAAAGGGACCAGTCTGGCTCCAGTAGCTGAGAGAAGCCTTTGGCGTGGAAGTGATGCATTAATTGAGTCATGAAAGAAAGATAGAAATATGTGCCCCATACACAGGTGGCCTCCCTATAGGTGTCCCTGGTCTGCAGCAGATTTATCCAAGAGCTGGACCTGACATAGTTAATGATGAAGGTGTGCACTGTGAAGACAAAAAATGGTTGTCTTTGCTGGCCTAAATTAGGCCCACAAGATGAATTAAATGGGAAACCAAATAGAAAGATTGTTGAAGAATAAAGGAAGGAGACAGACAGTTACTAAAGTCAAGAAGGGGCAGAGGAGAAAAAGAAAAAAATATGTTCCTACGGGTGGAAGTGCAAGGAATTGGTAACAATTACTCGTTTTCTGTTGACAAGCACCTGTACCTGTTGTATAGTCACCAACTTTAGGACAGCTGGGTACATCATCACCTTTCAGTTTCTGACCTTTAGTAATAAATGTATGAAACTATGAAATTATTTGACCTGACATAATTTTCATAGCAAGCAGAGGATAAAGTAATTAACATAAATAGAAGACACTGATTGTCTTAGAGATGCAAATAAAGATATGAGGATAGAATCATATTTCAAGTATATGAAGTGAAATATTTTCATATAAGACTTTTCAAAATCAATAAATATCTACACATGGGAAGTGATGCTGTTAACATTATTAATTCATTTGACAGTTTTATGCTAATATTTTTGCCATTTGTACTAGTTAAATAAGTTAGTAAATCAATGCATATTGCATTCGGCAGAATTATTGTGAAGATTGGAGCTCTTGGGGAAATTGGTTGTTCATTTTCTCATACTGTACTTGATTTAAGATCATTTTGTTTCTGTTATAAAGCTGAATTATGTTAGCGTTATCATATATAGTTTTTATGGGAAGTTTGATCTATTTATGGATATTTATGATATATTCTTGGCATGTGTGATGATCTATGTTGCTTTGTTTATTAGTTACTAGGGTATGCATTATATTTGTGAATTTTTCATTTTTTAAAGATATGTGTGCCTCCTTTTGATCTTAATGCTGTTGAGAACAGACCCAGCTATTGCAATGATCTCATGTCCTTGTACCACTTCTGGGATATTTAGCAACTTCTCAATATAAATTGAGCCAGTTATATATGTTGATTGACTTTTAGGATGTGTTGACCAACAAAACCATTAAAGGTTAACAGGAACACAGGCAAATTCTGGGAAGTGTGGTTGGTGTACCCAGACTAGTTGTGCTGTTTTATGTACTGTTTGTAAAAATTCTGGGGGTGTTTGTTCAATTAAAGTTTTGATTAAATAATCAGTGCAGAATTGTTCTAAATGATTCAAGGTTCCTGTTGACATCTCTTGCTTCTTTTATATTTGTCTTTCTTTATGAGAAGAAAAATCAAAGAAACCATTTTCCCCCTCTCAAAATTGAGACATACAAACAGTTCATAAAGAAAAAACATTCTTACATACTTTTTGTATTGACTTAATTATTTTTAATGTGCAATTAAAGCTAGGTTTTAATATCCTTTATTTATAGCTCAATACATATATAAAGCCATGTCTGATTTATAAGCAGGATAAAAACAAATGTACAAAGTCAGTCAATCTCAAATTGACAATATTAATTTCATATAGTGAATGATATTGAGCTAGAATGGAATGACTGATTGCAAGGTGCTTATGGTTTGAGTGCTGTGGCCCTGGGTCCTTTGAGTTTGGCAACACATTCCCTATGATGCCTTAATTCTCTTGTCACATAGTAGTACTTGAACTTTCACAAAGCCTTTTATTATACAATTTTATTATAAAAAATCGTGATATCATTTGGCTTTTAATAAATATACATGAGATTATAAAAAACAAATACAAATAAATACAGTGAAATTGCATGAGTGCTCATATAATCCAGAATATGCTTTGCCTTATTTTTAAAAATTGTCATCAAAAGTAAAACACAAAATTAAAAAATTCTCATAGAAGACTCATGGACAACTGTGAAAATATCTCCACAGAGAATATCTCCCAGGTTGAGAAACACAACATTAAACAATTTATTAGACCAAGAGAAAGGAATCTGGTTTTAATTCACTTACTGCTACTTAAAAAGGTATTCTCCATTAGCCTTTTAATGTGGTGTTTATAGCAGCCACACTGTAACTGTTTTAAAATATTAACTTTGTTTTACATTTTGCATGCTTATTACTATATATACAAATACGTAGAGCAATAATTATTATCATGGCTTTTATGTTCATTGAAGAATATAGCCATATCTAGATGACTTACGTAAATTTGTATTGAATTGAATGTTCTTTATTAATAAAACACAGTAGATTCTGTACCTTTTTAAACATAAATTTGGAAAAATGTATATTTTAACCACACTTTGTTAGATTTTTTTAGAATGTCTATGTAAAGATCTGTGAGTGTAAAATTGTGAAAAATGACTTCTCTAGTAGTTGAAATTTGTTTCATTTCAGTCCAGGTGGGTTATATTTTTAAAAATGTAATAAAACTTGCTTCAGGACTTGGAATATTTTCTTTAGAAATGCTCTAGGAAACATACAGAAAGTAATCAACTTTGACTTCAGCTATGCTTTAAAAATTCATTTGAGAACTCTTTAATTGGAATTTGTATGATATTTCTCCATATATCTCTGAATGGTACTTTTCTGAGTGGTGCTTGGGTTCCAATGTAGCTACCAAACTGCTTAACACATAATATAGCTGAAATACAGTGCATTAGCAGTGACAAATAATAAAGTCAATATTCTTGCAATATTCATAATTCAAGGGATTAAGGGAGGGAAATAAAATGAATACAAATGAAAAATTATTGGAAATATTGGTGCTAGAGAAAAGCAGGTTCAATTAGAGGAAAGTGTAGAGATAGATAGAGACCAGTGAGTTAGTTTTGAGAGGGCTTTCTGAGCATTTTAAAGAGCTACAGAGGTTGATGTAGTAAATGGAGGGATCTGTGAGAAGGAGATTTACCTGAGATGGGATAAGCTGAGGGATGGGGTGAACAGTGGAGGGAAAGGGGGACGTCGTAGATGTCCCAAGGACAAAAGGAGGACTTTGCAAGGATCAGCTGGAAACAGATGCAGGAGGCAACCCTAGAGTTTGGCTTTTTTGGTGGATGGAAGGTGGGGAAAGGGTCAAGATCATATGTAAATTGGGTCTTATAATTTTCAGAGCGTCTGTTTTAAACCTCTGGTATACAATGCAGCAAAACCACATTTTCAGACAGTCTGCATTTTTAGACACAATATCATTTGAATATCGTAGTTTTAAATGGTTCTGACTGTGTGTAGTCACTACCTAAGTTCTTCTGTTTCTATCTCTCAGCTATCCTGGTTAGCTTCTTTAACAACACAGCTCTCTTGCTAATATGCTCACCTGTCTTACCTGTTGTTGTTCTACCTCACCTCTGTGGTGGAACTCCAGACCTGGATCAACCCAATTCTTTATTTTAAAAAATTTGTTTTTATTTTGCCTACTGTGTTTCCTTTTTTTTTTAAACATCTTTATTGGAGTATAATTGCTTTAAATTGTTGTGTTAGTTGCTGCTGTATAACAAAGTCAATCAGCTATACATATACATATGTCCCCATATCCCCTCCCTCTTGCATCTCCCTCCCACCCTCCCTACCCCACCCCTCTAGGTGGACACAAAGCACCGAGCTGATCTCCCTGTGCTATGCGGCTGCTTCCCACTAGCTATCTAGTTTACATTTTGGATCAACCCAGTCCTTTGTTATCTTCATTCCTGTCTCTTAATATGTTGAATCCTGTTGGAGGAAAATTAACTCACTAAAAATAAGGGTTTACTACAAATTCATGGTCCCTGGTATCCACTGGGGCTTCAGTGCTGTATTTTTTTCTCCTTTAGCATTCCCTTAATAAGTTTTGTCTTCTGCCCTCCAAAGGCCATTTTAAACTTTTGACCTTCCCATCTCCATGCCTCAAGCTTAACAGGGAACATTGATTCAAACCCAGGAACCAACTTTGTGAACAACATCACTTTCCAACCAGTTGCTAAAACCAAAAATCTGGGCCCATTTCTTCCCTTCCTCCCATTATTCCCTGCATCCATCAATCATCAGTCCCTGTACAGTCTACATGAAGTATTTCTCAAATCGTATTATTTATGTTTATCCCCAGTGTCACAACCCTAGATCTTGCAATAATCATTGCATTGCAAGAATAAGGAAAATGCCTACTTCTACAGAGGATTTAACACTTTTGAATTATTACACATTGAACTTAGGATAAATCTAAACTTAACAGAGCTTAACAAGGCTCTAAAAGATACAGTATGCGACACTATACCTTTCCAGGCCATCGCACAACCTTTTCACCCTGAATTCTTGCTCTATCCATTCTGAACTGCCTTTACTTTCTCAGGCAAATTCCTGATCCAAATAGCAAATTCCATGAGGATTAGGAACTTTGGCAGAAACTATCAAGTGAGTAAAATCAGGAGGAAGTCATTATTACTCGACCATTAACGCCTAGAATGGAAAGATGTTAAAATGGGAAAAAGTGGAGGCAATAATTAATTATTTCTTTTCTATATAATTCCTTTCCTTTTTATTACACATTCTGTAGTCATGTCATGAATAAATGGTGGGCATCAATTACATTTTCTGTTCTTTTAGACCTTGGACTTCTCCTTGATGTAAGATTATTTTCTCTGTCAACAATGGCCTGAATGTTACATAGAGGTACTATTTTAAAATGAACAAAGTGTCCTTTATAAGATGTGATAAATTTTGATGATGTACTTGTAAATCACAACATATGAATATTAAAGAAACGGAAGAACATATTCCTTATCAAGTCTATGAGCACATATGCATAGAGAAATGTAGCATTGAACTAATTTTCTGTGAAATATAGTCTGAAATCACATTAGTCTTGAAAGCTCACAGATTATTGAAATTGTGGTTAATTTGAGCCTGAACTAAATGGATTAAATAATCCTCCAGTTCATTCTGCTTGCAAATGTACAGTGTTAAGATGATGAAATATTGATTGAAACCCACTTGTGAAGAAAATGGGAATGAGAAAAATGATTATTCTGTGTAATGATATTTATTCCTTCATTTGGAGAAAATTATTTGAAAGGAAATGTGTTAGTAAATGTTTTCTAGCTCACTGTCAGATAACTGTTTTGAAAATTAGATACTACTTTATACTTTTTTTAAATAGAATTCTGTTTTAAAATATGAAACATATTCTGTTTTAGATAGTAATAATACATTTTACTCTTGAATATAAATGGTATACTTTTATCTTTTGAGGAAAGATTTCTCTTCTTTTAATAACATCACATCACCTCCACTTTCCTGCTATTGAAAGGAATATCTCACAATTGAATGGACTTAATACAGCATCATATTTAAATGAGAATTCTCTCAATTTCATCTCCAATAAATAGTCACTGTCTTAAAAAGTTACATTTCTGGAAGCTTCTTATGTTCGATGAAAATATTTTGCATTCCTGAAAGATTTCCTTTCAAAAAGATGGTTTTAGTATTATTTCAGATCTTAAGCAGTTTTAGTATAACTGATTCTTTTCACAGGTATTTATTTACCTGGATGCATGGCTGCTGCATGGCCAAAAGAAGAAACAATTCATTAGAGATAAAGTTTTACCTTTTCGGTGGCTCTCTCTGTGTGTACAAGAAAAACCAAAAACGTGTGTATGATGTCTGTGTATGTACAAAATGTGTGATTAACTTATATGTTTAAAAGTAAAATGCAGGTATTTTAGGTGATTATCTCTTTCTGTGGGCAATTCTATATATTCTGAAGAACAGGTCATTCATCCCCAATTTTAGTAAACTGTTTCCTCAGATATTATAATTGATTTTTAAAGTAGTTACATTTTCTGATATTGATTCGACCAGGGTTTGCAGAGTAATATCATCGCCACTGAAAAGCATGCTTTCTCTTGTCTTCTCTTCCATGTAATTTTCTTTGACATGGCCCTGAGGTTGCCTCTGATTGTTGTTTTTACTGTGATTTGGACACCAACGCTGTCTTTGTCATACAAACCTGATTTTCTTTAGATGGACACACTGGCAGTTTGTGAAGCAAGTGCTAATTTATTCTATAGAACATAGTCTTTGATCAGTTTTGACTAATGTTTATTTTTGTGTCATGGACTTTTGGTCATGAAATTCTACTAAGTCGCAGACCGCTTTTTTTCCAATATGGTTTATTACAGGATATTGAATATAGTTCCCTGTGCTATACGATAGGACCTTGTTGTTTAAACATCCTATATATAATAGTTTGTATCTGCTAGTCCCAAACTCCCCATCCATCCCTCCCCCGCCTCCCCCCATGGTCTGTTTTCTTTGTCTGTGAGTCTGTTTCCGTTTCATAGATAGGTTCATTTATGTCATATTGTAGATTCCACATATAAGTGACATCATATGGTATTTGTCTTTCTTCACAGACTGCTTTGGAATGAAGATTTTCCAGAATGAGTACATAAAAATTTTACTGAAGTTTTTTTCATTATTTATGCTTACATGTTTTTATTTTACCATTCTAAAATTTAAAGTTTTTATTTGCATCTAAACCAAATATATGTGTGTTATATATAAACCAAATATATGTGTATACCATTTTATATTACATAAATATTTGTTGCATTTTCTTATTTTATCATTACTATTTATGTATGATATTTTTTCCTGGACTGTGAATTTCTTTGCCTTAAGGAACATATCTTCCTCATTTTTGCACCTGCCGACTTGACCTCAGTATAGGACACATAGCAGATACTATATAACTTGAATCAATGGCAGGATACTTAGATATTAAAATAACTTTAAATTAGTACCAAAATAATAATTAGTTCATGTAATAAATAACTAGTGGGAAAAAGCAAACACTGTTGTTCTAAATGAATATGTATATATACATTTGTTTCATTTCTTCAGGCTTCGTCCCCAGCTCAGTTATCCTCATGTTAGAGGAGTATCATGGCCTGACCATGATTGTATGGGTTATGTATTGCGCTTGATGTCAGAAAGAAAACCAATTTTAGTGATTTGTGCCTGTGTAAGACTATTAAATAGTTGATAAATTAAAATAGTTCTAAGAAGGTGCAAAGATTAATATGGATTGGGTGAGTGGCACATGATTTAATTTTTTCTTCAGTTGAAAAACTGTAGGTTATATGAAATACATGTTAAAATTTTTTCCTTTTGGATAATAACAAAAATTATAAATCTACACTCAGACACCTATGGTAGAATAAGAATATAACGTTGAATAAAAATAATATCTACCGTTTGATAATTTTCCATCAAAAAGCCAATGAAAACAAGGTGAACCCTGAAATAACAATAATCAGATTGTCCTTTGTGTTGGTTTCATAGAACTTTATTTGAGTGATTATGAACTCTTAGGTGACTGAGATTTCTAGATATTTCCTCTAATTGCTCGCTGTTGCTTACACTTATCTTCAAAATGATTACTTTTGCATCTGAGTAAGACTATTAAGTATTCTGTTCTGGGGTTTCCAAATTAACCAACGTGAGGTATAATATATTTTTTTAATAAATTTATTAATTTTTATTTTTGGCTGCATTGGGTCTTTGTTGCTGCATGCGGGCTTTCTCTAGTTGCGGCGAGCAGGGGCTACTCTTTGTTGTGGTGTGTGGGCTTCTCATTGCAGTGGCTTCTATTGTTGCGGAGCACAGGGTCTAGGCGCACGGGCTTCAGTAGTTGTGGCATGTGGGCTCAGTAGTTGTGGCTCGTGGGCTCTAGAGCGCAATCTCAGTAGTTGTGGTGCACAGGCTTAGTTGCTCCGCGGCATGTGGGATCTTCCCGGACCAGGGCTTGAACCCATGTCCCTGCATTGGCAGGCGGATTTTTAACCTCTGCACCACCAGGGAAGTCCCAACACTAGATATAATATTAATGAGGAATATTTTTTAATGAAACATTCTCAAATATTTTCACATTAAATCAATCCCATCTTTTGCTATGAGCTAAAATTTCATTTTTCATTTGCTTATTTGTTAGAAGTCTTACCTGAAACATATTTACCCATTCATTTTCATATTTATAAAAATAAATATATATATTTTAAAATTTAGAAGTAACAATGGAAAATTTTACTGGAGTGACATTTAGCACCAGAAACTACTAAAAAAGGTATTTTCCTCTATTGCTCATATAAAACTTTTGTCTTCAGAGCAACTTTGGTGTGGTTAGTATCGTATCTAAACATTGAGGAGTAGCTCCAAGAAGGGAGGTTAGCAAGGCCAAATGGGCACCATCTATTGGTGATATAGACACAGTACAGCTTAATTTGACTGAAGATTGTCTTCAAGGCAGTGGTTAACAGCTCAGATGCCTGCAGGAACCAGGCAGATAATATAAGTGGGAGACATGGATGAGAGAAAAATCAATTATCTGTATATATCACATCTCTGTGGTTATGGAACTATGGTGTAAGCACATGACAAAATAAACAGGATGTAGAAGAATATATTTTAAACCCAGAAGGAAAGAAAAATGCAAGCTCTGTTATAAATAGCCCTAGGGAATAGCAACTTCACGGCAAACCCAGCAGCTGATCATGGGGATCAGTTGATTGTTGTCATTCAAGAACACAGACCCACTGTGGCTAGACCTTCCAGTTTTTCAAGAGAACCTGGAAATCTGAATTTGCATATGAAACCTTCTAAGTTTAATATGTTGGCTCATTTCTTTTTCTTTTAGGTGTGACATGACCCCACCTTAAATACATCTTGGGGCTACATTTAGCCATTGTGAGATCCTTCTTTTAAAGAAAGTCTTGAATTTATTGATTTCATTTCTTTCAGAGGACAGAAACATTTTGGACATCTTCCAGCAACGTTGTGAAGTAAGACAGGATTATAAAGTTACTGAATCATTGCTAGATTGGGTTTTGGTTGAAAATTCTTTTTATTCAGCACTATTTAAGATGCCAAGGCTATAGCTGTAAATAGGACAAACTCTTCTCGTTGGTCTCTCCCAGTGCTGTACCTTAAACAGGACACCCAGTAATGCGATCCCAGAGCATGGCCACTTTCTGCAGGGTTTACACTGAGATATTTGGATATGACGTTCAGTGTTTGTCTTGGTTCTTGAGCTCCATATAATAGAATTTAAGTTCACGATTGATATTACTTTGATTTATCTTTCTTGTAACTTTCTACTGGGCAACTTGGGGCTCTTCAAAAGTTGCACTAAATTAGAGTTTGCAATATAGGGCAGGATAAAACACTGAGAGAGTTGTTTGTTACTGTCTGTCTTTCCCCAGAGCCCTTAACCTTGACCACATCTTTCCCCATCTGCACAGAGGAAGGGAATAGAGAGAAAAAGGAAGAATGATCAGGATTCAGAATCCTTTGAACTTGTTCAAAAAGTAGGAGAGGCAGAGTGAAAGGAAAGGAACCTCAAATAGCAGTGTGGCCTAATTCCTTCTCTCAGGCCTCCTCTGTTTACTAGCTTGAACAGTCACATTCAAAGCCAAGCCATAGTCCTCCCATTTGCCCGGTGGATCCCTACTGACCCTTTAGCTCTCTGACCTGATCTATGACCACTTTCTCACTTGCTCTTTCTGTTTCAGCTCGCCTGGTCTCCTCTACGTTCCTCAGTCACATCACCTATGATCCCCCTTACGTCACTGTACTGGTGCCCTTTCTGCCTGAAATAGTATGCTCACAGATATCCACTTAGTCTCAACCTCTTATGTGTCATTGCTAAAATGTCACTTTCTTAGGTCTGTCTTTTTTTGGGGGGGGGCTGTGCTGCGGCATGCGGGATCTTAGTTCCCCAACCAGGGATTGAATCCATGCCCCCTGCAGTGGACGTCATTGTGGAGTCTTAACCACTGGACCACCAGGGAATCCCTTTTGGGACTATTCTGATCGTCCCATTGAGAATTACATCCCCTGCACTCCCAATCCCCTCTATTTTGCTCTATTCCCCCATCAAATAGCACTCAATACCTTTTAACATAATACATAATTATTACATTTATTGCATATCCTCTGCTAAAACATAAGTACTCTGATAGAGATCTTTGTCTTGTTTGTTTACTGATGTATCGGAACACAGGGTGTGTGATGTATAGGAACTCAATATATATTTTTTAAATAAAAGAATGTTGAACTTCTTAGATCCTCACTTAGATCTGGCATACTTCCTACAGCTACTTGTAATTGCCCATGAAAAGGTTTCTTGCAACAAAGGCTTTTGATCTTAACTGTTTCCTTCAACAGTTAACCCAACATATAACTAAATTTGTAATTATTTTATTTTTCTGCTCACTTGACAGATTCTCCCTTTAGCATAAAAGCTCCACAGGGACAAGTCTTTGTCTTTGTTTTTCAGTGTTGTGTTCCCAACCCTAAACACAATGTCTGGCGCATGATAGTTTCTTAGTAAAAATGTTGTTGAATGAGTAATTAAGCAAATTTAAGCCATGAAATTCTTATGGGGTAATAATAGTAAGTTGGTTTGTAGTCAGTTATTATAATCCAGATGTCTGTTATTATTGTCACCATCTAAACTCTTACCACCATCATCAAATATGTATTTCTCAGACTTCTATAATCCACTACAGGCGGGGGGCTGGGGGGTGCAGTGATCATCTTCTTGCATTACTGTCGTAACTGAGAAGTTCAGTGAATTACCACAGAGAACACGTTGCTGATCTGATGATGTTGTTATAGGTCTCTAAGCTGGCTGGTGTTTTGGTCAAGCATGATGTCAAGAAGGGTGACACCGTGGTTATCTACATGCCCATGATCCCCCAGGCGATATACACCATGCTGGCGTGTGCTAGGATAGGAGCCATCCATAGTCTCATATTTGGGGGATTTGCATCCAGAGAACTCAGCAGTCGCATTGATCATGCAAAGGTAAGTGCTTTATTTGGAGGAATCAAGTTGTAGCTGCATATAGTACAGCTGTATTTATCTGTGGAGGAACCATCGAAGAGTGATCTGTACTTATCAGATCCTCCTATCAACTGCGGTAAAGTTTACTTTTTATTTGGCATACGCTATTAACCAAAATTTTATTTTCGAGTCAGTCCTATGTGGTAGACATCCTTCTAGATACTGTGAAGAATATAACATATAAGGTGCAAGCCTTTCAAGTTAACTTGTCATATATTTGTGTAAGACATTTAAGAAAAACAATAACTAATTTACTCATTCCACATGTATTTATTAAGCTTCCACGCTATGCCTGGTACTGTCCTTGGGACTGGTTAAGAAATGATACTTATCAAATGGATGGGACACATGACTAGTTTTATAATCTATATATTTCCAGGAATGGTGGTATAGCACAGTGGTTAAGAGGGTGTGTTAGGGACAGGTGAAGTAACACGTTTAGGTGGGGTACTAAGATCACAAACTTGAAAGGCTGTTGTGAAATATCGTTGAGATACTGAGTTTAAAGCACTAACACAGTGCCCGGCATATAATACTCATTTATAAAAAACAGGTTAGCTGTTATGATTCTATGAATTTAGAGCAGGAATCAGCAAACTTTTTTCTGTAAGTTACCAGATAGTAAATATTTTAGGCATTTCGGGTTACATGGTTTCTGTTGCAACTACTCAGCTGTGCTGTTGTAGCACAAAAACAGCCTTAGACACTGCAGGAACTAAGGGCAAAGCAGTGTTCCAACAACACTTTACAGAATGTAATTTGGGCAGAGTTTGGCTCTGAATCATAGTTTGCAGATCCCTGATTTAGAGGCAGGAATGATATCTTTTAGTTGGGGTGGCTGAAGGCAGCTTCCTGAAGGAGGTGAGATTTGAGTTACATCTTGGCTAAGATTCAGCTAGTTGAAGAGAATGACAGTGGGATCCAAAAGGCTAGAAAAAGAATGAAAGTCTAGCATGGGAGGCAGGGAAGGGTAAAAATTCATTTAAAGGACAGCAAATAGACCAATGTGATTGGAGAGGGAGAGAAGGTGAGCTTGAAAAGGCAGTTATTGTCTGAATTGCATCCTGTAGACGCTGACCGGTCAAATTTTTGAGCAGGTGACTGTCATGTTTTAAGCAATGTTAAGAGGAGGTAAGTCTTGCAATATGATGTGAGTGGGAGAGAGGATAGAACGAGAACCTTTGGTAGGTGGTCTCTTTGTGAATCAGTGGCTAGTGGGCAATGTGCAGGAGAAGAACAGCAGTGGGAAGATTAAAGAAGGAAGGTCATTATGGGAGTAGGAGATGACTGACCTTTATAGAGTTTTATAAGGCCAGGATGAGAAACATTCTTAACAAAAAAAGGGGAACTAATATATATTGAGGGTCCCCAGAGTACTAGGCATGAGGTGAGGTTTTACATATCTGACTTCATCTGGTAATAGATCAGTTATTAGAACTAGGAAGCTGGTTTGCACACTAACTGGCTGGATTCTCTTTTCTCTATCTTTTTAAAAACATGTTGAGTTAGTGCTTATGAAGGGAAATCTAGGGGGAAATATCAGTCACTGATCTGCAAATCAGTGGGCGGTTGGAGACTTCCCTGAGGAAGCTATAGACTCTGGCTTTTCAGCTACAGAAATCTTAAACACCATTTGGGGAAAGGTATGAGATATATTGTTTCTTTTTTAAAAGATTTTATACGATGTGGGAAAATTTATATCTATATCTATATATATAATAAGAATTTATAAAACTCATGCGGTATCACTGGAGGAGTTTTCATCCATAAGACACACACACATAGACACCTCCCCCACCCCCAAACTTGTTAAGGAGTTTAGGCAGTAAGTGCATATTCTTATGGGCGGGACCATTGAGCAAGTCAAATTAATGGCGAGGAGATGGAGGTAGAGACACATACCGTAGATATTTGGATGATAATTGAAACCAGGGATGATTTTGATGTCGTAATTTTCAACTAATTAGGCCGAAGAAAAAGTTTTATTTTAACAGATGAAGATGGGAAGAATGTAGTCCACTTGAGATGGAATAAAACCTCCAATAAAAGGCTCTTAATAGAAATGTGAAAGGGATTGTTTTCTAGAGGAAGAATCTAATTTTGACTTTAAATTATTCAATAATTATTTATAATATTAATATTATAAATATAAATTATTTATAAATTATTAATATAAATTATCAATAATTATTAAATTATTCAACTTTTGATATATTCTATATATGTTTTTAATTTGATGTATAACTTACTTTCATTTATTCAGAATTTAAAATTCTAATCTTAGGGAATGTTATCTGGAGTTATTTTTGTACATATTTCAGATATTAAAATGTGAATTATATTCAAATGTCTGACCTTTAAAAAAGGATACAAGATTTACTCTTTATTTCTTTCCTTTTAAAAGGCAGCTTGAAATAGTGGAAAGAGGAAGATTCTGAAATCAGTCAGTACTGGCCCTCTTTCTGATTCTAACACTTCTAACCTGGAGCAAGCTATGCAACTGCCCTGAGCCTCAGCTCCATGAATATTAAATGATATTAAAAACCAGAAAGTGCTATATATGCATATATTTGACATTATATAAACCTTCCCTAGATGAAATGTATTGTAACCAGAAATCAAAATTCAGGAATAGGTGCACTATGTTGGACTGATTATCTTTCTCCTGAGTAATTTATTATCTGTTTCCTTTGCTTTGGATTTCTTCGTGAAGAAACAGTGTACTTAAAAGAATAAAGGTATGTTTGTTTTGCAGATTAACGAGAATTTTGGTTCAGTGCCACAAATATTTGTTGAGAGCTTATGGTATGGCAAGCATTGTAACAGGCATAGGAGACAGGGAGGTAACAGGGTCCAAATTTGGCCTTGGAGAGCTTCCTCTGCAGAGGTGGGGACAAAGGAACACTTTGACTATAGTTGGATATCTGAGGCCTGCTCAGAATCTACCAGAGAAGGAAGATTGATCCTAAGCCTTTTAGCTACACCTGTGCATATCTTGAAGAATGACTAGCAAGTTGTCAGGTAAAGAAGAGTGCCAAGTGTGTCTTAATGACGGGGGCATGTTCAGGTTTTGTGGGCCTTGAAACTTAAATGAGGGCCCTTTTAAGAAAAATATGACAAAATGACAATATAAAATTTGGTGGAAAAAAGTATGTATTTGGAATGAGAAAAGAATCATAAAATAATTATTGGAGACTCAGGTCTCTTCCTTCTGAGTTCTCTCTAGGTGTTCAAGCAGAGATGCTTACATAAAAAACCTTAGAAATGCTTTAATAGCAGTCAGGCTGGGTCTTCCCCCGCTAAGAAATGCTACAACTTCAGCAACAACCAGCTGTTATGCAGGCCTCTGCAAGTGAGGGGGCCCTAGGCTTCCGTTTCACTGGTTCATGGCAAATTTACATCTACCTGATTTAATGAATTCTTTCGAAAGTATTTTTTAAAAGCTCATGTTTATTAGCCAGAAGCATCATTAAGTGTGGAATTCTGAACAGGTAAGTGAGATTTATGTGGAAGTGGTTAGGGCTATAACATTTTAAAATAGCTTATTGGTTTTCAGGCCTTTTATTTAATAGAGAACAGAATCATTCAAACGTTTCTTAAGAAATGTTAAATTGTCAGCCTGCATCTGAAATATTGTGGTTACCTTAATCAGGATGGTTAGGCTTTCTCATGTATTTATTTACTTATTTTTCATTGTAGCCCAAGGTCGTTGTTACAGCATCGTTTGGCATGGAACCTGGAAGGAAGGTAGAATACATACCACTTCTAGAAGAAGCTCTGAGAATAGGACAACACAAGCCACATAAAGTTCTCATTTATAATCGTCCAAATATGGTAATCTGAATATTGAATTTGGTCCTTGCTTATGGTGATGTGCTAAGGATGACTCTTTTTGACCATTTGAAAGGAACACTTGATCTATAAACTGTTGAATATACAATACTTCAGGAATGCCACTATTTTTGGCAAAAAAGAATGATATTTTCTGTCATTATAAAAAATGAGCTTAAAACAAAAAGAGTGGAACATAGGAGTATCTGTAATATTAATGAATTAGAATGAATGTATAGTCTATTGTGGTGTCCTTTATTAATTTACATTATAACTATAATAATAATACAGTTGACCCAATGCGGGGGTTAGGGACACTGGCCCACTGGGCAGTTGAAAATCTGCTTATAACTTTTGACTCCCCCATAAACTTACCTAGTAGCCTATTGTTGACTGGAAGCCTTACCAATAACATAACCAGTTGATTAGCACGTTATATGTATTATATACTATATTCTCTTACAATAAAGTAAGCTAGAGAAAAGAAAATGTTATTAAAAAAATCAAAAGGAAGAGAAAGTAGATTTATAACTATATTTACTCATACCATAAGTTTATGTCATCTGTTTACAAGATGAATTGTCTATCAGTACCTGCATCAATATTGGCTTATATGATACAAAACACTGTAGATGTTCTACGTATTACAACACTAAACATCAAAAATGAAAAGATAATGTGAAAAAGAAATTCACAGAAAAGATAATGTGAAAAAGAAATATTTAGGTATAATGATTCATGCATTGATAAAGAAGCAGCAGCGATATGATTGCTTCATAGTAGCCCAGCCTACACACTAATGAGTGAATAATTATACAGTTTTTATGGCATATGGCATTACAGTAATATTCATACTACAGTATTAGTGGTGGTGAACTTACTTTCACTGAGGAACTTACTTTCACAAGTCTTGCCTTGTGCCTACTAACAAGTTCGCCAACTGTAAACTTCCTGTTGTGTCATCTTGAGCTTAGTCAACATTTCATAAAATAACTAGATATGTACTGGATCATAACTAGAATTAAATAGCTATAACTCCCCACTAGAGTAATTTTTCCATAAGCCACTTCCTTTTTCTTCATCTATCTGGCTTATTTCATTGGCACCATTTTTAAAGAGGTCTGTCTAACTTAAGATTTGTCTGTCTAATTCATGGCTCTATTATTATAAAGTTTATAACACTAGAGCTTGGTTCTAGGAACATAAAAGAAAACAAACATTTCTACCATATTAGTCAATAACGTAGATGGAGGAAAACTTGGATAGCTTTTTGTGTATGTCTCATACTCTCATTAACTTCAAAACTGATTTTTGTTCTTGAAAAAGCAGAAGTAGATTACTCCTCCACCCCTGAAAGTTATTTAATATTCTCTCATTTGGAAAAATGGCTGCAGTATTACTCTTAAATGGCCCTGTATAAAGAGAAATTTTAGTGGGTTAGTTGAGATTTCATTGTGAAGACAGTAGTTCCAAAGTAAAAGAAATAGGTTGTGAAAAATAGAAGTTAGGTCCATCCACGTCTCTACAAATGACCCAATTTCTTTCCTTTTTATGTCTGAGTAATATTCCATTGTATATATGTACCACATCTTCTTTATCCATTCATCTGTCAATGGGCATTTAGGTTGCTTCCGTGTCCTGGCTATTGTAAATAGTGCTTCAGTGAATATTGGGGTGCATGGATGGACCTAAAGTCTGTCATACAGAGTAAGTCAGAAAGAGAAAAATATTGTGTATCAACACATATATGTGCAATCTAGAAAAATGGTACAGATTAACCTATTTGCAGGGCAGGAATAGAGACACAGGGGTAGAGAATGGACATGTGGACAAGGGGCGGGGGAAGGGGGAGTGAGATGAATTGGGAGATTGGGAATGACATATATACACTAACATGTATAAAACAGATAGCTAGTGAGAACCTGCTGTATAGTGCAGGGAGCTCAGCTTGGTGCTCTGTGGTGACCTAGATGGGTGGGATGGGGGGATGGATTGGAGGGAGGTCCAAGAGGGAGGGGATATATATATACATATAGCTGATTCACTTCTTTGTACAGCAGAAACTAACACAACATTGTAAAGCAACTATACCCCAATTAAGAAAAATAAAGTGTGTGTTTCAGGTCAAAAAGAAAATAGAAGTTAGCTTATAAAGGTGTTAGTGTACATGCATTTATAGAAGCATGAACCTCTGTTAGTTAAGCTCTGACTGTTGATGAAATCATGCCTGCATCATATTGAATTTCTTAAGGATATCTCTAGGTTTGAATAAAACATTTTCTGTTGTAAGTTTAGTTGAAGCCAACATCAAACTGTTGGATTTTGTTATGAACATTTATCTTAACTCGTGACCCTGAAATACTGAGTCATAAGTCTGATATTTAGTGCTCTATAGGCCTAGATTTTAGTCAGATGCTCAGACTAATGTAGATTTAGCTACTCTCCAGTGTTCTCCTGATTTAATCTCCTTTGTTCAGTGCATATTCCTATATTTTTGCTTTGTAGGAGCCGGTTCCTTTGGCTCCAGGCCGTGACCTTGATTGGGATGAAGAGATGGCAAAAGCACAGTCACATGACTGTGTTCCTGTTCTTTCCGAACATCCGCTGTATATTCTTTACACATCTGGAACAACGGGGTTGCCAAAGGTATGCACTATCTTAGGGATAGTGGCAGATTGTTTTGCACTGCGAATATTTGACTACTGACTGAAAGTACTTTATATCTTAAAGACATATTGTGTCTAAATATATAAAAATATTCATTATGTTTAATGTCAAATGCTTTGTCCTTATTTCTTTCAGAATCTTCACAATTATCAGCAATATTCAATTGCTTTAGTAAGCTGTTAAAATTAATATATATTTGATTGAATATCAGTTGGTTTAATAAAATTTTATAAAACATATTTTAAATGAAATATTTTTATTTTTTAAATTGAGGCATAACCTTCATACAGTATGAAAACTGATTTTTGATTTAGAGAAATTCAATTCATCGTTAAAAATGCAACTTTGAGAATTGGCCTAGACAGTCTGAACAACAGGGAATTTATCCAGGAGATTGAACTATTTGATTTGCAGCACTGAAGACGCTCAGGGGTTTTTTAAGTCTTTTACCCTGAAAGGTGTTTTCACAAAACAAAGTCAAAAGTGTCAATAATCCTGAATGTGTCAGATACCAAACAAATACCACTTTTGCCTAGTATCTCTAAATAATACTGTTTTTTCATATAAATTCATAAAGACTTGTGATATCATTTTCCTATTAATCTTCATTAAGGAGTTCAATATTCATTGAATCATAGAATGTTAGCAGGCAAAGGGACTTTTACAGTCACTTGAATCCTATAGGACATTGGCCTCTTTATTGATATCGGACCTCTGTAGCATCAGAATTCTGAAAAATTACCTGCTAACACTCTTAAAATTGTGATTATGTTAGTTTAGATGTAAATAAAGGAAAATTAAGACTTAAGTCGTTTTATATAAAATTCACTTGCTTGTGAAAAAGAGAACGTTTGGTAGAGGGATATATTTTCTCGGAGTACAGAGACCATGTTTTATTACATTTTGGTCTACCATCGTGTTTTATATGTAGTTGGTATTCAAATTTTTGTTGAGTGCATAAATAAATTAATGCATATACATGAAGATATTTGTGTTGTTGTAAAATCAAAGCCCTATGATTATTTTAAGAACTCTGGTCATCTGAAAAATAAATATTTCTTATATTGCAGACTCTAAGATATGTTTGTATAAGCAGTCCAAAGGATCTGCTGGATGCAATTCTTACCCTTCACTTTTTGCAATCCTGCATTATGCACATAGAGTCCAAATGAACGTTTGGCTGTAAAATAAAAGGGGACTCAGCAAGTTATAATCTAATATAAAAGTATCAGCATGAGATGAAACCACTGACCCTGAAAACATAGTATAACCTAACCAAATAAAGAAAATCAATTTAGCTACTTAAAAGCCTGAAGGAATCTTATAAAAACTTTTCTGTCACCTCAAGACTTTAAATCACTGAAACTCACTGTGGCCTGGAGGGGGATCCTTATGAGAGGGCCGAAGAAGAGCTTGTCATCAACTCAAAGCTGACTCAGCTAGTGTAGTAGAAATAAAATAAAAGTAATATACAGGGCATTGAATCTGAAAAGTGGTGGTTCCAGATAAGGAAGAAACCTAGCTATTCCAGGTTTTCTCTGGGTCAAGGAGTTCTTTGTGGGATTCCTAGATGCCCAAACTGAAGGTTGTTTGATGTTTTAATCATCCTCATTTTCCTTGTAATGTAGTACCATCCTGAAGATAATCTATTTCTATAGATTGGAGAAGGATTTAATTGTTTGGAGATTTCTATTCACATTGAATTTAGCTCTATTCAGTATGCATTATTGAGTGTTCATTAGGTGCTAAAAGAGATAAAAATATGAGTAAACCACAGCCCCTTCAGCATAGTGGGATTGCATATATATCAACACAGATAATGTAAGATAGTCTGTGATCCTTGCCCTAAGAGGGCAACCTTACTTCTTGCTTTCTTGAAGAAAAGATGAGATTGGATGGTGTCTGAAAGATTAAATTCCATTAATGCAACAAAGATTACTGAGCACCCAAGTATATATCTGTCTTTTAGAAGTTTACATTCTATGGCTAGACACAGGAAGTAAACAAAGAACTATACAATCTGTGATGTGTTATGAAGAAAAATAAAGCAGGATAGGGTGATAGAAAGAGTGGGAGTGCTGTTTTATCAGGGAGATGTCAGGGAAAGCACTTGACAGGGTGACTTTTTTTTTTTTTGCGGTACGCGGGCCTCTCACTGTTGTGGCCTCTCCCGTTGCGGAGCACAGGCTCCGGACGCGCAGGCTCAGCGGCCATGGCTCACGGGCCCAGCCGCTCCGCGGCATGTGGGATCTTCCCGGACCGGGGCACGAACCCGTGTCACCTGCATCGGCAGGCGGACTCTCAACCACTGCACCACCAGGGAAACCTGACAGGGTGACATTTGAAAGATGAATAGAACTTCTTCATCAGGTGACATAATACGGAGGAGGGCATGCCAGGTAGATTGGGTCGACATAAGCAAAGGCAGGAGTGTGTAAGGAAGGTTCCAGGATGGCTAGTGCATTTGGTGCAGATAAAGAAGAGAAATGGCCAGATATATAGGCAGGGGCCAATTGCTTAAAATTGAGCCAAGAAATTTAGTTTATATACTGTATGTAAGGAATGGAGAGCACTAATGCTTCTTAAGAAAAAATATGAAGGAAGGTAACCCTTGCAACATTTTGTTGAGAAGATAGGCAAATACACATAATGGAAACTAGGAGATTGGTTTTCCAGGCTGTGTTTAGTTTAGGACCTTACTTAGGACAGCAAACTTATTAGGGAACAATCAGATTCGGTTCAAGGATAAGAGTAAGGCAGAGGAGGAGTCCAAGACCTTGAACCTGAGAACATAGAAGAGTGGTTTCGAACATTTACTAAAGTATAAACAAAGGAAAATGGTTTGGGGCTGAGAAAACTGGGAGGTTTTGGACATATTGAGTATGATGTATCCTTGGGACATTAACATGGAGATGCCCAGCCAGTAGCTGGAAGTGAAAGTCTGGGTCCAAGAATACATCTGGATTTGCAGATAGACCCTTGGAACGTCATTGGTTGTAGAGGAATGGTGTTTAAATCATGGGAACGGGTAGGTTTTAACAGAGTAGGACATGCAGAATGGCAAGACAAAGTAGTTGTTTCTCAAGGTCTTTCAGAAACATTTCCTTTAACTCTCCAGTGGACTTTAGAATTTCAATTGCATTGAAATTATATGTTGCCAACAAATATTTATGCCACTTATTTTATTCTACTTTTTAATATATTACTTTTTATTTACTTATTTTCATAACATTGCATGTTCTCTGAGACCTTAGAATATATTTCATACATCTTTGAATCCACTCTGGCACTAACCTTAGAATGGGGCCATGGTAGATCATCAGAATATTTGTTAAATAATCTACTTTTCCAGTTAGCTCCCAGATGCCTTTTTTTTAAATTAAAATATAGCTGATTTACAATATTGTATTAGTTTCAGGTGTACAGCAAAGTGTTTCAGCTTTATATATATATATATATGTATATGTATATATTCAGTTATGTAGATATATATTCTTTTTTTAGATTCTTTTCCATTATAGGTTATTACAAGATATTGAGTATCCAGATGCCTCTTTATTCATAAGATTCTCACTTCATTTTTGGTAGACATAATCAGAATTAATAGGATCTGAATTTTTAATATTGTGATTCCCAGAATAGAAGTACAGGAAAGATGAGCACACAAGCATTTAAATATAAATTTCATGTCATCATATAATTTGTTTTCTTGATCTTTGATCTCCATGAGGAAAAATAATGTTGTGAGCTCATAAAAATATGCTGCTTAAAAATGCTCATTTCTAAAAAAAAAAAGAAAAGCTCATTTCTCATAGGCACATATAAGACACACACAATGCAGTCTGTTTTTTGGTTAGAATTTTCAGATATATCTAGGGCATATTTGCGTCTCTGCATCTGCCAGCCCTGGATTTGTCAGGTTGTTATATGACAGGTTAATCTGTTAGCTGCTGCACATATTCTAGCAACCACAGCTGAGCTGCTTTGCATACATTTCTGTCCTGTTGTACACTTTTATCCTGTTTGGTTTAGGTACCTATATTCAAGTTACTTCAAGGAACTACACAATAGAAGAATCCCTCATCTGGATGGGGTGTCGTTTTGGGAGTGGGAGATTTAGTGATGGTCATATTTATCTTCTTCCGGCTTGCTGTCATGGAGGTATGGAGATAACCAAAAAAAAAAAAAAAAAAAAATTAGTGCCAAAGGAGCACAGGGGAAAAGAAACCAAAAGCAAAGAATTAGAAAAGAAGGCATGACAGGAAAGTGGTAGATAAGTCCTTTGTCCTGATGTGAATTTATATAATTTATGTTAACTTTTATTCCTACGTGTTAGGTGACTTATTCATATTCTATACTGTAGAAAAAAGTAAGAGAAAGTCAAATAAAAAAACCTGTGAACTTTTTTTTTTTAATCTGTGGTACAATTCTTGCAGTTAAAATGCTGAATTTGCTACACCTTTGCCCCTTATCTCACAGTTGCTCAGACCAATAAAAAATTATACTGCTGCTAAAGTATCCTCCATAGAGGCAGCTTCAGAGTCATTGTCTTGTCTACAGCAAGAGCTTTTATGTTTGATGAAATATACCAAATGGAATCATTCCATTTCTACTAATATGATTCATTAAATTCTGAAGGTTTCAAGGGTTTCTCTTGAACAAAGAAGAATGTTTTTAAAAAATTATAGTTTTCATACATGTGCTTATTCATTTAACTGTTAACTCTTTTAATCAGTCAGAAAATGTATTAACTGCCTATTCTATGCTGAAGACACAAAAGCATTCTTATGGTGCCCAGAGTGGTGGAGGAGGCTTAGCAGTATGTGCATGTTGTTAGTGCTCAGAGGCTTAGAGAAGTTTGCAGGTCTTGGGGCCATGAAAGAGGAGAGAGAGGCTTTTAACACAAACCTAGTGGGTGTGGATGGCTTCCAGAAGAGGTGACACTTTCACAGTGTTGTTAAGTACTTGTGTGATCAAGTAGGAGCTAACCAGGTTCAGAAAAGGGGTGAGGGTGCATTCTAGGAAGAGGGGATATCACCTGTAAAACCACTATGAGAGCAAGAGTATTGTTGGTTTGTTGGAGTTTTTAAGTAAGCAGAACCATACCTCATACTTTTCAACTCACTGACTCCAACTGTTCTTTGGTGATAGATTTCTTTTCTTCAGGTAATATTTTTGTTTCCTCTTTCTTCTTGTTTTGTTTTTACTTAATTTGCCAGACTGAATTGAAATGTATATATCAACATACATACAAAGCATAGGCATATACACGTGTACATATAAACATATATGCATATGTATTTACATATGTATGTGTGAATGAATATCTATTTTATGTATGTAAATATGTATATTTGTCTTGTACAAGTCTTTACTACAGAGTAGGGTGATAGAGGGGCTCAACTTAGGAAGTATGAGGTTTTGTCGGTTACTCTATCTAGACTTCTCTTACCTGAATAGTTTGAGATTTGCCATTCAGATTTTTATAGATCTATTAAAAAACATTTTAAAGACTCGCAAACTCTTAATCTTACCACACATCTCAAACTTCCTTTCTCTTCTACTACAACTGATGTTATTTCAACTGTATTTTTTTTTTTTTAATTTTGGCAACCAAACAGTACACATTTGATACAGACATGTTTTCTGTTTTATGTTAATGGCCCCATTTATAATATTTTGTGGCTTTCCTTGTCTTCAAAGGCAGCTCATTAAACTGGAAATCATAAAGAACCATCTGTGATAACTGCCGTCCCATTCCTGGATGATGAATAATCAGCCTTTAGTTTCACTCATATGGACTGAATTTTTAAAATACCCATACATTAAAAGTGTTTTGTTTAAAGAGCACCTATCTATTCTGAGATAGAATTCACTTTCATGTCTTTATTAGGGACATGGAGTGTTAGTCCCACCTGGATGTTTTTCAGGTTCTCCAGAAGACTTGAAGTATTATGGCTGATCCTACAAAAACTAGAACAGTGTATTGGCAGGTTGCAGGGACTTTTCTGAAAATATATTAGATCATCTATCTTTATTTTGAAGGTAGATAGGGTATAAATACATAAAGTAACATATTCAAAAGAGTGAAATGCAGCATGCTTGTGTTTTAGGGGTAAGCACTGATGTTGAATATTTATATCTCATACTCAAGATTTCAAATATACTTTAAAATACCATTTTTTGTTTCTGATTAATTTTGCATACTAGAGTATAATAATTTGTAGGTTTTTCTGAGCATGGTTTATGTATTTTCGGAGGCTGAACAGTGTTTATCTTTTGCATTTTAATTATCATTACCTGGAAAATATGGTTACAAACAAGAAATGCTTTATCATCTTAATGTTAGTCACATATTAATATTATAATAAAGAAACTCTCTTTTTAAAACTAATCTTTCAGTTTTTTTACTCTTGAACTTCTTATAAAAGATCTACATGGAGAATATGAAATGATGCAGTTTTATTTTCTACGCCATACCAAATACCCAGTAAATTGAAAACTGTCATCTGATATTTCATATCGATAATCTATATTAATGAATAAAAAAAGACGTCTGAAGAAAATTTTTATACTCATTTTTTAAAAAAATAAAAATAAGTGGATATCAAAGACCAATTATAAACAGACATGACTTTTCTGTCTCCTGTAGCTCCACTTTAGTTGTTTTTAAGGAGAATGTTCAATGATAACCTCTAAATTTTTAACATTTCTGCCTTTTGTGTGGTATTAGCATAGGGAAAACTTTAAAAAAAAAAACAGTAATTGCTAGAATTAAGGAAATAATTTTGTTAGGAGGACAGTAAATTCTAACCTGTATAATTTTATATACTTTTTCATGCATGGTCTCATTTTTAAGTCTAACTTTTTGGGGTCAAATGGATTTAGGTAGCCACCATTTTACAGACAAAGCAACATTGGTAAATAACCTTTAAAGAAGGGTTCACTTGAGAGGCAAACAGAAATTTGATAACCTATCCTTTAAAATATCTTCTGAGTTTTACAAGTGAATTACTACTCATTTATTTTCTCCTTAGCCTTTTATTCCTTTCTGTAACTTCCAGTTGATTAATCTTACCCTCATTTAATATAAAAATTTACCCATTTATAATGATATTTAGAATTATTTATAAATATGACCTCTAAATGCAGGGACAGGCAGGTGAAGAGAAATTCTAAAACATCTTAAGTGAAATCATGACTGACATTAATTATCAAAGAATATGGATAGCATATTGTCTATGAAAAAACTTCACATTTTATCCTCTACCAAACGAATAAAAAGTTTTAGAAAAGAGTGTTTGCAAGTTGATTAATATCAAATTCATCAAGGTATTGAACTATAGGAAAAGACCTTCTCAATAGGACAAACAAATTAGCAAAATGCGTGGAAGACCATACAGCATATACTCGGTAAAGAGCTGCTCAGTTTATGTGGGAAAATGCATGTGTGAAATTTACTGGCAGGGGCTTAGGATTTCTAATACTCCCAAGGTGATCAAGAGAGCCAACTGCATGCTAACCATGTCATACAACCTAGAAAGTACCCATCAAATGCCAACAAAGTTGCCTGTGATGTTTGCCAAGAGACCAGATAAAATGTATTCCACAGCTATTCCACAGCTTGGTACCTATGTTTTATTAGTGGTACCTGAGGAGAGCAGCAATTTTAGTAACAAACAGAAAGTCAATTTCTTTTTCATTTCCTGATTCATGTATGTGTGTTACAGTTACAGAACTGTGCCAAAAAATGTTCAACTAGTAGCACGTTCGTTAATTAGGACCATGTGTGCCCTTTCAGGTAAAATAATTATCTTCTTCACAAAGCAATTCTAGTTGCTCTCCTGAGAGGTGCTTGAAAATATTTGTGAGTGAAATATAACATATTTCTTAGCAAGCATTCACCTTCTTGCTCTGAATATTCACATCGTTAAGTCTTTTTGAGCCAATGATGATTAATGTTTATAGTGAAGCAATAAATGAAATTAATTATTAAATTTACTATCAGTTATTATTTATGATAACTCTTGTGCTCAGTTTTCAAAAATTAATCTTGTATTAACATTGAATATGTTCACTGTCAAGGATAGCTGCTAGAAACTATAGTACCGTGGTGTAACAATCCCTACTTTTGCCCAAATGTAATGTAAGGAAAATCTGTCAGCCTTAGATCCAACTCATCAGGATTGATTCCTCAGAGTTTGAGAATTCATCACTAAAGAACTGCTCAGCTCTGATACTGTGGTAGTGTGACCACAAGGGTAGCATTGTATGAAGGATCCAGTTAGAATATGACTCTTTCCTCTAAGCATCCTGTTATTATTTAATAATATTAAGGAATAAATATCCTTATAGTAGTCTGTTTCTTAGGCATACAGCTACCTTTGACATTTCTGTGCACTTAATTTTGAGAGTTTCCATTTTTGTTCCGGAAATATGTGTGAAAATGTAATTGTTGAAAATTTCATGCTAAGTCTTTGATTTTTTTTTTTTTTTTTGGCTGTGCACAGCGTGCAGGGTTTTAGTTCCCCGACCAGGGATCGAACCCATGCCCCCCACGGTGGAAGTGCAGAGTCCTAACCACTGGACTGCCAGGGAATTCCCTGTAATGTTGATAATTTATGTTACCACTGTAAATTTTTTTTTATTGCATGTGATTCCATGAAATCATGTTTTCTTTAGAAGGTTCAGAATGGTCTGTGAGAATGGATTCTGCAAATGGACTAATATGGACAAATTATTCTGTTTTTATTATTGGAGGAGCCAAAGAAATAGTGATTCAGATACAATTATATGAAAGCCAGAGTTATTTATAGCTTATAGAATATGAAATACTCTAAACAGGAACTTTTCTTAAGTGGACAGTATGAAGAGAGAGAATCTTTTAACACACTGTCTATTGATTTTAATTTCACCTTTTCTCTTTAGGGTGTGGTGAGGCCCACTGGAGGCTACGCTGTAATGCTTAACTGGTCAATGTCTTCTATATATGGACTTAAACCTGGAGAGGTAATCATGGTTTTAAATTCACATTACATGACATTTCTCTGGTTAAGATATATGTATTTTATTATCTTCTTTTTGTTTAGGTGTGGTGGGCAGCTTCTGACTTAGGCTGGGTTGTCGGACATTCCTATATCTGTTATGGACCTCTTCTACACGGAAACACAACAGTTTTATATGAGGTAATAAAATAAAATTAGTACTACATATACATAATATTAATTTTACTAAAAGTTTTAGAGAAGTAGTCCTAAGTAGGAAAAGAAAATTGAATGGGGGCAGGGGACGTTTTTATATCTTCTTCCAGTTATTTCATAAGAGAAAGAAATATATATTTAGAAAAAAATAAACAACTATTTAAATTGTGTTGAACAAAGACATAAAAATTATATTCTGAAAAATATTCACTAACAAGCTTGATGTCTATCACTTTCTAGAAAATATTACTAGACTGATACTGATTTAGAATCTTAGAAAACAGCCATCATAAAACAAGCAACAGAGATTCACCTCTTTGTGTTCTTGTAGGATTAATGGATTTCAAATACGTGGTTTCTTGATTTTAGCTAGACATTTTTGGTAGTTTCTGATGATCGCTATATGTATAAGGGAGAGAGTCATAGACTGATCAGATTCATAGCTGAATAAATGACTGCTTTAGATTCTGTTGCATGGACTAATGTTACCTAGGAATAATATTTTTGTGTGTATATTAGAAAATTCTGCTCTTATGCCTATTCTATTTAATTTTAGCAAATGCCTTATACAAATATTTAAAACACATACCTATCAGATATGTAGGAGATCAAAATTTGAGAGGGACAGCAAAATGATGGTTTGCTAGATCAGTATACAAATGATCTTGGACTTTTGGGACAAAAAACACAAGATGGGAAAATATGGAAATCTTTACAATCTTATATTTATATTAAAAATAATTGCAAAAATGAAGTAAGGGAAACTTGAGTTGGTTGCAGTTTATGTGGTTAAATCCCTGTGTATTATGAGTTCAAACATGAGCGGTTGATAGGATTGTGTTAAAAAAATACTCGCCATATGCAATGTTATAATCTTATCTTTTCACACTTGGAAAACTGTGTTCAGTTTAATGAGGAGGAGAAAAAAATCATTAACTTATTAGAAAGAATTTGGATGAAAGGGACCAGGGTGAAAATGTCATACAAGAAAGAGATGAAGGAATTGTGAATGGTTAGTCTGATAAAAATAATATATTTAGTGTGCATATATGTTAAGTATCTTTTGACATTTAAAGAGTTGCCACATATAAAGGAAGTAGTGTAGTAATTGTAGTAATGTGGAGTTCCAGAGACCTATCTTTTGGAATAATCAGAGAAAGTTTAACTGTCCGTTAGTAGAATAGGGAAGTTCTCAAATAGGAGGCTCTCTTTCACTTAAAGTCTGTCAACATCAAGAAAGAAATTTGAAGATGGGAATTTTATATGCGAGGTGTGGATAATAGTATTAGATGATGTCAAAGTTCTTTACAATCTTAAAATTCTTTAACTCAATGATTCTGAAAAAATTAGAGACTATTCTTGATCTTCATGGAAGTCTTCTAGTCCCAGTCACCATTTAAAGACATGAGTGTTTCTTCATTTTCAGCTGGCTGGTTTTCTGTCTCTGAATGCTCAGAGATACTAAGGCAGACTTTGACACAAGTATTAAACCATCATGCACTTCTCCACATATTTTATACTATGCCTTTGTCCTTTGTAGACTTAACATGCACTGTGGTGTTTGTAATAATTAAAACATAAAATAATCTTGACACATCTGTCCCATACCAAAATCCTTGCAATAGAATAAATGTTTATTAAAATAATAATTCCCCTTGAAGTAAACAAAATAAGCCTCAACACTGAATACTTATAATGAATTATGAAATTGCTAACATAAAGTGACAAAGCCAAAGGTGCCATTATATTGAAAAGTATTTATATTTATAAGTATTAACCTGCCTTTAGAACTGAAGTACATGTAATTTTTGTGCATTTACCATTGGCCTTTTTTTATTTCTCAAGTTTATTTGAAACATGACTTTAACACCATGCAAGGGGCTCCGTTGTTTGTCTTTATCTTGGAATGATGTGCTTAAGAACATTGCAGATACTCTAAAAGTATTTGTCGTACAAAAGAGTGATCCTTTTTTTAACCTTTTAAACCTTATCTCTGCACTCTGGTTTCTTTCCTGCGACTTGTAAACATCTTCAATTCTCTCTGATCACAAAACAAAGCCTTTTAGACTTTTGCACATTTCTAGCTATCCCATCTTTATATTCTTCTTCACTAAGTTCCTTGAAAAAATACACTTCCCATACTGTGTGAACTTTATATTCTTCCAATTATTGTTCATCTCACTGAAGTCTGGTTTCTCTCCACATTGCTTTATAAAGCTGCTGTATCAGAGGTCAACAGTGACTTCATAAATGACAAAGTCAAAGGGCCCCCTTCACTTTGATTTTATTTTTTCTCTCAGTGGCATCAACCCTGCTGACTGAAGGTAATTCTCTCTGTTTTCTTGAGCCCCCTGCCCTTTTGCTATTGTCCAGGCTGTTTCTTTTGCCTGGCATGACTTTCCCTCTGTCTTTGCTTGTTTGGTTAATTCTACCTATCCTTGTAGACTCTGATTAGATGTAATCATCTCTTGGAAAATTTCCTCATAGTCTTTGGCTGTGCTCGGTTCCCCTTTTGTGGTTCTGTTGCCCCCCCGAGCATATGTCTGTTAGTGAGCTGACCACACTGTCCTGAATTTATACCTAGTAAAGTGTGGGGACCTCAAAAGCCAGTCTCAGCATAGTGCAGAGTACACAGTAAACACTTAACAAATGCGTATAGAACTAAATTGTATGCTACTCCTCTGTTCTCTTTCTACCTCTCTGACAGCTTGTCCTCCTTTTCCTTTCTTGGTTTCTTTTACTTTGATGCTAAACATTGGGGATTAATAGGGTCTTGTTCTTAGCCCTCTTTTCCCATTCTGCTTATATTTCCTGGATAATCCCCATGCAGTTGGATTTGAGTATTACTAATTAAACCAAGGCTCCCAACTCCTCCTTTCTATATCTGACCTTTCTGCTAAGCATCAGCTTATTATTCGGCACCTTCAGACAGCCCAGTCATCCCTTATGCTCAAGACAATGTGAAATGAACTCACTATCTCCTCTCTTCCCTGCAAAGACATTGCTTTCCATATACTCTACAGTGTTGTTAATGTTACCTGCATTCACTCAGTCATCCAAACTAAGAATCAAGAAGTGATTCTAACTTCATTCTCCTTACATATCATAACCTATTGCTCATTACATTCTACTGAATTTACATTTTAGTACCTATCAAAAGTGTCTTCTTGTTTCCATGTCTCCTGCCATATGTTCAAGGCTGATAATTTAGCTAGTATGTTGTTGACTGGTGTGTATTCTATGGTTGGCTTCTGATCTCACTTGTGTGGTGCCTATCCTTTCCAGTTGTATATTTCAGATAGCCACTCTAGAGAATGTTCTAACAAATACTTCTGCCTTCAGACGTCCTCCAGGCCATCTCTACCCAAACTTCAATTTCTGAGCTCTCCTCACTTACAGTTATCTATCTAAAATGCAAAGGCCAAGATTTTTCAAAGGGTTGAGTTCTGCCTCCAGGAAGATAGAGATGATATACTTTTCTCTATTCCTCCCGCTAAGTAGAACTAAACATTTTAGGTGTTATGTCTAAAACAAACATAAGACTGAAAGGTGGAGAGAAGACGGAAAACTGTCTTTAGGGACCTTGGGACTCAAAAAACAACATAATGATGAGAACTTGGGTTTTACTTTTCCTTCATATGTCTTACATTTGTGTCTGAAGAAGCTGGCAATCCAGAAATGCCAACAACTGCAGACCAAAAAACAAAAAAAAAACCTCCAAGAAGAAAAAAATAAAGCCTGATCTCTCAAGCCAAAGAATTAGGAAGGAGCAGCCTAAGCAAGACTTAAAACTTTTAGATGGCTCTACTCCAGATAAACGCCACAGAAAAATCCATAATCCCACCCCCACCACCAAACAGCAAAGGCTAAGTGGGAAGCTTAGACTTCCAAAATTGTCAGGCTTTAAGGAGGAGCCGTAACCCTCCCTCTTCCCACAGGGTGGTGTCAAAGGAGTTTGACTAGGGAGCCAAGATTTTCATCCCTGTTAGGTTGTAATGAGGACCCCTTGAACTTGCAATGACAGTAGAGACCAAATAAGGAGGCTGGACTTATCCCCCTCACCTATCAGTAATGAGGTACCCCTTCCATTCTCCATTGGGATGGATGGGGTCAGTGGAGGCCTAGTAGAAAGTCAGGACTTTCACCAGCAATAATAAGACCACTTGTCTCTTCCCTGTGGTGTCAGTGGACACCACGTTGGGAGCAGTAACAGGGAACTCTCACCTTGTCCAGCCAGGGAGGTGCCATTGGAAGCCTACCGTTAGAACTAGAAGCAACCCAGCAGTAATGAAGTGCATCTTCCCAATTGGGTATCAATGGAGGCCAAATGAGGGACCTGGATTTCTACCCTTACCTCTTCCTTCTTTGCTGGAGTGAAATCTAAGTAAGCCACTTTAAACAAGATTTAAATATGAGTCAGTCTCATAATATAGTACAAAAAAATGTCCAGGATTTGATGAAAAGATCGTTCCTCATACCAAGAACTAAAACGATCGCAAGCTGAATATGAAAAGACAGTTGATAGATACCAATACTGAGATGACGGAGATGTTAGAATTATCTGACAGAGATTTTAAAGCAGCTGTGGTAAAAATGCTTCAACAATTGATGATGGACATTCTTGAAACAATTGAAAAAATAGACAGTCACAGTAAAGAAATAAAAAGTTCCAGCAAAGATATAGATGCTATAACGAACAACCATATGGAAATTTTAGAACTGAAAAATACAATAACCAAGATAAAAACTCAATAGATGGGCTCAGTACCAGCATGGAAGGGACAGAGGAAACAATTAATGAACTGGAAGAAGGAACAATAGAAATTACCCAATCTAAACAACAGAAAGAAAATAGACTGAAAAGAAAAAACTAACAGAGCCTCAGGGATATGTGGAATGATGACAAAAGATCTAGCACTTGTGACTTCAGTCATGGAAGGAAAGGAGAAAGAGAGTGGGCCTGAAAAAAGTACTCAAAAAAATAATGGAAAACTTCTGAAAACTTCTCAACTTCTCAAATTTGGCCAAAGATATACATCTATAGATTTAAGAAACTGAGCAAACCCCCAAACAAGATTACTCTAAAGAAATCCACATTCACACAAAAAACCCTTAACTTTCTGAAAATTGAAGGCAAAAGAAATAATCTTGAAAGTAGTGAAAGAGAAAGGATACCTTATCTGTATGGGTAAAACCGTTTGAATGACAGGATTTTTTCAAATACTAGGGAAGTCAGAGGGAAGTGACAATGTTTTTCAAGTGTGGAAAGAAAAGAACTGTCAATCCAGAATTCTATATTCATCCAAAATATACTTTGAGAATAAAGGAGAAATAAAGACATTCTCAAGATGAAGAAAAATTTAGAGAATTTGTCACCACTAGGCCTCCCCAGAAAGGACAGCCAGTGGCCAGTAGTTAATGATAAAAGACTAAGTACTTCCCCTGATGTCTGAGAACAAAGCAAGGATGTCCACTCTTACCACTCTATTCAATATACTCCTGGAAGTTCTAGCCAATTTGATAAGGCAATATATGGAAACAAAAAGAGAAACATATCAGAAAGGAAGAAATCAAATTGTCTTTATTTGCAGATGGCATGATTGTCTATGTAGGAAATTATAAAACATGTTTTAAAACCCTAAATTAATAAGTGAGTTCAACCAGGTCTCAGGAGACAAGGTAAGCATACAAACATCAATTGTTTTTCTCCATAATAAACACCTTTGGCTACCAAAGAGCAACATGAGGAGTCCTTGTAGAGATGGAACTGTCCTTTATCTTGATTATATCAATATCCTGATTGTGATATTAAACGATAGTTTTGCAAGATATTACTGATAGGGAAAATTGTATTAAGGGTGCACGACATATCTCTGTATTATCTCTTACAATTCCATGTGGATCTACAATTATCTCATATAAAAAATGTAACTAAAAAGTACAAAAAAGGCTTCAGGGAACTCCTGTCAAAGAACGTAATTCAAACTCATTTGCACGATACAAATGATCCATGGTCATCTGCCCTTTGCCTGCCTCTAAGGTCTGTCTCTTGTTCCCGGCCCCTAATTCAGCTTCCCACCCAACAATCCACTCCTACTGGCACTTACATGAACAGAACTGCCAGTGACTAAGTTGTTTCCTCTACTAAAATCCCACTTTTGTTCTGATCACGTAGCCGAGTGGTTCTTTTTCTTAAGGGATCAACTTAAATTACATCTTCTCTCTGATATTTTCTTTGCCTTCCTCAGGCGGATTGAAGTTCTTTATGCTTCTGTTATACCATCTAGATTCCTTTGATCTTGTAAATACGGTGCTGTGATACTGTAAACTCCTTGAGGGCAGGGAATGTTTGTCATTTATGTACCCCCAAGGTCCAGCACAGTGCCTTTCAGGAAGTAGGTAAAATTCGTTGTGTGAATGAACCATTTCTAAGCAGATTGATTCACAACTTGAACATGCAAAATGCTGGGAAAAAACTTACTTGCTTGATTCATTAACACCAAACAAAGGTATAGAAGAGTCCTGACTTGTCACTAGGACAGCAAGTGAAAAAAATCTTTATTAACCTCCACCAAATAATAGTCCCACATGTGTCCCAATTTTAGTTGGATTACCGAATTAATATTAATATGATTTTATTTTAGTATTATTAGTATTTTTTATTTAGGAAACTAAAATCTCCCATTAAATAATAAAAATACATTCTTTACATAGTAAACAGAATAGTTTAGTAGATCATTCATATCTTCATAGGATTACCTTTTCTAAAGAGAAATAAAAGCATACAGTTGACCACAGTTTTATTTTCATTCTTAATGAATTATAGTATTTCAAAGCTATAAATGAGGTAGACAGTGAATTGGTATCTGTGATAATATTTTTCCTTAATGATATATTTTAACAAAAATTGATATTCTGAAGTATTAAGAGATTTGCAGTTCATTATGTGCCCAAATCATCTAGAGTACAGCAACCAGTTCATAAAACATTTCTTTTTATTAAATGCAAATGGTTCATGATATCTTATGAATAAATGATGAATGAATCCTTTTTTTCTCAGCAAAGTTAAAAAAAGTTATATCCTGGATTTTAATACAAATCTATATTTACAGTGGCCGAAAGAATATTGAAAATGGTTATAACTAAGTTGGATATTCAGTTTAACTTCTTTTTTTTGCGGTACGCGGGCCTCTCACTGTTGTGGCCTCTCCCGTTGCGGAGCACAGGCTCCGGATGCGCAGGCTCATCGGCCATGGCTCACAGGCCCAGCCGCTCCACGGCATGTGGGATCTTCCCGGACCAGGGCACGAACCCGTGTCCCTTGCATCGGCAGGCGGACTCTCAACCACTGCGCCACCAGGGAAGCCCCAGTTTAACTTCGAAGTACATAAGAGTTACCCACTTGAAACAATCTGTGTTTCACCATAAAAGCTTACAGTGGATATTTAAATAAGATTTTCTTTTTTGCCATAGAGGACATATAGCCCAACATCTGCAGGTTAAAAACATGTTGGAAATCCTGGTGGTTTTCTTTGGTTTTAGCTTCCTGATAACTACCAAATTTTCAACACATCCCTGTCTCTCTCATTAAAACAAACAAACAGCAACCAAAAAACCCCACAAAAATCCTTGATTCTCTATCCCCTTGCAGTTACAATACTCTCTCTTCATCTTTAAAGGCTTGCCTATACCCAATAGCTTCATTTTCTAACCTAGAACTTAACTCTGCAATCCTCTCCAATTGGCCTCTGTCATCATCATTTCATAATAACAGCTTTTTGATAATTTCCTAGTGATCTTTATTTTTTCAGATGCCAATGGACATTTTCAGTCCTCTTCATACTTGACTTTTCAACATTTGAAAGGGTTGACTTTCACTCTATCTTAGTCACTTTCTTCCCTTCTAAGGCACAACATGCTCCTATTTTTTTGAAGTTATTCTTATGCTCATTTCTGCTACAGTACTTTTCCTACTTGTTGCCTGAAATATATTCCTCTTATACTTTAGAGCACAGCCAGGTGTTACTTCCTGAGGGAAGCCCCCCTTGACCTCTCTGACTAGGTCAAATCTTTGTAGTCTCTCTTAAGCACCTTGAGTTTTTCCTTCCTGACTTGTGTCACAGTTGCCATTTCACATTAGTTTATAGGCTCCTTTGATTTATTTGCCCCTCTCTGTTCTGAACTCTGAGAGGGAAGGTTTCATTTTAGTGTTTGCTCCCCATCAAGTCTCAACTTTTAGCCTTGTTTTTGACACATTCTGAGTTCTCAATAAATATTTGTTAAATAAATGGCTGAATGAATATATCAGAAAAAGAAACACAAGAACTTCATTTGTAAGTAAGGACTTTTTTCCCTGACAGAGGAAAAAGTAATTCTAATATTCTCTTTACTAGAGAACTTCATGAGCAACTTAAGTAATCTGTTATATTTTTTAATAAGCAAAGAGTTAATTTTGTTCATTGACCTGGACATATTTAATGTATGCAATTCTGGAAGCCATATTGGACTGACCAATTAAAATATGTAAAGCAATGTTGAATAATTCAGTCCTTGTTTTTGAGAGGAAGAAAACAAACAGTACCTTTCTATAAATTTATTTTATTAATGCATGCTGATTGAAACAGACCTATCCCCAGCAACATATGGACGAGGACGTACTTGGTACAGAGGTTTTGTCAAAGAGGAAGAATGTAACGAACAGTACTCTAATATAGAAACTTTCATATATAAACAAATTTAGCAACCTGCTGTGTGTATGTGTGTGTGTGTGTGTGTGTGTGTTTGTAAATGGTGTTTATACTCATATGTTTTCTGGCCTCTCTCTTCTATTTCCTATTTGCCCCCTTTTTCAAAAGGCCTGGCATCTGCTAAATCAAAACCCAACCCATCTTCTCAAGGGCAAGCAAATTCTCCTTGGTCCTGTCTTTCTCCTTATCTTTGCTTGGGTGTTAATGGACAAATATGTATCTTGTACACACATTTCAATTGCCTAGTACAATGGAACTCAGGCTTTCCACATGGTAGTGGTGGCTGAACAAGAAACCAGCTTAGCTGACAAACATCTCATAGTAGTCCCTTACGATTCTTTTAATATCTGAGGCATCCGTTATATTGTCTCCTCTTTCATTTCTGATTTTATTTATTTGGGTCTTTTCTCTTTTTTTCCTAGTTAGTCTAGCTAAGGGTTTGTCAATTTTATCTTCTAAAAAAGATCAACTTGTAATTTTAGTTTTTTCTATTGTTTTTCCATTCTCTGATTTATTTCTACTCTAGTCTTTACTATTTCCTTCCTTCTGCTAACTTTAGGCTTAATTATTATTCTTTTTCTAGCTCCTTGAGGTATAAAGTTATTTTATCTGAAACCTTTCTTTTTTTTATTGACAGCGTTTATCACTATAAATTTACCTCTTAGTATTGCTTTTGTTGTATCCCACGAGTTTGGTATGTTGTGTATTTCTTTTTGTATGTATTTCTTTTTATCTCAAGATACTTTTAAAACTCTCTTTTGACTTCCTTATGGACCCAGTGGTAGTTCAAGAGTGTGTTGTTTATTTTCCATGTATTTGTGAATTTTACTATTTTCTTACTGTTTTTGATTTCTAGTTTCATTCCATTGTGGTCAGAAAAGATACTTGGAGTGATTTCTGTTTTCTTAAATTTGTAAAGGCTGTTTTGTGACCTAACATATGATCTATCCTAGAGAATGTTTTGTATGTACTTGGGAAGAACGTATATTTTTCTGCTATTGGGTAGAAAGATGTTGGGCAAGGGATAGAAAGTTTTAGTTATTCATGATGATTAAGTTCTGGAGATCTAATGTACAGCAATGTGACTATAGTTAACAACACAGTTTTGCATACTTGAAATTTGCTAAGAGGGTAGATCATAAGTGTTCTTACCACACACACAAAGAAAAGAAAGAAAAAAGAAAATGGTAACTATGTGAGGTGATGAATATATTAATTAGTTTGTGGTGATTATTTGTTGATATATACATGTATCAAAATATCAAGTTATACACCTTAAATACATATAAATTTTGTTAATTACACCTCAACAAAGGTGTAAATGGAGAAAAATGATAGTAAACTGCTTGTATATAAAAATAACACAAAATAAAATAGATTGTACTTTAAATAAAAAAGAAAAAAATCAATTTGGATAAGTTATTACCTAGAGTGGATTATTAGTTATTAGTCACCATAAATCTATCTTGGCATTAAATTATAAACCAGTTGGTATAATTGACCTTGATGTGGCAATTGTCATTTTTATGTAATAACAGTCTCTTTGGAATCAAGGAATGAAAGCTTGCTTTCATTTTATATTTGTTTGCATTTCACAAATTGTCTATTTCATAGCAGCAAGCCATTTCAATAAACTCTTTAGTATCCTCACTAGATTAACCAGGGCAGATGGTTGTCTGTTAATAATTCAACAGTTATCTTTGAAGATACGTACTACATTCTGCCTTCTCAGGCAATACATTAGTTAGAAGAAGTAGAGGATTTAAGATTCTGAGTTGTGTTGTAGTAGCACGGTCACAGGACTGGAAATATGAATATCCATGTTATTTATCTTGGTCTGCCTTCATCTACCTATATGACCCTGGACAAATGAATTCACCCTCTTTGGTAATTCTTCATCATTAAAGCTGGAGAATTGACATGTATTCTCCCAGCTCTGCACTTCTGTGAATCTTCTCCAAGTCAGTTGGTTGTTTTTTTTTTCCCTAGTATAAATATATTGTTTGATAACATTTTAATTTTTTAACTCTGGAATTAATTCCAATTTCTTTTCATAGTGATGCTCACCTTCCAAACGCATTTACTGAAGAAAGGTTTCATTCTAAAATAATGAAAATTTTTAATGTTCGAGAGGAAGCATGGAAGTTCAGACTTCCATAGCATGATTCCTGAAACTTCTACATATTAATTATTTGACCTCAGACAAGTTACTTAACTGTTCCTAGCCTCAGTTTTCTCATCTATAAATATCACTATTGGGCTTCCCTGGTGGCGCAGTGGTAGAGAGTCCGCCTGCCAATGCAGGGGACACGGGTTCGTGTCCCGGTCCGGGAAGATCCCACATGCCGCGGAGCGGCTGGGCCCGTGAGCCATGGCCGCTGAGCCTGCGCGTCCGGAGCCTGTGCTCCGCAACAGGAGAGGCCACAACAGTGAGAGGCCCGCATACCGCAAAAAATAAATAAATAAATAAATAAATAAATAAATATCACTATTAATAGTACCTTTCTTACATGGCATTACATTGATTAATCCATTGAAATCCCTTAGGAGAGTTACCAGGATATAATTGTACAATAAATATTAGATATTATAAGCTACTATTATTATTCAAAACTATGAATTTTTTCTTTCCCAGAATAAAATTCTATAATATAAACACTAACCATTCATTCCCATGGAATCCGGCCATTGTAATGCTTGAATTTTCAGGTACTCACATTTCTTCTTTCAAACTGTGTTTGTCCTCACAACTGTGAAGCGACCATCAGAACACTAGAGGCTACTCCCTTTGGAGCCCATTAGTTCCCTTCTAAGCACCAGGCAAAGGAATCAGCACACAGAGATGTGTTGATCCTGGTCCTACCAACTTTGAAGAATGAGCAGCAGTTGTGGAAAATAACCCAGGGGTCTCTCCCCTCAAGGATCTGTCCTTTCAGAGTAGAACTTGTGAGTGAAATGAGAGTGGCCTGGAAGTCTTTAATCTGCAAATAATATAACACATTTCATGGTTCGTTATTATCCGAACATTTATAACCCTTCACTTCTATTTTTGATGGGCTTTATCATTACTGGCTTTTAAACTGCCTATATGTCTTTGAAAACTTCAGAGTATTCAGCTTGATAATCTCTTACTGAATGTTCTTTTCCTGAATTCATAGGAGGATGGAAGAGTTTAGATACCCCTAGTTTTTTCTTTCTTTATAGAATGATTAGTGTAGAAGTGAGCTCTTTACTTTCCTTTATTTGTATAAAAATCAAATAAGACTATGTGAAATTAGTTTGAAAGCTCCAAAGAAATATGATTGTATGTATTTGTATGTATAAAATGTATACAAAATATGACGGTATGTACAATATAAATTTGTGTAAAATGTGAGACATTATTATCACTGTATATACATGGATCAAAATGTTAAGCCATTTTCCAGTATGAAAGTCTCGTGTTTGAGAATATTGAGGATAATTCTTTGAACTACTTTCAAATTATTTTTGTATTGAACACTCTTGTTAAATCATCCCCAGTGTTTCTTCAATGCTATGTTGTCTGCTCTGTGCTGCACTGGATCTGTAACCTCCATGAAGACATCCTATGATGTATTTTTCCACACATGGATGTTCTGAATTCTTAGCCCCTCCCAGGCTTCTTTTCAACAATGTAACTGTCACTTGCATATATAGAGTTATCTTCTCTTTGCAAGAAATTTGTACTTCCACCTATATTAACGTGTTTTCTTTATTGATGATCCCCTTTTCAAGGACAGAGATTTGCTTCTTTCCAGCATAGAGTATGTTACTTCTTTAATACTAGTAGCCACAACTGTTGCTAACTAGTACACTCAATAGGCACACATCAGAGACTTTTCCCTTATTCCTCATATAATAGAAAATTATTTATTTCTTTTAAATCTAGTATAATGGCAATGAGCTTTTATGTATGTACAGAATGAGAAAAATGATGACTCAGTTATTACTTTGATCCCAGCTATATAATTTCATCATCTCAATTGGAAAAGATTGTAAAGCTGATGCCAGCATCTTTTAGGTTTCTCACATGACTAGTTGTTCAAAGATTTTTATTTCTGAGTGTATTTTTCTCTGTGTGTGCCTGTGTTTTACGTGAGAACAAGCAAGTGCAGCTATTGTCATAGCTCCATCAACAATATTTATTGGTGCCTATTGTGAGCTCTACATTTTGCTAGGGTTGATAGGGAAGCAGAGTGTATCAGATACACTCCTTGCACTGAAAGCACTGACAATATAGTCAAATAATTAAGATTAAAGGACAGAAAGCAAACCAATTGAAGAGACACTACCCAAGAAATTTCTTACAGTGTATAGAAGATGTGAAAAAATTTACAGAAACTATTACATTGAACCATTAATACGCTACAATAAATTCTTGAACCTGTTTTGATACAATTTTCTGATGATGGAACTAAATAAGGCTCAAAAAAATTAAATAAGTTGCCTTAGGTCACATAGCTTGTAAATGGCAGTGTTTGGATTCCACCTTGGCTCAAAAATCTGTCTACTAGTCCCTTAAGAGAAGTTTAGGACTAGAGTAGACAGGAAAAGCTTTGTGGATGAGACAGTACAAGTAATAATAATAGCTACTATGGATTGAGTGTTGGATGATAGGAACTCCTCTAAGAAGTTTACATGGTTTTAATTAATTCTGTCTCCAAACCCATGGGGTAAATTTTTTGCATCCTGATTTACAGCTGTAGAAACTGAGTATCAGAGACATTGAATAACTTTATCAGTGGCACAAGAGTGATGGAGCTGGGATTTGAAACAAGGTTTTCTGGCTCCAAAGGCAGTGTTCTCTAGTCATAATCTTAAGATGAACAATTGGGAAACTTGAGTATTGCAAACTAGATGGCCAGAGCCAGGGTGTCAGTGATCTGAACATTAAGGCAAAGGCAGGATGTTAGAGTGTCAAGTGGATATTGTAAGACAGAGGTAAAAAAGGAAGTTGAGAATAGTTTTGATGTCTTCAGCTAGGACAACTGATTAATGGCAGTTATCAACTGAAGTACGATAGTGTGGGAGCAACAGTTCTTGTGGAGGAGTTTTGGCAATGTAGAGTTTAAAGGGGCTGTGCAGACATTTGTATGATATTGGGAAGTCAGGTTTGAAACTCAGAAGAACTTTCTGAATTAGAGATGTAGAAGAGTTAATAATTTAAGTCCCTAAGATGATCAAGATATGCAGAGAGGTGAAGACTGAGAAAAGAAAGCAATATAACTTGAGAGTGAGAAATTGGAGAGGCGATGGAAGAATCAGAAAAGTGTCCTGAAGACCAGTGGAGGAGAGGTTTTCCAGAAGATGGGGGATCAGCAGTGCCAAGTGCTACAGAGAGAGGTCTGGTAGGACAAATATTGAAGAGAGCTTTGGCAATTTGGATATGGTTCGTCACCCTGATCAGAGCAGTTTCGTGAGAAAATTTGTGTGTTCATTTTTTTTTTAACGTGGGGAAATAGGAGCATGTTGAAGGTTGTACTGGTAAATTATTGGATGTACGGAGGAGTCAGGCTTTGTACAGCCTCAGGTTGAATAGCAGTATACATACGGAATAGCCACACTTTACTTTCTGGGCAGAAATCTGTTAGGGTAATAATGCAAGAAGCCATCTAATTTCTCTGCTTACAGCAAAGTCTCTCACTACTCACTGTGAGTAAAGAAAACCTGAATTTGTACCTCTAGTACAGGATAGCAGAGCGATTGCTCATCAGCCTGGAGGAATTCAGAGGTGAAAGCAGTCCTGCTAGAAGCCTTGAACTACCAGCTATCCTAGTGATAATTGCTCTCTGACTGCTGAGAACGGTAAATATGTCAGAGTCCCTAATTAGCTCAGCACTGGGTCTGCAGAATTACCAGTTCCATTGCTCTGCTTCATTCACTTGCCATTAATACTTTTGGGGGTAAGCATCTTTTTAGTATTTTTATGACCAAGGTGGAAGCAGTGGTTTATTCATTGGGGGTAGGATCTCCACAAGGCCCAGTATGGTCAACTCTAGAGATGGGAGAAGGCAGGGGAAGAACCAAACCAAAAGCAATAGATCTATTTTAATTTTTTCAACTCTACTGAGGTATAATTGACAAGTAAAATTGTAGGATATTTGATATATGTGCACATTATGAAAGGATTCCTCCCATCTACTTAATTAAAACATCCATCACCTCCCATATTAATTTTTTTTTTTCTGTTGAGAATGTTTAAGTTCTACTCTCTTAGCAAATTTCAATTATATAATACAGTGTTATCAACTGTAGTTACTATGTTATACATTAGATTCTCAGACTTTATTCATCTTACAGGTGAAGGTTTGTACAAAAGGGATAGATTAGATGGAGTTACAGATAAACATACACACCCTTAATATAGTCATGGAGAAGTCTTACTTTTTCAGGCTGGAAGCTAGAGCATGTCCTTCTTAACTGAAGAAAGGCAAGGACTCAAGCCTGAGGAATTGCATCCCTGTGGTATCTACCACAGGAGATAGTAAAGAGGGATTGTCAAAATAACAAGTTTAGGGGCTTCCCTGGTGGCGCAGTGGTTGAGAGTCCACCTGCCGATGCAGGGAACACGGGTTCGTGCCCGGCCTGGGAAGATCCCACATGCCGCGGAGCGGCTGGGCCCGTGAACCATGGCCGCTGAGCCTGCGCGTCCGGAGCCTGTGCTCCGCAACGGGAGGGGCCACAACAGTGAGAGGCCCACGTATGGCAAAAAAAATAAATAAATAACAAGTTTATAGAAAGCATTAATTTGAACCAGGTGAAATTGATGATATTCGACTGGTTTTGACTTACACAAATGGCAAATTTTTATAATCAAAATAATAGGAGGGAAAAGACAGGTGGACCTCAGGTGGACGACTAAGTTTGGTTTTTGAGACTATTCGTAGCCCTTTGATAAAAGTGGATTAAAAGGGTAGGACTAGGGAAACTTATTTACCCTGTGGAGAAGAAAGTGAACAAATGTTATGATATCTACCTGTTCATCTGCCCTCTCGCTTCATCCAAGCTGTTTCTCAGAGCAAAACAAAATCTTTGAAGAGATTTTGCCTAGAAACCTAGGGATATATGTAGAAACCTTTTGGTTATGAAAGGGATTTCAGAATCTGATAAAAGCAGTTGACTTCCCTCCCTAGGAAAATGAACATATACACATTAAAAAAAAAAAAAGAATATTTATGAACCCCCTGAAATTCAGGTGAGAAACCCCTCATTTAAAAGATAAAGATGTATTGATCTCAAGCAGTGATACAACCAAAGTAAAATCCCAAACTAAGACTTAATTTTCAAAGGTCTCTGGAAAGCACGAAAGAGCAGCTGGGGTTAATCATTCCACCTTTGGAGATAAGGCATTTGTACTCAGCATGCTAAGTCTTACAAATCATATATATATATCTCCAGTCTGGAGTCTGGGTTATACATCAAGGCATAAAGAATTTGGAGCAATGAGGCATTTCTCTCCAATTATTTTCTCAGTAGATGGCTTCCTATTATCAGATTTCAGTTATCAGTATATTCTTCTACCAATACTTTGATTGGCTTATTTATTAATAACATATGGAACAAAGCAGCAAAGTTTAGTGTTAAATTCTAGGCTCATCCAGTAGGGTAACCAGGCAGGTGGATATTGGAAGATAGCCTAGCCTTGGGTAATGCTTAATATCTAAGGACTAGGCATTGGTTCTTAATCCTGGCTGTGGATTATAATTATTTTGTGAACACATAAAACATAACACTGTCCAGCCCCATCTCAAGGCAGATTAGATCATAATCTCAGGGAGTGGGGACCAGGCACTGGTACCTTTTAAAAGCATTCCAAGAAGTTCTAATGTACATTTAGGGTTGACAATCACTGGTTTAGAGTAAAATTAGATGGTGGTATGGATACGATGAAGGAAAGCAAGATAAAAGTATATTCTCATAGGTGAGGCCCGTGGAATGATGGGAAATCTCTAGTCAATAATGAGTTAGTCAGTATAAATTTTTAGTTATTAATTTGTATTTATAGGTAAGTTTTTACTAGAAACTAACACAGTATTGCGAGGCAATTATACTCCAATAAAGATCTACTTAAAAAAAAAAAATTCCTTATAGAAGCTCTTGACCACTGGTTGTCAGTAGGGGGTAGTTGGCCTTTGGATAGGAGTCTGCCCTTCCCCCTCCCCCGTGGTTGCCAGCAGCCAAAATAAAGCAAACTTTCCTTTTCACAAAAAAAAAACAACAAAACAAACAAAAAAACCAACAAAAAACAATACAAACAAACAAAAAGGAGTCTGCTATAGTAACATAGACTCTTAGGGCTGAGGGTCTTAAGGCATAGGGCAATTATCCCATCTGGCTTTAAAGCAGCAGTAATATTTTCAAAATTGGCACAAGATAATGTGAGTTATCAGGAGAGGAACTTCAGGAAAGAAAAAGCCCATCTTTACAAAAGGTTATGCACACACTTGGTGCATATTTCGAAACTCACAAAAGGGTAAAGAGTGCAAACCTCATTGCCCTCTGTTCCCAGCTGTCCAATTTCTCTCACTTGGAAGCAATCAATCTCTTGTTTACAATAGTTCATTCATATATAAGCAGTGTCTTTTCTTTTTGTATACAAACAGCACTGTACGAATGGTATGCACACTATTCTACATTTTGCTTTTTTCACTAAACAATATACCCTGGAAATTGCTTATGTTTTAACAAGTCTCAGGTTTAGATGTTGCATGTCCAAACTTGCATCCCTTGATACCAGGCATGTAGTAGGAACTCAACAAATGCTATTGTCAATTTCATCACTCTTCCTAAATAAATAAACTGACACTGCGGCACCTGTATGCTGAAATGAAATTCAGAACTAGTCCATAAGGGATTTTTGCTGTCTTCACCTTAGAACTATAGTAAAAGCGTGCCTTCCATGACATTCTCAGAAGTAGTGTTCAAAAAGAGACCAAATATATTTCAAATCCTGCCACAAAAAGAGGCAAAAACTGTAGTTGACTCAAAAATTTTATGTCAAAATCTGAGAAATCACAAGTACCGTTGACCCCCAAGCCTTGAATAAACTGAAATCATAGGATTAATAATAAAGCCAATTTTTTTTTACTCAAAAATTTAATTCTGATGTTTACATATACCTTTGTTTTAAGTTGTATTTCACTACTTTCCTGTGTTGAAAACTTAACCTCACTGGAACTTGTGTGGGAAGTCTAGGCATTACCTGGTTTTCTAACTCTGAACTTACATCTGTGGTCCATTAACATTAACACATTGAAGCAGTAAGTGGCAGACAATTATAAGTGAAGGTTAATTTTACGATATTTGGTATCTGAAGAGAACTGTCATGTTCTCTGTGCTTTGTACCTTTGCTAAACCACAATATAAATATAAGCAGTTGATATTTTATAGATCTCTGATGTTAAAAAGTCATGATTTATAACAGCTGAAAGCTCATAATCTCTGCTTTGCCATTTAGGGATTGCTTTCTGCCTTTGTTTTCTGGGCAGCAATCAACACTGTAGACTTTAGTTTAGAGGCAGGGAATCAAAGCAACTGGTAATGACATCGATTGAGTTTTAAAGAGATGTTAAGTTACCTGCATTACTGCTTTGGGTGTATATGTTGTTTGTTAAAAATCCCTATAATCTTAGAATCTTCTTATTTTAAAATTGAATAGGTTTGGGGCTATTGCCCCTTACTGAATATGCAAGTTCTGGAGTCAGTGTCATTTTTTCCAAGCAGCTCAGCATACTTAGTGTGTTACTGGTTACTTTTAAAAAGCATTATAAAGGAGTCATATTGCTTATGTGTGCATGCATGTCTGTGTGTGCACATGAGCCTATGATGTGCAGGAGGGCAGGAGAGAAGAGTGTTCGATCAAATCAATAAGGCATTGAGTCATCTGCATTTAGAGTTCATAATGAAAGAGGCTTACTGGCATTGCTTCAGTTTTCTGAAGCTGCTAGTGGTGATAGATGCTGAGAACATATGGGTCCTACGTTTATCACTGTAGTCTTTCCCTTTATTAGACACAAAATAGTTTATAGCACGTGCTATGTAATTTTTAATAATATTACTACACACACACACACCCAATTACTAAAGTGTAAGTTCCCTTAGAGCAGGACCTTACCTGGCTTGTTCAAATAATTATTCCCAGAATTTAGAAAAGTGTCTAGACCATAGTAGATGACCAATAAGTATTTATTAAATTAATGAATATATTAGCACTGTTTAATGTATTATGATTGTATGCAAACAATCATTTCTGATGAAAGATCTTATTCTATGCTGTATTATACTTGCTGAGATGTTTATATCATTCAGAGCCTAATGTATGTGTTAATCAGCAGGCTGTTTTGGGGAACAATAATTTCTTTGATGTATCATAACTTATATTTTAATCAAAATTTGAGATCAAATAGAAGTTTTAAGAAAATAAAAAATAAAATATATATTAACGTAATTCCAAAATAAGGAAATATCACTCATTGCCTCAAATGGTCTTCTGGGGCATGGACAATAAAAGACAAAACAATTGAACCTTTCTTAATTCAACTGACTTACAAAAAACATTGTGAGCTTTTATGCATCACTTCCGTTAGTATCCTAATTGTAATGACATGTTATTTTGATTTTTTATGTTCAATAAATGTAATATTGCTGGAAACTTGGTGCAGGGTCAGAATTGCAACAGTAACAATTTTATATTATCTATAAAAAGTATAGTGCAGTTGTTAACTATTATTTCTAATTAACTATTGTTTCATTATCATTAGATACAATTAATTTGAAGGCACTATAAAATACATCAAATTGTGTCCTCCATGTAGGTAGTCATTATGGTATAGCATTTTCATTATGACACTAATAGCATTCTTTAGTGAGTATATTATCATTGTCCCATGACACTGGCACTGCAGTGGAATTCAACTCTAATTAGCTATAAAATATCTTTCTTTAGTAGAGGTCAAACCATCTTAAAATATTACCTCAGTGCTTTTAGCTTATCGGAATCATATTGGAAAAGTGATTTATTCTTATTTAGCAGTCAAGAAAATGGCAGCATTGACAGGGCAAGTCAATTGCGTAAGATCAGTTGACAAATCATTTTTACGTGGGTGAGGTCAAGTATCCAAAGACACAGTCTACTGCACAGGGTGATCAGTGCCTAAGACAGATTTGAAGAAATAAAAGTCAAATGTTTACCTCCCTTGGTTAGAAATAATACAGTTAGTGCTGATATACTCAAGGCTTCAAAATTTGTGCATTAAATTATATACATGAGTTGCCATACTGTATCTGGCAGCTTTTTATACTCTGCCAATGTGTTGACCTGTATGGGATAGTAATGAAATAAATTGAAATCAAGTGTTTTGGGATAGTTGTGATAATAAAAATGAATTTCTAGTTGAAACAAATATCTTCTTTGGTATTAAAAGAGCATGAGAAGAAGCAACAGAATATAACAAAGAGGTAGTAAAAAAAGGAAAATATAACTACATTAAAGAATATTAAGGGTAACTATTAAAAAAATAAATGTAAAAACTAAATAGTGCTCTAGCAAAGATCCGATTAGAAGTGGATAGTGAATCAAAATTATTAAATGGCTATGGTTGGCCTCATATTGTCATCCACTCCTTTATTATTCTTTATTTGGGGAGACCTCTGAGTTGACTTCTAGCAAATTTTTTCTTTCCTGCCTTCTTCCCTCCCCTCCCCTCCCCTTCCCTCTCCCCTGACCCTCCCCTCTCCCCTCCCCTCTCTCCTCCCCTCCCCTCCCCTCCCTTCTCCCCTCCCCTCCCCTCTCCCCTCCCCTCCCCTCCCCTCTCCCCTCCCCTCCCCTCTGCCCTCTCCCCTCCCCACTCCCCTCCCCTCTCCCCTCCCCTGTCCCCTCCCCTCCCCTCCCCTCTCCTCTCCTCTCTTCTCTTCTCCTCTCCCCTCCCCTCCCCTCCCCTCCCCTCTCCTCCCCCTTCCTTTTGTTAGCATAGTTCAGTGTTTCCCAAGTGTGTTTTCCAGAATACAAGGTCCATGGGATGCTCAGTTGAGGGATGTGGACAAAGTTTAGGAAATATTACATAGAGTCACTCATCTCTTAGAATTTCCTGATGTACTTTAACACTTTTTAGTCTCAAGAAATGGTCCAAAATAGTAAACCTGTTTACCCCAACCCCTTCCAAAATGATTTGACTGTGAAATATATATTTTATATATATATATATATTAACATTCCAGACACCTGACTTTAGAAACAAAGGGAGAAGTACCAGTGATGAGAATGTATTGAGGAATGAGGGGATATGGTTGGGCCAACATAGATTTTATGGGACACTTTGAATTTTTGCAGAATTACTTATTTATTTATGCCATGCTCATTATCCACTTTGTAGGAACATCAGTTAAAAAATGCTTTGTGTCATTTTGAACTGTATAGTCTATAAAAATTGTTAAATTTTTATGAATGGATTATCCTTTGAACATGCATAATGTCATTTTGAGGCTGTGGAAAACCTACATATTTTGAGATATCTTATTGGATTTTTAAAAAAATTCTTAGAAATTGCTTTTCTTGGAGTGAGACATTTAATTGAAAAGGTCATTCCTCAGAAATCACTGTGATTCCAGATTTTTCTGTCTTCTCATATATTTTGAGAATTGCTATTTTCACTTTTAATAGCTATCATGAAAAAAGTTTAATATTAGAAATTCATAGCAACTACATTTCTCATATAATCTGCCAGACAAAACAATGTATTTAATTGCTTGGAAAATACAAGACTGTTGTATGTTATTAATTTGAATGTGATATATATATATATATTTCCAGTCCTTTATCTTTCAAAACTTATGAAAGGAAAAGTGCAATTTGAAAAGCTTTTAGGATGCAGTATTGGAGCAAATGGGCTCTCTGATGCCTGGGCATTTGGTTTGTTTTATTTCTGATGGAACATGGGAATATTTTAAAACTAAGATGAATAGCTTCAATGTTGAGAACCCCATTTTGTTAATATTGCTGTGTTAAATGTGTAGGTACTGAACAGTCAATGAAATATGAGACATTTTACCCAGTGACATTTTAAATGCATCTCCTTGTAGGGGAAGCCTGTGGGAACACCAGATGCTGGCGCTTACTTCCGTGTGCTCGCGGAGCATGGAGTAGCTGCCTTGTTTACAGCGCCAACTGCCATTAGAGCAATCCGTCAACAGGACCCTGGGGCAGCCTTGGGGAAGCAGTACTCTCTGACAAGGTGAACTCGGGATGCACAGGGCAAATTACATTAAAAACTGCAATCAGAATGAATAACTGAACATCCTATATATTTTTTCTATCACTGCAGTACCGCTATGGAAAGAGCCAAAGGTTCTGAATGTTAAGAATGACTGTTCTAAACATATCTTTGAAATAGTTGGAAATTTAACTATACTGTGAATATTTTTTAATACCATATCCTGTTTATTTCTGTTCAAATTTTATCAAAATAGTTCTCTTTTTTAAACTACTCAGCTTATATATTTTCCTTAAAATAAAATGCTAAGTGTAACTTAAAATGAGTATGTGTATATATATATATATATACACATATATGTGTATGTATATATATACACACAGATATATATAACATCTGTCTTTTGAAAATAGACTAATAGTCTAAATAGAGGGAAATATTATTTGATTTCACTTATAGAGATAAAACGTGGAAACTATAGTCCAAATTACTTATGTTGAAAGAGTGAAGGAAATTATTTTTCTATTGTTTTGTAATAATGTGCTCTGAATAGTTTAGGTATTTTTGTGCTGGTTTATTGCCATTCATTTTAGTTTAATGATATGTATATTCAAAGATAATTATAGCAATTTGTGTCTTCAAGGCAGTTTCCAACATCGAATCGTATTGAACCTTTTTGAAATAGGTCACTGCTATCATGAACTAAAAGTATTTTGTAGTTTCTTCAAGTCAAAAGTGGGTTTGAATTAAGTCAGTTTGAATATTTTAAATTAAATGCCAGATGTTATGAATTTTATGCTGCTATGGCCCAAGAAGGGGTTAAAACAGGTATCATACAGCAATTGCAGATATAATTAAGAAGATTTCAATTTGGGCAGGGTCGGTGGTTTTGTTTATTTGTTTCTTTTTCCTCTTTTTTTTTTTGTTTTATGAAAAAATGGATCCAGATTTACGTAAAATGTTCATAAAATGAGCATACAGTGTGTTCATAAAACGAGCATACAATGTGTTCATAAAATGAGCATACAATGTGTTCATAAAATGAATCTTGTATTATATTTCTATTCATTCTCTCTTTGTTCCTTTATTCACTACATTTCAACTTAGTTTTCTCCATTTCAGTCAAAAGCATAGAAACATAGATTTTGGTAAAAACATCTGAGGTTATGTATCGTCTCCACGTCTTAAGACAATTCAGGGGTTTTGAAGAAACAGTGACTGTTGTTCTTGCAGTGTCTCTTTTCTGACAAATGCATTCTGATTACAGGGCATGTAGATGTGTGACCAGCAAGCTAAGGTGTCTTGTTTGCTGCATCATCTTTTCCCATTTATACATGGGTTTTAGATGATAACCTTTACTGTAAAGGCAAGAACCATTTCTAATTTGCCTGAAATATAAAGCATCAAACAATACCGAATGAATACCTTTTTTTTTTTGAATACCTGTTAAAACATCACTTTTTTAAACTAATAGGTATAGACATGGAGTATGAGATTTTAGGGTAAGAGAAATTGCAATGAGTTCCCCCAATCATGCCCCTTTGTCTTTAGGCATCTAAGTTTTTCATGATGATGTGAACCTGTTTTTAATAGATATTTAGGAATGCAGACTCTATAAACAGCCTCAGTTATTCAAATGACTCCTATTAATAAATGCAAACACTTGCTGATCACCTACTATGTGCTAGGCATAGCAGTTAAAGTTTGTTATCTCATTTGGTTATAACAATAAGTAGGAATTGTGATTATTCTCATTTTACAGATGGGTGAAGTTAGGGCCAGAGAGTTTAAGTAACTCTTTAGAAAGAAAGTAACTCAGGCGATCTGACTAGAGTCCACACTCCTAACTAAATTCCATGGACATACTCTTCCTATGAAAGGTAAATTAGGAAACTAACTTGACCCAGGGATTCTTGTCATTCATGGCATAAGTGTAGCTTTTCCTTTTCATATGTTTGTAGTCTGTACAAATAATACCTTCACTGATCTACTTTCATAGATTCTCACTTGTGGACTAAAGAGAATGTTAGAAACAGAAGGGACCTCCAACATCCAACTATCTCACTAGGCAACCAAGGTCCAAGAAAAGTTGTTTGGGTTAGAGACAAGAGAGAACCCAAGTTAGAGAACCCAAGTCTTCTCATACAGCTATACTTTTAAGTTTATATTTACGTTCAAGACATTTCATACTAACTTACTGAATGGATGTTCTGTTGATATTGTAATTGCAGGCTCATGATTGATTTGCAGTTTGCTTATCTCTCCTTCTATAGAACATTTTAAGTGATGAAGTTTTCTTTTTAAAATGTTACATAGCTCATTAAAGATTGTTTTAAAATAAATTTAAAGATGTTCCCAACTTAAGAGGGTACTCTGAAATAGGTAACTAACCAGAACTGTAAGTTCATTTTATCAGACAACTAGAGTTTGGAAAAATAGATGAGAAATCATCTAGTGTAATGATTTCATTTCACAGTAGAGAAAACTTTGGTACAAAGAGGTGAAAAAACATTCCCAGGATTACAAAGCTACTCTGGGGCAAAGCTGGGACTAGGCAGTATGGTATGGTAATTTAGATTCTGACTCTGGAGTTAGACTCCCTGGGTTCAAACCTACCATTTACTGGCTGTGTGACCTTGAGAAAGTTATATAGCCTCTCTGTTCTTTTCTTTCTTTCTTTCTTTCTTTTTGTGGACTATAAGAGCAGTAATAGTACAAGAATATAATGAAAATAAAAGGTACATAATCCATGCAAAGCACTTGGAACTGTTCATAACATAGACTGCCTTAGCAATTATTATCATCTTCTGCTTTCTAATTCACTGCTCTTTTTTGTCACATCATAGTGATTTATTTTCCCATGATCTTCTAGTTCAATTTTAGTAAAGTTAGAAAAAATTCTGTGCTGGGATTTCCACTCAAGATAACAGTACCTTGTACTTTGATGCAGCCTTTCTTTCCCCATTACACAACAATGAGAGATAATATGAAAAACAAGAAGGAGAGCATCAGAGCTGAGCTGAAAAATAAACTTTTCTGTGGACTGGAAATGGATTAGGTTTGCAAAGCGGTAAGGGTGGCTGACGCCAGAGGCTTGCTAGGTGTACAAGCATGCATTGGCAGAGTAAAGGGACTCAGTATTACCCTGCTTGGGTCATGGAGTCAGAGCTTGCTCAGTGATTGAGGATGGGCTGGGGTGTTCCTCCCCACTCAGGAAAGGAGGCTGATAACAATGACTGTCAGTTGTTTTCTGGGCCTATGACATATAGCAGGCTTTGGTCTAGGGATCTGATTGAGACAAAGCAACCAGAGACTGAACCAAACTGCCCATCTGTCATCCTAGAATAGGATCTGTGATATCCTGAGTATCACTGTGGATTAATAATTCTGAATCATCATTATGCCATTGGACCTCTAGAGGATAGTTATATCACTCACAAACCTATTGAACAGAGAAGGTGAGCGTAGGAGAGAGAGAGAAGGAGAAAAAAACAAAGACAAAGAACTTCTATTTCGAAAGAGTGTGGGAAATAAAATTCCAAACACACAAAGAACTCTAATGCTAATAAAATCAACAGAACATGGATTCATTCCAATTGAGATTATTTTTGTAATATAGCCAAATCAAACGTGAAAATAAGTATGTTAAGGATAATCAGAGTCATAAACTAATAACTCTTATGTAAAATTACTAAACTTGGGTATGAAAAAATTAAAAAGTACAATGGATAGTGTAAACTAAATAAATGAAACAAATATATGGGCACAAGGAAAGACTGTTAAAAATTACAGGATATTATTGAGGAAACTACCCAGCATGTAAAACAGAGAGACAAAGTAATAAATCTGAAAGAACTGTTAAAGAGACTTGGAGGGAAGAATAGGAAACTACAAATGTATCTAGTAAGAATTTCAGAAGAAAATGGAAGAATCATTAAAAAAAATGAAAGTTGAAGAGCCAATAATTGAATATGTTACTGAATTGAAGAAAGATGTGGATCCTAGTTGGAAAGTGCCATCCAAGTACTAAGAAGGTTAAATATAAGTAAATTCTCATTGGACAGGTCATTTGAAAATCTCAAAACGTGAACTGAGGCTATAGATAAAATCCAAAAAACTACCAGAGGAATCAACAGAGCACCAAAGAGGAAAATCCAAACTGATGCCAATAGATGCTAGATGACAATAGTGAAAGATCTGCAAAGTTCTGAGGGAGAATTGTTAAACAAAAAACTTTTATTGAAGACTGAGGGCAAAATAGAAAAATGTGCATATGGACAAAGCTAAGAGAACTTAAAACCCAGAGACTTTCTTGACAGGAAAAATGCACACAGGGGAAATGGTATGGGATATGAAAAAGCAGCAGCAAAAACTGATGAAATATGTTGTTGAATTTATATAGTTGTTACTGTACTAATTATAATTGGATATTATGTTTAAACAGAAGCCAAAATAAATGCAATAAATAACTAACAAAACGGTGGAGAGTTTTTTCAAAAGGTAATTTGAATTTTCTAGTGGAGAGTAATAGAAGAAAACAGAATGAAGGAAAGATGGAAATAACCACAGGGACGTTGATGGAAAAAAATAATGATGTTCTGTTGTGTGAACTAGAGTTGATGAGGCATCACTGAAATAATCTATTTTTATTTAACTTCTGTTGGCACAAGTGAAGAGTAATATTCTCTTGTTTGGTAGTTTATGGACCTTGAAAGAAATATTCATTTTAGTTTTCTTCTGCCCTAACTTTATTACCTCAGAATTCTTCACCATAATCTATCTTTGGCTTTTTATCCATTACTATGCAGCTTCCTGTGTATTTTGGAATAAAATTAATTTAACAACATAACCATTTTTCTGTTTCCCTTTTTGCTTAATTTTCAACTTAATTTGAGTCTTGAATTATACTCAATTTTATATAGAATTGGGGAAAGAGATATAGGTCTCATTCACATTAATCTCTCTCCCCCTTTTTTCTACTCTGGGTATTGTATATTATCATTTTGTTTATCCTTTTAGTATTATTCATCTGGAAGTAGATTCATCTTTCCATGTGTTACCATTATCAGAGCATCTCCCATATATTGAATTAGTATATAACAATCTAGGGAAACATTCTCCAATAAAACTGATGTCTACAATATAGTAGGTGCCAGCCACATGTCACTGCTGAACTCTTGACAAAAGGTTAATACTATGAAGAAATTGATATTTTTAATTTTTTTCAATTTTAACTAATTTAAATTTTAAATAGCCAGAGGTGGCTGGAAGCGACCATATTGTACAGTGCAGAGACAGGACATATATAATTAATATGGGTAAATGTACTCTCCGGAGAATCCAAATTACTGTGAAAAATGGCTAATTTTCACTTAAAACAATTTTTTTTTATTGTGGTAAAAGTCACATAATATAAAACATACTATTTAAACCATATTTAACTGTACAGTTCAGTGACACTAAGTACATTCACACTGTTGTGCAACTCTCACCATCATCCATCTCCCAAATATTTCACCTTCTAAACTGAAACTCTGTCCGCATTAAACACTAGCTCCCCATTCACTTTTATGAAATGAATTTGTAAACAAAAATATATTTTTAAATTTTTTAATATGGGGCATTTATCTGTTTGTAATATTAATAAAATAATGGCAAGGTCATTAATGAGAAATTTCACTGTTGAAAAATGTTTCAGTTCCTTTTTTGCAAGCCTAAAGGACTAAATGTTCTTTACAAAATAAGAATCTAACTCTTGCTCTTAGGCATGAGTTTATCTTTAAACTATCTTATAATTTATCTTTCAATTATAGATTTATACTAAGAGTTTTTAAGTAATCATTTGGTTATAAAAATATAAAATTACATATCATGGTTTTGTTTGTTGGGAGGAATTAGGTGTTAAGTAATATTGGATTAAATATTTATTAGAAGATTTTAAATTGTCAGTCATGTCTTATTCCTGAATTTTATCTTTGTTTATAATGTGTTTATACTCATTAATATTATACAATTTGAAGTCTGTAATTGAGAAAAATAATAACTTTGGGGCAGTTTTAGGAACTTTAATACAAAAGTAGAGTGATAGTTTCTAGTGTATTTAGGGAAAGGGGATCATCTATACTATTTGATGTTTTTCTAAATTACCAATGAGCCCCAGAATTTTCCTCTGCTTTTGGTAAATAGTAAAGTGATTTTAATGGAAATGGAGGGATTTTTTTCTGACTTGCAGAGAAGGCAGACACCACTTTTACTATTCTTTATTGAATATCACACCTTTCTATTTTGCTTATTAGCGCCATTATGAAGATTGCTATCATGATGATACTAATGTAATTAAAAGATAAGAAGAAAGGCAATAGAAATGTAATGCAAAACAATAATAATACTACGTCTAAAGATATATAATGCTGAAATTTATCATGAGATAAGGAATCAGTGCTATGCATGGTTTTTCATTATTACAATCAATTATTTAAATTAATAGTTTACTTGGCTAGGGAAAAAAAGCCCAAAAATTAATTAAAACTTGTAAAAATGCTGGTAATATCAGGTATGAATTATCCCTGGATTAGCCAAATATTATTTTATATGGTGTGCTAACATTTTTTAAGTGACAACATTTTGCATTACATTTTCATTAATAAATATTTTTGAAATTCTAGGTATTAAGTTTCATATATAAACTAATCACATGACTGTATGGATCGTCCAGAGCTCTTTGAAGTAATCTGTGGCTTGGCAGGTGATGGAAATGTGACCTCTGATATCCACAAAACTCTTCCTTTTGGTTGTTCTTTGCCTGTACTGTTAGAATCAGCCAAACCTAGCATTTTACAAATTTTAATACAAATCATCCAAATGCACAATATTCTTTTTTTTTCAGACAGCAAACTATTGGAAATTTACTTCTGCCCTTAAAGAAAAATTTGGGACTAATAAATTCTGTTATACATGTGCTATTACAAAGAAAGAAGGTGGAAAAGGTACAATATGCTCCAGAAAATGATTACACCTTCAATGAAATACAAAGAATAGCTCCTCTGTTGGTTAGTAAGAAAACCATGCTTGAAACCCCTTGTAGTCATAAACGGCAAAAATACAACAAAAATCCCAATATGCACATATAGGTGTGTGTGTTCTTTCTGTTCTTCAAATTTCCTGTGATATTATACAACAGCAATATGGTATTTTAAAGTTAATCTATTGATAAAGTGTGAAGCATGTATCAATGATCAGTCGTTAAAGGTATCTGTTTAGTACAGTTTGAGGCAGCACAAAAGCAAGCAATAGTGGACATTTTCAGTCTTTTTTGCTTCTACAATTTGTCATGGATAGCCGTGTTTTCCTCCTAATCATGTTTTCTTTAATGTTACTTTTATTTAGTGTCAGGTATTTGAGAGTTTGGGTCTTTGGTTTATTTATGTGTTGGTTTTTCTTCTTCCAGTGACATACAACGTATTCCTAAAAGGCTTTTCAAGGAAACGGGAACTGTCAGTGGTAACAAGTCCCGTTGCTCAGACCTCCTAGATTATCCCCCGTCTCCACCTCCGCTTTTTTTCCCCGGGGGTTCCCGGGGGCTGCCTGGGTTCAAATCTCACCATCTCTGTGATGGCAGCAGCCTCCCAAAGCCAGGTCCCCTGGGCTCCTGTCCTGACCTTCCTTCTGTCCTCCCCACTCCTGCAAGTGGCGTCTTCCTAAAGCAAAAATCTCACTGTGCCACTCTCCTGCTTAAAATCTTTAATTAGCTTTTTTTTAACATCTTTATTGGAGTATAATTACTTTACAATGGTGTGTTAGTTTCTGCTTTATAACAAAGTGAATCAGTTATACATATACATATGTTCCCATATCTCTTCCCTCTTGCGTCTCCCTCCCTCCCACCCTCCCTATCCTACCCCTCTAGGTGGTCACAAACCACCCAGCTGATCTCCCTGTGCTATGCGACTGCTTCCCACTAGCTATCTACCTTACATTTGGTAGTGTATATATGTCCATGCCACTTTGTCACAGCTTACCCTTCCCCCTCCCCATATCCTCAGTCCATTCTCTAGTAGGTCTGTGTCTTTATTCCCGTCTTACCCCTAGGTTCTTCATGACCTTTTTTTTCTCTTAGATTCCATATATATGTGTTAGCATACTCAGCCATAAAAAGAAATGAAATTGAGTTATTTGTAGTGAGGTGGATGGACCTAGAGTCTGTCATACAGAGTGAAGTAAGTCAGAAAGAGAAAAACAAATACCGTATGCTTTAATTGGCTTTAATTAGCTTCTCACCACCTTCATGGAGAAATCCAAATTCCTTAGAAAACTCTATAAGCTCCTTCATGACAAGGCCCAGGCCTGCGTCTCCAAATGGCATCACTTGTTCCTCGTTTACCCTAGAAATGCATAATATTCTTAATCACAGAAGTTTAAAAAAAATCAGGAAGCTAATAGTTTGAATAAGATACAATTAAAATATGTTTATATTTTTCACTCATAAGATTATCAACAATATGGTGTTTATATTTTTATTTTGTCTTGTTTTTACATAGCATCTAAAATCATAGATGTATCAACATCATTTTTTTTTTTTTTTTTTTTTTTTTTTTTTACTGTACATGAGCCTCTCACTGTTGTGGCCTCTCCCGTTGCGGAGCACAGGCTCCGGACGCACAGGCCCAGCGGCCATGGCTCACGGGCCCAACCGCTCCACGGCATGTGGGACCCTCCCAGACCGGGGCACGAACCCGTGTCCCCTGCATCGGCAGGCGGACTCTCAACCACTGCGCCACCAGGGAAGCCCTATCAACATCATTTTAAACTTTAAAACTTTACACTAGTTTTTCTTATACTTTAACTTACTTTTAATAGCTTAATGTGTTACTATTTATTTCATCCTGCTGTAACATTTCTGTCTGATGAGGTCATAATTGATAATCCAAATTTTAATTTCAAGCAAGTTATAAATGAATACATATTTGATTACCTGAATTTTAGCTTGAATTGCAAATATATATGTAGTTTGCTTAAAGTTTAAGTACCTAAAAATCCCAGGTATTTTGATTGATATCAAAGTCATAAGGATGAACGATCCTAAGGAGCTCACAGTGCACTGTGAGAAATAGGCAAGAAGCAAACAACTATAGAAGGAGATATATGTTTGTAGCAGAGGCAGGAAATGCATGTTGTTGGAGCACAGAGTGAGAATATTTGAATCTTCATCAGATCATCATGAAATGATGTAAGTTAAGGGAAGGGTAAAAAATCTTCTGTGGCTATACTACATTGTTCAGGATGGGTAGGCAGGTTTTTATTTGATTAGTTTTTATTTATTTTTTTATTTTTTTGGTTTTTATTTTGATGATAATGAATTAACTCTTATACACACATTCTTTGTTTTTTTTGTTTTGTTTTGTTTTGAACATCTTTATTGGAGTATAATTGCTTTACATTGTTGTGTTAGTTGCTGCTGTATAACGAAGTGAATCAGCTATATGTATACATGTATCTCCATATCCCCTCCCTTTTGTGTCTCCCTCCCTCGCCGCTCTAGGTGGACACAAAGCACGGAGCTGATCTCCCTGTGCTATGCGGCTGCTTCCCACTGGCTATCTGTTTTACATTTGATAGTGTATATATGTCCATGCCAGTCTCTCACTTCATCTCAATTTACCCTTCCCCCTCCCCGTGTCAGCAGGTCCATTCTCTACACCGGCGTCTTTATTCCTGTCCTGCCCCTAGGTTCTTCAGACCCTATTTTTTTTTTAGATTCCATATGTATGTGTTAGCATATGGTATTTGTTTTTCTCTTTCTGACTTCACTCTGTATAACAGACTCTTTGACAGACAGGCCATGGGGGCATTGAGAATAGAAGAAAAAAATAGTCATTCTCTCAATGAACCACCAATAGTGTCAACTCAATTCTATTTTTCCTATTTCATCCTTTCTACACTGTGGCATGATGTTCCCTGCAAAGGATTCTTCGTCTCTTAGTAATCATATATTCCTTTTGATAGGAGGCTTTTTAACCTAGAAGGCCACAATGGCATTTCTTTTTAAATCACTAATCTTTCTTAAATATGTCCTTGGAATAGGGGAAATATGTGTTGAAATCGTAATAATCTTTACCAAAGTAACTCATGAGAAGGAGCAAGTGCATCATATTTATGAGCATGTTTGTTGCCTTAGCTGTTACTCCAGAGTGTATTTTTGTGTATAGACTTAAGTAGAATACAGCAATCAAATTTGGAGCTAAAATTAGCAGAGATAATGTCAAGGAGGAAAAAGGTTTTTCATTTTTGATTATTAGGTGACTATGACATATATTACAAAGATCAACTCAGTTGCTCTTCTCAGAACTGAGAAGCTGTAGCTGTGAATTCTGCTTTTGAAGCATCTCTCTCCAGTGCTGTGCTATGCATTTAGTTATACCGCGTCCAAACAAATGATGCCTCTAACCATTCTGCAACCATTCTACAGTGTTTTCCTCTGACAGAATTACTGTGATTAGATTCTACAATGTTTAAAAGAAGGTAGATGAAATTGTTTCAGTTTATTTTCAAGGAATAATTTGAATTTACTCTCTCTCTAATATTCAGGTTCAAAACATTATTTGTGGCTGGAGAACGATGTGACGTGGAGACCCTGGAATGGTCCAAAAAGGTCTTCAGAGTACCTGTCCTAGACCATTGGTGGCAAACTGGTGAGCATCTTCCAAACACGCACCTAAATATTGCAGACATGCTCAGAGGCACTGCAAGGATAGGAGGAAATTCTGAATTATGACCGTCAGGCACAAACTCAGAAATCAGGTGGTTCTGGTTTCGATAGAAATAAGCAATTCTTTGATTATCTTTTTGTTAAAAAGTCTCCTTAAATGGCATTGATGCTACCATTCTCTTGGTCCCTGGGTATAAAGCCCTGAAGACCACTTTTGCTTCTCATCCTCTTTGCTTCATATATCCAGTGAGTCACTAAATCTCAGATTTCCCTTTGGATTCATCCCATCTTCAGTACTCCCATTGCCTCTAGCTGCAGCAGCCACACTGTCATCTACCATGATTTAAATGATCCTCATCACTCTGTGCTCCCTGCTTTCCTATAACCCTGCACACTGCTGCAGGAGTACTTCTTTAAAGCACTGTTTCTTTTATAGGATTTCCTGTGGTTCTCTGGCTCTTTTGTTATGATCAATCAAATCAAATCTCTTCTGCCTAGCACTCAACAGACAAATGTATTTTTCACCAAAACGCTTATCATTATATCTGTAATTTATTTATTTACTTATTTATTCTCTGTTTTCCTCCCACTAATTGATCCTTGGGAAACAGCTTGTCGTATTAAGTGGATAGAATAAAACTCTGGTACAGATAAAAAAAGACTTTCTGCTGCTTCTTTTGAGGAATGATTGTGTACATATGTGAAAGTAAGAAGTTTACCTGGAATCTGTTTTCCTTGTCACCGAATGTAGTGATTTTGTTGGCTTTTCCATTTGGCCCACTGAAAGCAGCTGTGAGTTATCAGAGCCTTTACAGACTTCCTATGTGTATATTTCAGTTCAGTCCTACTCAGTTCAACTAATTAGATCAACAATTGTATATTTGTATTTTCAGAATTTCCATCTTCTGAGCATTTTGGGCAGGGCATCAAATTTGGATTAAAAAATTAATAAAATTTCTAGCAAAAATTAGGTCTGATTTTAAAAATTCTAGCAAAAATTAGGTCTAATGTTAAGATCTAGAAGATCAAGTGAGAGACTAAAACTGAAGTTCAGTGTTTAATATTTTAGAACTCTTTGATTCTGATAAATTATACTTTTATATTTTCTTGGATATTGCTCTTTTGGAAAATGTGTTTTCTATATTCATTATAATATGAAACATAAAATGAATGATCAGAGCAGAATACATGTTCTTTAAATAAGATGCAAATCAGAAAGAAAGTTTCTGTTGTCTGTAATTTGATTTGCTAAGGGAGAAATTTCTTATCTAAATTCAGATTTGTAACTATTCGGGAAATAAAAAAAGGTAAGATTCAATTTGGAGAAAGAGCAGTGCTATGCGTAAAATACATAAAAAACAAGCGAAGAATTATTGCCTCTGCAAGGAAGAGTGTTTATAGACTTGATGAATCCCCTATTCATCCAGAAAGTTCTAACAGTTATTTTTCTGGGCGTAAGGAGGAAAATATTTTATCACCTTTAAGATGGTTTTCCAAGGTGGTTTTCCTTTCCTGGTCAACGTACAACTTGTTTCCAATACACAGTGACCTCACACAAGTGCTTGCAGAAGAGTTCTGTTCCCCACCCCTGGCTCTCTTAAAGGTGACTATGCTAAAGCTTGTTGAAGGCAACCAACACATTAATAAATAAAATTATGATTCCTTTACTTTTGCTTATTGCTATCGTTGCACATAATAGCCTGTGCAGATGTATGTAGTTAGTGCATCCAGCCTTACAAAAAAGCTCACTGAATCCTGAGAAACAAGCATAAGAGGTCTCTGGTGGGTACTGAGTTCCACATGAATTTGCAATTTTTCTTTGACGTATTGTTCAGAAGGAATTAGTAGACACATTATGTCAGTGTGCTTTGAATGGCTGCTCATTACTGTGGAAAACAGTGTATTTCTACTAATAATGACGGATTCTTTCCATCCCCCATATTTAATTTTACAGCATTTGATATTGTGTCCAACTAAAGTACACAAATACATACATAGGGATAGGTAGGTAGGTAGGTAGCTAGCTAGCTAGCTAGGTTAGTGGTTTTGTCCTTTATAAAAGAAATTTATCCTACGTGGTGCAGGTGTCTGCTACTAACAGAAAATTTAGTTAGAATCTTTATTTATTTGCATAGAAGAAATCAGTTCAGTATTTTCAAAGTTGTATGTTGTGGTAAATAATTGCAAAGTGATACTGAAGTTTAATACTTGCAGCTGTTCACCTTTCTTAAGGTGATATCAGATTAATGGGGGGAAAGGCAAGCACTTTATGGGTTATTATTAACTCTTAGAACAAAGAAAGAAAATTTTGATATTTCTAGCACGTTTATGAATTTCGTAATATTTTACGTATCAAATAGATGGTCATGCACTTCCCCAAGAGGTAGATCAGCAAAAACCTGATCACATTTGAAGGAAGATTAAGCTTTGCCCAAAGGAATATTTTTCTTTATTTAAAATTTCAAGTCATCTACAAGGTTGCTGTTCCTTGTTATTGACTTAGAAATTGATATTATTTTATACAATCACACACTTTTATGAGCCTTCCATGCAATGCATAATTTATGAATTTGCTCTCTGATTACATTAATATATGTGTACAAATGAGTTGTTAAGAAACTGTGATGTGTAATTTGGAATTAGTCAGGGGTATGTTAAGTAACTAAAATGTATGAGTGAAAATTGATTAGTTCCTGTGACTTGGGCTATAAGAAGGCACTCTGCAGTCATTCCATTTATATTACAATGTTGTTTTTGTTACACAAGTGAAATTTGTATTAGCAACAGCAGATTTCTAGTGACTAACATCCTCTTTTGATCTGTTAATATCAACACTCTTTGATGTCTGATTTAAATAATACCTAAGATTCTAAATTGAGAACTAATCTGTGGAAAATCCGAGAACAGATCAACTCCTTGTAGGGGCATTTTAATAAAGAATTGTCTCTGTTCAACACCACTGAAGCATTAACCCCTTGTTTTGGATTGCAATAATGTAAACATTTAATGCTCTCATGAAGGAAATTGGTCTTGCTAAGTTTATATAGGAGAGTTGTATATATTTGATTCATAATTCTGGGTAATAGACAAATTGTCATTTACTCAGATGCTTTATCTTCATAGTAATTTATCCATAAGATGATTGGAAGCATCTGGATTATTGACTGAATTTTTCATTTTTTTAAATAGGGGTTAAGAAATAGAGGTGCTACAATCATAATTTGAAAAGGGGAAATTAAGAGAATTGATAATTGTTCCCTTAAGATATGATAATTTGTGTACAAAGAAATAAACCGCCAGAACTTCATTACCCTCAGTTGTACAATCACCAGATAAAACACTGCACTGCTATAGATCATTTTTAGTACTAAGATGAGCTTTTCCAGAAATCAAACAGCACAAAGAAAGAACTGTCAGTGCAGTGCATTGTGTCCTTTGCGAGAATTTTTTTTTCTTATTTAAGATGCGTATGAAGGAACTGTTTTCCTTTTGAGTGAATCACCTAGTACAAAAAAAAAAAAAAAATTAAACAACTAAGTACTAAAACCCAAAACATAGTAGACCTTATCCCTTTTTGAAGTTTCCTCCTTCCTTTTTCCCTTCCTTCTTTCCTTCCTGGCTTCTGGCCTTCCCTTCTCTTCCCTTTCTTTTTCCTTCCTTCTTTCTCTCTTTCCTTCCTGTTTACTATAAGATATGGCACTAGTTTAGAAATGACTGCAGCAAATGTTATTAACATTAATGTAAAATTAATGTTATTTAATTTTACGTAGAAAACCTTTATTCTTTTACTTGCTATCAGTCACTTAAATAAAGATAACCACTGCAAAGTTAGAACACTCAAGTTCCACAGTAGCTTTTATAAGGAACAACTTGGTGAAGGGTTTAGATCGAAAGAATCAATGATTCTTTCCACCTGCTAGCAGAACAAATCTGTGTGGTTTCCATCAGAAGATACATAGAAACCTTATGTTAAAGTGTTTTAAGTGATGCCCCCCTCCCCGTAGTGATGAAGTAATTGAAATGAGGTAATGACCACCACCTTGAGTAGCACTGGGTGATTTTGTTGTTTGTTTTGTTTCCATCACTTTAATGGAGGAGTAAAATTCTTCGTAGAGTTTTTATAACCCCTAGGAGGGATTTCAATGAGAAAATGGTAATCTCCTAATGGATTGAGACATTGGTGGCCATTGATCTTAACTTTATCTGCCTTGAGCCACCTTTGCTGAGTTCTTATATCTTGAAGTAATCACAACATTTCTCTCCCTGTTTGATCGAACTGCTGCAGTTTTAGTTGCAATTGCTAGTTCTGAAGTAACTATATTCTATATATAGCCTAAATGCTCCTCCTTTGAGGAAGAATCTGATAATTCTGGATTTTACTAGAATGGACCCACAGGCTCCAGAAAACTTCAGTCATGCTGATTCTTAAATCAAAATCATTGATCCTAAAGGCACACACATCCTAATACCATAGTATTAAAATGTGTCAAGGCTACTTGACCTGATAATCCTTATTTTTGCGCTGTTTGGTAGGATATACTTCCTGAGGATAGGTAACTGGGACAAGAGTTTTAACCCACAAAAATTGGTTAAGCTGACCAAATTCAGTCCTTATCCTTAGGTGTATCTGGAGAAGATCCATTAGCCCAGGATTTTTTAAAGGCAGCAATATCTTTTATTTACAAGAATCAAAACCACAAAATGGAATAATTCATTATAGTTTAATAACAGTTATCCTAACCAGAGATCTCTATGAGAAGTGATACAGGCTCAAATATAGTACTGTCTCATTCCTCCTGGGTAGACTAAATGTGATTTAAGACTTGATAGGTAGAGTGTCAAAGTTTAAGCCACAGTTTTTTCTGGATCATCCTCTTCCTTGGTTACCCTTGCATTTTCACACTTTCCACTTTCAGGCATCTGAACTGATATACTTACTGAAGAGGAATTTCCATCTGTCAGTGTGTAGTTCTGAGTTTAGTCTGTGACAGGGTATTCTCTTCATCCCTGGAATTCCACATTGGGAGTTTTATGACTCTTGTTATTTCTGCCTTTCTTTAAACCTTGTTACACCCATGTGCTAGTGTGTGACTTTCTTCCATCTTAAACATACCTAGCTTGTGCCCCATGCAAAATCCTGTATGTTTTCCTGCAAAATGGCTTCCTAGGGCTAAGGGATAAAAAGCTCTGTATGGCTGACAATACAGTGAGGAAAGTATCTTCTTGGTGACTATCTTGATGACTCTATCTTTAATTATTCAAAAATCTGTTCTCTGTGGTTTGGGTGCCAATAGCCACTAGCATACATTCCTTTGGTTGCAGATCTTGAAGTAAAATATTTCTATGTACAACCAAATGCTGCCTTTCTAGGTTTTACTTTTCAACTGTCATTCCCTGCTTTCTGGGTTTTACTTAATATTTTCTGAGCCCATCAAATTCGGGCTGTGGTGGTAGGGTTTGGTTAAAGTATAGGCCTGCATTTTCAAAGACGGTGGATTGAAGTAGACTTTTGAAATACACACTGTGGAACTCAGGGTTAGACTGGATAGGCAGTGCCATTGCCCCATGAACTGGCTTGTCCAGAATATACCCTATGATGCGTTCAAATAGCAGAATGTAAAGAGTCTTTAGAAATATGAATGAATCACTATTGTCTGATGAATTTTGTTTTTCCCAGCAGAGTGGTCAAAAATAAATTCATCTCTCTTTTTCATTCACGGGAAAGAAATTGTAGATAGTTTGGCATGAGAAGTTGTGATTGGGAAAAGCAGTCATATAGACACAGTGTCATGTCAGCAGTGTTCAGCTAGTAAGACTGTGAAAGTATTCATCTGGCGAGGGAGGAAAAATGTCTTGATGTCATCTTTGTTGCCTGGCAACAGCATTTTTTTTTCTCGTTTAGAGCAAGTCTTCGTTAGTTTAAAGTAGGTAATTGTTACTGACAATTTGAGAAGCAGGAGCTTAGAGGTAAGCTGTGTGAGTTTGATCTGTGGAAGGAATAATCTTTTGTCAAATGTTAGGCTTGGTGAGACTTTCTCTTTCTGAAATGAATAACTGTTTACAAATTATTAATCCATCTGAAAATGAATATCCCAAGTCACATAGCAGCCATTGAATCAGACATTTTCATCTTTACAGCATTATAATGTAGGAAGAACACCAAGTTGGTGGTGTTTTCAGATATGATTACTATACATGAAGTAGTTCAGATATGTATAATTGCTTTTTAGAATCCCTGTTTATGCTCATTATTATATTAGTGATAATTTTTGACAAGAGACTAAACACTAAGAAATTGATTAATAATATGAAGTTGGTTTGGTCTTTGAAATATCATTTAATTGTCCTATCCTTGCCAAGAATCTCATTTAATACACTCTAGAAAGGTGGAAATATGTCATGTTTTTGTAGATCTTTACGAGACGAAGATTTCCTAAACCCTCCCTTAACAAACCTTATTGTCTGGAAATTTGATTTTCCCTTGTTGCATGTAATTCTCTGCACTGTGGGCCCTTTGGCCCCATGAAGTAGTAGTTGCCAATTCCTCTTTTGCTGTCCGTTCTAATTAGAAAACAACAGGTGACTATTCTCCTTGGAAAAGCAATGTGGGTAGTAAAAAGTGATACTGAATCCCAATAAGACTGTTTAAATCCTGGTTTAGCCACTTACTCTGTAGCCGCTGGCAAGTCTCTAATCTAGTGCACATGTGTTTGCTCACAGGCTTGTAGAAACCTTGAAATGAAGTGAAATGTGTATGAACAATGCAGCAAGTTCCTGGCCTATAGTAACATTCAATAAACATTTTTCTTTTCCTTTCCTTTCCTTTCTGTGAATAATCTTTCATGAATATGAAGGCCATTTTTAGCATCCTGGTCTGTAGATAGTCCAGACTCAAGAAAAGTTAGAACATAAGAGCTCAATTTATAAATGAAAATATTAATCATAGAGAATTTAATTTCCCAGTGTCAACTAGCTAGTTAACATTAGAACTAGAACTCTCATTGTTCTGTGTTGATCAGAGCCCTTTCTTCTTATGTTTTATCTTATGCTTTCATTAATACAGCATTCTTTATCTAATTCAACTACAGGTTATTTATGAGTTTCTCTTAAGGTTAGACGCAGTGTGCTGGTGAGAGAGTAGGATAAGACCAGTGTCTCTCAGGTTGAATTAATGGTTTGCTTCCAGTACCAAAAGGTAGGCTGCGTTGAATCAAGTATTTTAAAATGTAATTGTACCATCTCGTGAACACAAAAGATTAAATTGATTTTCTTTCACTGTTGTACATCTCACTGTTTCTACTTTCTTTCTGCTACCACCATGCAAGGTATTTATAGCTTACAGTATAGATTTAGAGGTGTAGACAATGGTTTCTTTACAAATTGCTTCTGTGCCCATCATGATGCTGTGATTAATATGACTCAAGGGCCCTGTGCCACTGAATCGATTTCTTTCCAGGACTTCAGCTCTCTGCATGGGCCACCAACTTCTAAAATCCATACTGCTTAAATGTAGTGTTTCTAGAACCGCAGTGGGAGCACAATGGCAGATTTCCAGATGCAGCAGGAGCACCTATTTATAGAGCTGAACCTGCCATAATGTTCTTCCTCTTAGCCCTCACTCACATCTACTCCTCTTTCTGTGTTGTCTTTCATCTATAAGCCAAAACCCTGGGGGTTGTCCTGGATTTCTCCCTCTTGCCCTGTCCCTATATCCAAACCATCAGCAAGGCCTTTTGATTCTGAGTGTAACTCCAACTTGGTCTCATCTTCCACTGCCACTCACCTGCATCAGACCACCAACATCTAACTGATTTCTTGCTCTGGGTTGGGATTCTCAGTTTAGTGCCACAGTTTGCAACTGAAGAACTTTTTCTAAAGTGCAAATCTGAACAAATCTCCTCTGCTACAACTCCCCGAGTCCCCCAGTGTTCCCGGAATAATATCCAAATTTCTTAACACTTCGCGATCTGCCTTTGCTCCCCCCTCTCATTTTGTTCCTTATTTCTCTTCTTTCACCCCTCGCCCATCCCCCACCCCAGCAGCCCTGCAAGCTTTGCTCTGGTAAATAATTTGCAGTCAGTCCTTGGTGGTCTAATGTCTCAACTTTGCACATAACTTCTATTTCTGTTATGTGTGTCTTTCCATCTTTAACACTCTCTTCTCCCCAAAAGAAATGCATTACGTAGGTTGGATATGTTCAATAAATATTTGTTGAAGGACTGACCTTTGAATATCATTCTTGGAATAAGAAAAAGATTGTAACAGACTTGCAACAGTAACATACAGTTTTTTTCTCTTTCCTGAGTCCTCTATTTCTCTTGTTCTCTTGTTCATTTTGGGATTGCATTGTGTGATTTGCTACTTATTTTTTAAGAACACGGATCTTAATAATGGGAGTCAGAGCCTAAAATTATGTAAGTATGTGTTTACTAGTCAGAAAACATTTCCTGAGCACAAAATGTCAGGGAATAGGCTTTGGTCCTGCTGATACAAATGGTTCTCAAAGCACACAAGAAGAACCTGATTTCAACTGCAGGCTAGGAGAGTGTTTTCATATAATTACATGCACAATTCTTTTTTGAAAGATTTTGTAATATTCTTAATGTCAAGTGTTCCAAGTATCTGTTGCTTTGTAAAAAATATTTACCCTAAAACCTAGTGGCTAAAAATAACCACCATATCTCATGACTTTATGGATCAAAGATATGAGTAGAGATCAGCTAGGGATTTTGTGCTCCAAGTACTGTTGATTGAGACAACACAGAGAGAATCGTGCGGTGAATGAGCTGCTCTGGAGGCTCCAAAGTGGCTTCACTCTCATGCCTGGGACTGCTGGAAGACTGGACTCAGCTAGGACTGTTGTCCAGAACGCGTGCAAGTGGCATTTTTAGCTTGGCAGACTCAGAGTAGTGGACCACCTTACGTGGCCCCTCACGGGTTCCTGAGACAGTGTTCTGAATCTCTTAAGGCCTGTGCCTATAAACTGACAAAACATCACTTTCACTCTTTTCTGTTACTCAAAGCCATCACAAGACAGTAGAAGAAGTATTAAACAAGTTGCACCCGCCTGTAATCCACAACTGTGGAGAGATTTCAAGGTTGTGGGTGTAGCCTTTGGACTCTTCAATGTAATTTCTCCTTTGCTCACCATTCAGAAATGGTGTTAAGAAATTCTGTTAATATTTTAATGTGTATCTTGCCAAGATGTATATTTTTGCCCAATGTATATTATTTATTAAAAAAATTAAATCACATTGTGCATTTTACAACATTTATCTAAACAATATTTTGTGAGAATTATTTCCTATCACTAGACATTTTCCTATGGTGTTTGGTTTTGCATTACTCCTTAATATAGAATAATTCCTATTTTTTTGGACAATCTTTTAAACTCTAGTATAAACAATACTATGGTAAACATCCTTGATGCTTAATATTTGTGAGCTCTTACAAATATTTCCTTGTGTATATCCCTTAAAGTGGAACAACTGAGTTAGAGGCTATGCTCAACCTTTAAGAGTTTTTAGAAAAATTGCCATTTTTAAGGCTTTTTATAAGAATTGCCGACTCGCCTTTCAGAAATGCTGTATTGATTTGTAGAAACACTAACACTTATATAACAAAAGTGATTGTCTTTGGCTTGTGCGGGCAATCTGTCTCCCATCTACCACCTAACTGAGCTCTAGTCTTTCTGTCAATCTAGTGAATTGATTCTTGCTGTTCAGAAAGCCACAGGAATCTCTGTCGTTAACCAGCCATCCTAAAACAGCTCCCATCTGTCCATCATTTTCTCCCACGTCTCTCTCAAAGCCCCAAATTAAATAAACCTGATCATAAAACCTACATGGTGCTCAAATATTTAAGTAGATTCTATTTGCATTGTTGCGATTGGTTAACTTCTTTGTTTAAAGGTCCACGCTAGCTCACAACATCACTCAGACTAAAAACTTAAGGTTTTAAGAGGACTTTGAAGTAGTTTTACGTGAGCTGTCTCCTCACTACGTCTCTGACTTTATTTCCTGTTAATACTTTCCTCATTTGTTCTGCTTCAGTCCCAGTGGCTGCCTCACTGTTCCTCAAATACTCTAGGAATAAACCTACCTCGGTACCTTTGCACTTGCGGTTCCTTTCTCCTGGATTCTTTGTCCCTAGATATGTATAAGGCACACGTCCTCACTTCTTTCAAGTCTTTACTCAAATGTCACTTCTCAGGGAGTTTTTATCTGGCTACCCAGTTTAAAATTGCAATCCCTTCCCATCGCTTCTCATATCCTAGTCTCATATCCTATCTGTGCTTTCTTTATGTTCTTAGTGGTTATCACTCTTTGACATGCTGTATGTTAGACTTTTGAATGTTATTATTGTTTGTTTCCCCAATTAAAATGTGAGCTCCACAAAGGCAGGGATTTTGGTCACTTTTGTTTATTGCTCTATCCCCAGTTCTAATGACAGCACCTAGCACATAATAGCTGCTCAATAAATGTTTGCTAATAAGTGGTACGTACCACCATTACTTCCATTTGCAAGTATGAGAGACTGGACTCACTCCGTGTCACAAAGGTTTTTCTTCCTCTGCTGGGATGTAGTCTGGGTGAGCTCTATTTTCTTCTCTCCTCTGTATTCTACACGGGAACCTCATGAGTGGCACACTTATCTATGCCATTCTTCTGCTCTGAAAGAACTATGCGAACCAGGGCAAATGGTTTAAATTTTCTATGTTAGGCCTTAGTACTTTTCATCTGTTAAAATAATATTTCCTTTTCTCCCTATCAGCTTATAGTTGGATTAAATGCAATAATATAAACAAAAAGCACTTAGCACATGGTACATGGCATAACTCATGTTTGAAAAAATTATGTTTATTAGTTCTCTCTCCTTTTCTTCCTTTAGAATTTTTAAGGAAAATTCATTTAGGTAACAGCTCACTAATGCAATAAGGTGGAGTGCGGCAGTAAAAACACTAAAATAATAATGAAATATCTGTATTAGCTTCTCATGCAGTGTGAATATAAAACATACCAAGGTAACTTATTCTTCACAGCCTTCAATTTCCTGCCATCTTCTTCCTGGTTGTCTCTTATCTAAGGAAATTATGCTGGTGAATTGCTGAGCATTGTCTTTCTAAGGTTGGACCTCTTTGGAAAGATTTCTCCAAATGAAGTGTCCAATTCTTTTCTTCAAAGAGAATGTTCTGGTTTGTTCAATGTAGCCCTTTCCCAGTCAAAATGTGACATCTGGATTTCCTGTCTGCTTAGATAACTGCTAGCCAGTTAATTATAGCCTGGGCGGTGTGAAGCAGATGTTTTTAGAACGTCTTTGAAATGGGGCTTTGGGAGTCCTTTGGAGCTTGATTAAGGACTGCAGCGTGCCTGGGGCTTTCCCTAACTGGAAGCCTGTTCTGCACGTGGACCTGCTGGGAAGCCAGGGTGGTTATACAGTCTGTGTGCATGAATGTGTGAGCATGCATCTGTGTGCCTGCGGTGCACATTGATCAGTTCTTGGGTCTTGGGACGTTCAGGGGTATAAAGAGAGAAAACCAAAGTCTCTGTAACAACCATTATGGTCTTTCTCAACCCACTTTTGTCCTAACTGTGGCTGCTTATTATACTTAGATTCCTAGGAACTGTCATTTTGTCTGACTGTATCCTTTGCATGTCACTACCAACAGTTCATTTTTAATGCTCTAAATGAATATCAAAATAAAGTCAATAAGTGCTCACTTTGGCAGCACATATACTAAAATTGGAACGATATAGAGAAGATGAGCATGGCCCCTGCCCAAAATAAAGACAACAAGATGCTCAGATTATTAATGTTCAAAGTATAAACTTACATTATCTTCTTGAAGTAACTGAATGAATAATACTTTTCATTGCCCTTAAAATTCAGTCAAAATAATCATATAGAAAAATATGCTTTTCATAGTTCCTTTACAATCATAAACTACAACAAAACAGCTGAAGGTTAAAGGTTATGAGTATGTAATCACTATGAAAAGATGCTTAAGAATCTCAGGAAGGATGTATAGTGTCAACTTAGGCAGTAGATATTGACAGCGCTTCAGTTTCTTGTGTCTTTATTTAAGAGTAGGTTTTATTCTCCCTTCCTTTTCCCACACTCCCTTCCTCCCCGTTTTCAGAAGAACAGAGTGCCCATGTCTTTTATAAGAATCCACACTGAGATGAGATGAAGCAGGGTGCAGTTACAGTTTCATTGTTGCAGGGTTTTTTTTTTCTTTTAAGCAGCAGATACTAGAACCATGGATAGGTATTAGAGCCACTGGAAGGTACATTTGTACGTTCTAGAGCTATGTGGTGACAAGGGCTGAGAGGCCTTATGGTGTTGAGAAGTGTCAAGAGTTTGTACTTCAGGTAATCGGAGTGCCCCTACTGAGCACCTGAACTTGACAAGATATGCTTTAAAAATAGAAGATTGACTTCAGAAGCTGCTTCTCACCACGGTGGGAGGCAGAGCGGCAGCATCTTGAAGGGGACATCTCTTTTCCTAATGTGTCTTAGTACCTTCTGTTCTTCTTGTCACCTTGTTATGTCTGAGTACCTTCCTTTAAGCACCTCACTCTGCAGGGTTGCTTCCTGTCATCACCACTGCTCTCATCTCACTGCTCTTGCAGGGTAGCTGAGATAAATACTCAGACGTTTTCCAAAAGGCAAAGGGAAAAATGCTGCTAAATTTCCAAACCTGTGGATTTCCTCCCATGCTTTGATTGTGCTGTAGGGAGAATGCTCATAGCTGATAGAATGCCATGGTCATAAAATGCCTCCCGATTTTTTGTCATGATATGAAAGTGTTTGAGAATTCTTTGTCAAACACCAGCAATGTCTTCTCCGGTTACTCGCTGCTTCTCCTCAGCGGTGACCGTCTGGCTTAGCACCTTAAGCACTGGACTGTCACTCAGGAACTGGGTTTTAAAGTTCGAGAGTTTATCTTCTGTTATTGATACCAGCTGAGCCGCCATCAAAACGTGAATAATAAACTGAACTACTCTGGAAGGTAAAGAACAGTAATAAATTCTTCCCATCATTCTAAAGTGATATAAACACATGATAAATCATGGTGGAAACCAGAATGGAAGAAATACATTCTGAGTCCTTAGGAAGATAGATGTTTTTAATATCTTGGATTACTTTGGATCTGAATGGCTTGGCAGTTAATCCCTTGGGTGTATGTAGGTGTACATTTATGTGTATAATATTAAGCCAGTAGTTCTGAAATTTTTACAGTCAATACCCTCTTATCTTACCCTCCATAGAGACAAATCTCATATTCAAAATATTCTGGTGACTCCAAACTTGTATTTGCCAATAATAACGAATGCATCCTTTTATAAAAAATTATCAGTTTCAGAACTTATGATTATTATGTAATAGCTGCTGTTATTCTGACCGTTACAACTTGAGACAGAGAAGACAAATTTAACATTTCTGTTAATCAATGAAGGCTAATTGTGAATAAGTCTCTGGTCTTGAGGAAATAATCAGCATAAGATAAATAGCTTCCTTCCTAGGTTTTGGGCCTTCAGAAGTCCAGGAGCAACAGATTTAAGAGAAATTTGATAAAGCATTGGTAAATTCAGTTTTAGATGCAAATGTAGTTCTTAAAAAATTAGAATATGATACTGTTGATATATTTTAAAAAATCTTCATGTTACCTGTTCCAGAGACTAAACTATAAATAACAGAAATATTTTGCTCATTGCTGTTATTTACCCTGATAAAATAGCTTTAGGTGAGTTAAAAGAAAGCATCTTTTCTAGAGATTTTTCAGTTTTTAACATGTTTTGTAAAACTATCACAGTCGTTTAATTCTCCATCCTTCATCCTGCTGATCCACAACTGAAAACACTAGAGAGGCCTTTCTTTTCTTTAAAAGAAGCACTACTATATATATTATTCTAAATTTGTGTCCTTAAATTTTTAAAATGTCAATATCATATCAATTACTGGATGTGTTTCATTTTTAAATAGTTCATTTGGACCATTTATCTATTCCTCATGCAGTGAAATTCTGTGGAGGGAGGGGGCAGTGCAGGCACTGAAGAAACATCATGATCTCTAGTTGAAATATTAAATTATAAATAATATTTATTTCTCCAGAGACTGGTTCCCCAATTACAGCATCATGCATTGGATTAGGTAATTCTAAAACACCTCCTCCAGGGCAAGCAGGAAAAAGTGTTCCAGGATACAATGGTGAGAAATTACCCTGATTACTTGAAATATGTAATGCTAATAAATTTGGTATTTTTCTGTATTTAGTGTGAATTATATTGCTTGAAACATACTAGGTGCTTAATAAGTATTTGAGTGAATGCCTTGTATTAAAAATGTCTAACTTTTTGTGATAACTTTTGTTATCAGCCAATTTGATCAAAAGTAAGATTGTAGACTTCTAAGGACATATTCTAAATGACTGTCATAATATAAGGTAAGTTAAGCATATGTACGCGAGATTAACACTTATGGAATACATGCTAGGTGCCAAGAACTTTGCATACATCTTTTCAACAAATGCTGAGGTATATTTAATTTACCGATATTATTCACATTTTAGAGATGAGTTAGCTGGTGCCCAGAGAGACTAAATAACTTTCCTAAGGTAACACAGCTCATTAGGTCCTGAAGACAATGCAAACCATTATGTTTTATTTTGTTTGTTTGTTTCTGTTACAATAGCTGCAGTTTTTCCCATTATATATGCTATCTTTTAATTTAGAAGTGATGATAAAGCTTTTGAATCTTGTTGGCTAAAAAAAATGAATATAAAGATAAGGATTCTAAAAAGAAAAATAATTTCATCCTTGCTGGCAGTATGTGACAATGAGAAACACTATCTTTTCCATATTTGTTTTTAACTTATTGGTAGTGATTATAATAGTTCAATAATCCCCTGGATTTCACCTCCTAGTTGTATGTCTTATACAAGGTGACTTGTTTAAGTTATACATTGTTACACAAGTCAAACATTCCACTTCCTTATTTCTAAATGGGAATAATAGTGCTATATGCTTCATAGGGTTGCTGATGGAACACAATGAAGCACTAACATAGCACCTGCTGGTAGAAAGACTGAACTGAGTCTTAGCTGGTAGTGTCATTAATATTTCAGAGAAGCCAGAGGGGCTGACTTGATTTAGTCTTACACATTCATTTTACAGACAAGGAAAATGAGGTACAGAAGTTACGTTGTTTGCATAAAGTCGCACAATTTAGCTTAAACCCAGCATCTAGGAACAGAATATAATTCCTGCATACAGTTTGTATCTGCATGTAAATTACAAAATTTAGAGATGTGTTTTTGCTTCTCTAATGTAAAAATATTACATTTTCCTTCTAGGACAATGACTGGTTAAGGATCATTTGGTTTAACCTAGCAGATATATTTATAAAAAGACTTGTAAGATTTTTTTTTAAGGGCAAAAATAGATACTCTGTGAAGTCAGTGACTTCTCCGGGCATGGAAGGGTGAACGCAGCTTTATGAAATCTTCCCTTTGAACAGTTCTGTCATCCCTACTCCTTTTATTAGAAAAATTGCTTTTGTGTTGAACCATTTTTAGGGGCTGATGACTGTGGGAGATGTTAACTACGTTCCCTTTCAGTGTTTCAGTACCATTTTCATATCCAGCTGTAAGAAAGAGTTAAAGCTTTGATGCCTCATGGAATTTCAGTACAGATGTTTCTCATTGTCTGAAAGCCGTTGGCTTACAGACAGCACAGCTTAAATGCTACAACTAAAGTATAACCAAGGAAATAATGACCTTATGACGCATGATTTTTATGGTTATTCAGAGATTCAAAAGTATAATGTAACATTTACTATTATAATGTTAAAAAGCCATATCCTTTTGGGAAAGGAAAGAAAATCATTTTTGTGTGAAAAACATTCAACATAATGTAATACTTAATTTCACATTCATTGAGTATCTTATGCAAGGTTATCACTATATTTTTTTTCAAGTAATTATTGTACAACCCTATGAGAAGGGAATTTTTTCCACTTTTTAGATAGGGAAATAGGAGGGGTAATAGAGCAAGAATGTGTTCCAGGGCACATAGTAAATTGGCCACTGTACTGGGATCTGGGGAGACAAAGATGAATTATCATGGCTTCACCCTTAATGAGCTCACATCTAGTGAGGGACAGATACCTACACCGCTAATTATTGTCAGAAGAGAATTTTGAAACAAAGTGCTCTGGGAACACACAGGAGCAATTAAGTTTTTCTGGGGATAATGTTCTTCTTTTCTTATAGCATTTTTCAGTAGAGTAACCTGGATGGATGAAGCCACATAAAGGATCTATTAAAGCTTAAAACATGATGATATATCCTTACTCTAGTTTGTACTGAAGATTACTGCATGTGGATACAAGCTTTGGTCTCTTGAAATCCTTCAGGATTTTTACAGTGTAGCATAGAACACATTGGGATAATATTTGGGAAGGTTAAATTGACCTTAAAGCTCATAAGTGGATATTAAGCCTTAAATCAGAAAAAGGAGTTTGCCAGGCTTTTGAATTCTTTATTTTTATTGCTTGAAATATGTTTTGTCTGTGTTTTAACACTTTGTATCCTTTAATTTTTGAAAAGCCGAACATATTTTTAATATTTTTGACAGAATGGAGGGGTATTTTTGAATGGATATAAACGTAGATTTAAAAATTACCAGTGTATTTAAAATACTATGTCTTTATTTAAGGGTGATTCTGAGCAAAAATTCATTATCTAATTAAAAATTAAAAACATGTACACTTAAAATTTTCATTTTAGCTTATTTATGTACGCTTGTGGTCTCACAGGAATTAAAGGATGCCTTTTTAAAGCTAGAGTTTTGGGAAGCTGAATATAGAAATATTCGGAAACATTTAAGCCTTAAGTTTATGTGTTTTTATTCAATTATTTACTTATTTATTTTTAATATTTTACTTTCCAGTTATGATTTTGGATGACAACATGCAAAAACTGAAGGCTCGGTGTTTAGGAAACATTGTGGTAAAGTAAGCAAAATTTGCAGTGCTACTATTTAAAAGAGCAAGAATTGGTATGTAAAATTAAGAAAAAATAGAGTTGTTGCAATGATATTACTAGTGAAGAGGTTCCAGAAAAAGCTTGTAAATTGTTTGAGAATACTCAATGCCAGCTGTTGTAGTTTTAACATGGAAGCCCCATAAAGTGGAACCAATTTAGATAGGACTTGTAAAAACATAAATCTTGCATCTTTTAAAAAATATTTCTGATTATACGAGTAATGCATAGATGATAAAAGTAACTTAAGTACCAAAAATATAAAGAAGTAAATAAAGTTTCTGTACTCTGACCCTTCAGTAATACAGTGTTAATTTTGTAATATATATGACTTTCCACTTTTTGAAATGCGTTTTAGGTTGTTGGAACAACTTGGTTTATTCTCATGTATTCCTGTTTTTCCTTAACCCTGTCTCACAAGCATTTTAAATTTTACTCTGCCTTTTAAAAATGTTTATTCCCTTTCTAGGCCTCTTAGTCTTTTTTGAATATTTATGATTATAAATAATGCAGTATTGAACATCCTTTTTGTGTTGTCTATTCTTCTTTTCTGATAATGACAATAGTATGAATAAATTTCTAAAAGTGTGATTACTGGGTTAGATAATAGTACAATATATAATCCCTGACTCATCAAGTACCACAATTTCCTGCTAGCAGTTTTTATCATTGTTCATTTGATAGACGAAGTGCTAAAATTTGTAGTAAAAATATTCAAACGTACTTTCATTACATCAGTACTTTAAAATTGTTAAGCTAGCAGAAGCTGAATTGGAAGTTGATTAAGTTGGAGACACACAGTATGTGACATTTTAATAATTGATACAGGTAGCTTTATTGCTTCTGATTAGCATGATATTGGCATCTCTACTGATATGCCTTAAGTAGTAGAATTTGCCAGAATGAGCTCTTATGAATAAAGAACGTTGCATGTGCTTTTAAAAAAGTTTTATTTTCCTATTTATTTAAAAGAATTCTTATTACTTGGCATTCTCAGATTGGTATAAGATTTTTCTCAGATTAATAAAACATTTTAAGTTCTTTGAAAATTAAATGAAAAATAGTTATTTTAAAAAGAATGTATTTTTTCAAGTAGGGATACTTTAACCTTATAAAAGGCTAATAGAGGAGATGCACTATATGTATATTTCTTCTCAGATTTTTTATTGTTATCAGTAAACATGTGAACACTTTATTACTCTTTTTAATTTAAATTTTAAGACGTTGCTGGAAAATGGAAAAATGAATACTGAATATGCCATTTCTATTCATATTTTTCTGAATCAGAATCCATATTAACATAGAGCTGATTGAAATCTTCCCTGTGAGGGGGAAAACTGTTGGGGACAAGAGGAAGGCTTGCTAAATGATTAATCTGAACAAGATTGTGGATGGATGCTTGACTAGCTTAGGGAAGCACATGGTTTGTGAGAGCTTTTAAAAGCACTCTAGCAGCTTACATTTTTCAATAACCCCTAACTCTAAGTGAGTCATCTATTTCATAAAGCAATGTTCGCAAGATCCCAAAGGTGGCGTTTGATGCCAGTAGTGTTTTAAACCCGTCATGCATCCTGTCACTCTAATTATCAGTGGCCTCACCCCACATCCATTCAGAAATAATAAAGCACATAAACTATAATTTTTTTTCTCATAGCCATTAGTGTTACTTCAAGTACTTGAAAATAACAGAACTGTTTATTGCCTTAAAACATTCTGTGCTTTAGGTTGTCACCAATTCAGAAAGATTTTCTTCCCTCTCTATTCCTAAACAGGGAATGTTATTGTACAGATCTCGGATTCTGAGATTTCATTATAAATTATTCGATGATACAATATATTATGACATGCAGTGGTCTTTGATTCATCCCTTAAGTTAATAGTGAAACTAGGTATTTGAAAATATTATATATATAAAATTATATTCAAAAAGTAAGGTAGAAATAATGAGAAAAAAAGTTACCACCAAGATCTCTCTTTTTGTAATAGAACAGTCTTGAAACCTTATTTCGGGAACTCCTTTTTATCTGTGAGAGTAAGGATTTCCTTTTGAAACCCTCATCTCCAGTAGCCATTCCAGTCTAACTCATTGACCTGAAAATTTTTCATGCGTCCCAATAGCTGCTTGCAGTATGCATAGGATGTTTTTGTATTTAATCAAGAAGACTTGCTTGTATCCATCTATAGCTATTCTGTATGCTTTGAAGGGACACACATCATTCATCCAGAATGGAAAATGGCTGATGAATGCTTTTTAAGAGTACATAATAGATATATGTTTAATTGAATTAAGGGAAGGGAAAAAGCACACCTTCTTGCCTTAATAAAAATTACCGTGGTTTAAAAAAGCAGTGTGTAATTTGAGAAGAGAATAATTTTTTCCATGTAGACCATATTCTAAAGGTCTGTGATCTGAAAAGCAGGGTACTTTCCAGGGACCAGCTACCTGAGTCCCCAGAACCACTTGGTGGACTTTTAAAGGTGTTTGATGAGAGATTATATATGGTTTCCAGGGTTCACAAAATATCTGAAATTCTAATGTCTAAGAAACTTGAAAAATTTATAATCAAAATGAATATATATTTAATTGAAAATCTATAAACTTTAACATCATAACAACTTCATTGTCAATTTAGTCTTCATAAATTTTTCATTTTATTTGCAAACAATTTTTAGGTTGTATTTTCTTACTTCCCATGATTCCTGAGTATGTACAGTGATTGCTAAGAAATAATAACCAGTGGTAAACTATAGGTGTGGCTTCTTGCCGTATGATTTCAAAAGCAAAAATATAACCTTTTCTTTTTCAGAAAAAGTTCTAGTTTATATGGTGTATTGCTATATTATACTATCTTTGCATGGATATGAGGTGAGGCCATCAATAATAAGAATGTCTCTGTCCCGGGCTTCCCTGGTGGCGCAGTGGTTGAGAGTCCACCTGCCGATGCAGGGGACACGGGTTCGTGCCCCGGTCTGGAAAGATCCCACATGCCGCGGAGCGGCTGGGCCCATGAGCCATGGCCTCTGAGCCTGTGCGCCCGGAGCCTGTGCTCCGCAATGGGAGAGACCACAACAGTGAGAGGCCCGCGTACCACAAAAAAAAAAAAAAAAAAAAAAAGACTCTGTCCCTAAGAGGCTTAAAACAGATATGGCATTAAAAGCTACTGTGGGGAGAGACCGCCAGCCAGAGATAGATGTCCATTCTTCTCCATTATTCATGCCCATGCTTTTCTTTATTACTTGTATAATAATTAAGTGGAATATTCTTTGAAAGAAAAATATTCCCTAATGCTACTTATGTTCACTAATTATACCTGTAGTGATTAGAAAGAATAGAGAGAAAAAGCTGCATAGAATATTTGAAATGTATGGGGTTCAAACTACATTAAAGTAAGTCAGTAAAAAATTACATCTCACTGTTTTAATCCCAAATTTTTATTTATTTATTTATATATTTTTTTGCGGTACGCGGGCCTCTCACTGTTCTGGCCTCTCCCGTTGCGGGGCACAGGCTCCGGACGCGCAGGCTCAGCGGCCATAGCTCACGGGCGCAGCCGCTCCGCGGCATGTGGGATCTTCCCGGACCGGGGCACAAACCCGTGTCCCCTGCATCGGCAGGTGGACTCTCAACCACTGCGCCACCAGGGAAGCCCCCAAATTTATTTTTTGTAAATACAGTTATAGCTTCTTGTTTCACTGTAAAATCTGTTATAAATAGTGTAAGTATCATTTGAAATTATCTTTCTCTGGCAGTTTCTTTAAAATCTGAAGCTATAATCATATATCTAAGTTTTGCAAGGTACTAAGCATAATGATTCATTTTATCATATTAAGATGACTCATCCCCAAACCAGAAATAATGATATGTGGTAATTTTGAAAAAACCTCTTGATCCATTTCAGCTCTTTTAACTCCTTTGTTAAGGCTTTCTAGAAATCTCTGTTTTGCTCCTCTGGGGATCCCTAAACTAGAAGGTAGACATTTAAGTGATTCCTAAACTACTGTAGACCCTAGGATGTAATAAACATGAATCTTGCAGTTCTTGTAGATTACTTGCTTTCAAAGGATTTATCTTTCTAGTACAAGAGCAAACTGTATGCCTGCATGGTAGAAAATTCTTCTGATTTTGAAACTTAACTCCAGGCACTTAATTTTGTGGGAAAATTATGATACCTGAATTGCTATGAATACAAAATGTTCATGAATTTTAGAAGGTGCTTCTGTAATTGCAACCAGAGCTTCAAAGTGCAGAAATATGAGTCAGTGATTTCCAGGCAACACCGTGCAGGGCATGAGAGAAAAGGTTAACTGCAATGCCTTCCTCAGTACCACAGTGCTCACTGTTATTAAAGCCATAGGTCTCTGACTCTTCCTGATTCGTGGGTACACATTTTTCTCTGACCAGACACGGTTGTTGCTATTGGAAGTGCAGCTTGTCTGCCTCCTGCTCTGTCCCACTGGCCTGTGCCCTGCAGGCAGTGATGGGATGCCAGGGAGCTGGATGGCCTTGTCTAAGTGGCTTTTACTCTGGTGCCTGCCGATTTCTCGGCCTCCAGATATTGAACACTTGGTCCTTAATGATGTTTGTTCACATCCTTATAGTTTTGCAGGAGTGATTTGGTCACTTACTGTGCTGCTGTTTGGGAGAGGATCAGTACGGCTTTCCTTCACCAGTGTATCCTTTGAATAAACCAAGGATGTCGTGTAATTGTAATCCCATTCCTTTCTAAATCTCCTCTGCAGATTTTAGTATGATCTTTTATTAGTCTTACAACAACACTGTGCGGTAGGCAGTGGGACAGATATTATCTCATTTTCGACATGGGAATCTGAACATCATTAGCAGTTACACAGCTAGAACTCAGATTTCTAACCCAGTTGTTTGTCTGCCCAGAGAGAAAGAAATTATGGCCTAATCAGTCTCTTCTGGGGAGATGAAAAGCAGCTTCATAGGAAAATCACAAGTAAAGCCTAAAGACCCTGTAGGAAATACTGGGAGTGCAAAGTTGGGGTCTAACTCCAGAATTCTCTAGGGAACAGGAGTTTTGTCTTCAATTTACAGTATTTGTGTTGCAAATGGCTATTTCTGATGGAGCAGTGAGTACAGACTGTCCTTTATCTGGGATTGGAGGCATCTAGGAGTTTTATTTATTTCAGATTGGTCAGGGATGTTTACCTTCTACAGTGATGGACATTCTCTTCCTTCATTAGCTATTTAAGGATTTCTCTATGATACCTCCCCCTCAACACACACACACACACACACACACACACACACACACACACACACACACACACACACATTACTGCTGCCTCAGTTATTTCTCTTACAGCTTAAGAATGTTCTCTTTGGAAAGGGTTTTCTCTAAGAGGAACTCCTCATTCACAATTGGATAGTTTGTAACAAAACTCACCTTTTCACTCTGTTTGGGAAGAGTTAGGAAAGGTATCACAGGGTGGTAACATTTGATCTTGCATTTGAAGGATGACGATAGGCATTTCCCGACATATTTCTTAGTATTTTCAGAAAATTTCCTTCCTTCTGCCAGTCCAATTTTTATGTTATTTATGTTTTATGTGAATTTTTATGTTATTGTAACTACAGAAAAAAAAGTATTTTTTTCTAGAACTTTAGAAATAGAGCCCCAATGCACTCGCTATTCCAGAAGGAAAACCTGCATTTAATGTTGAATAATCATTAGGTTAGCAAAAAGAAAAGCATTAATTTCAAATACTGCAAAAAAATTCTGCTCTATTTCATATACACTTAACTTCTTTCTGGAGATTATTGCTTCTCTTCTCACATGTTTTACTTCATATATATATGAAGTACATATGTGTGTGTGTGTGTGTGTGTGTGTGTGTGTGTGTATGTACACACTTCCAATTCTGGAACTCCCTTTTCTTTTCTGCTTTTCTTCAGGACCAATAAATGGCATTTTCCAAGGTACCTTCTTTAGAGTCTCTTTTCAATTTTGAAATAACATCTGAATTTTTAGACACCGGGCTTTATTAGTGAAGAATGGATAGCGTTCTCTTATTTTATACTACTAATTACCAATCGTAATTTCATATCTTGCTTTCCAGCCTGTTCCTCAGTTAGACTTGGGGATAATGAAGAAGTTTTCTAGGGACATCTCTAAAATGACTTGGGACCAGATACATATGCCATTTGCAGCAGGTCCATACCTTGGCTGGTGATAAAAACTTCCCTTCCAAGAGTTCCTGTCAGTATAGGATTTAACCATCTGCTGTAAAACTTGCCTGACAAATATCTTAAATGTTTACATTTCGATGTTATGTCATTAATTTAATGGAATAGACATCATTCATTACAGTCTTTCTCCCTATATGTATTCTAAAAATTACTAAATTTCTTGTAAATACACAATATTCCAGGATCTCCACGCATCTCAGATAATAGTTTATATATTCTTTCCATTAATGTCTAACACAGTGATTTAGGAATACCAAGCACTCAACAAATACTTGACTGAATAAAGAAAATGCATGAGTTAATGCATGCATACATGAATGATGCTCAAATTAGATGCTCAAATAATTCTTCTGGTGTTTTCTTCTCTAACTCTCAAATCTCCACCCTCTCTCCATTGGCTACTCTGCCCAACTTTTCCCCATCCTAAATCAGCCTGCCTCTCTGCATTAAACCCTGACTTACATCTCTCCTTCCAGTCACCTGCAAACTTTTAAAAAGTATAGTCTAACCTTACTGCCTGCACTTACTTTCCTGCTTACTCCTTGATCACTCCAGTTCTTTCAGCTCCACTCTGCAGAAATGGCGATCCTGGGGGAGATTCACAGCATCTCAGTCACTAAGTTCCATGACCTCTGTTGAATCCACTTTCAAACAGAATTTGCACTTCACTTCACCTTGTTGAACGCTCAGTCATTATTAAAACTCTGCTCTGGAGGCCCCTCACATACTATCCTGGTTCTCGTACAGTTGTGATTTGGTTATTTTTGTTCATGGTCTTTTTTTCCTTGGTCCCTCTTTAATACTGTGTTTGGCCTTGGATTTCTCCTTCCTATTCTGTAATCTCTTCCTGGATATACCTTGCTATGTTATACTTAATTCCCAAGGTCTATAGGTATATCCAAACTTATGAAGACCTTTCTCACACATGATATAAATATCCCTACGGTCCCTGTTCTTCAGAAGATTTATGCAAATATTTAAAGTTTTGTGCAACAGCTGAGAAAGCTGGTATCCTTAAAGCTTATTATTTATTTGTTTGTTTATTTTGGAGGATGGCTACCTCTACTTGTAATCCTCTAGGCTTTAATGAATTACAAGAATATAATCTATATGTTACTAATTGCTAGTACCAAATTTTTTTCAGGAAGAGAAAACACAGGTTATCAGGCCATCTTCTTTTAAGAATGGAGATTGCAAACTTAACCAACTTCTGGGAAGTGTAAGATTTCCTTTTCTCTCCAGTAACACCCTTACCGGAAAATGCTAAACTCTTGGTCTCACGTGCACACACTGAATTAGATACATTCTAGGCCACCAGGAAACTCAGCTCACATTCAATACACTAAGTACTAACTCATTTGGATATTATTGCAAACACCCAGAAGTCTCTGCTGTGAAGAGGCGGTACGTGGTTGCCGGTGAACCAAAGTCTTAGCTTTGGGGTAGATAAAACGGATGAGACACTGCTTTAACAATATGCCCTTCTATGTGCATTGTTCTTCGTATGGGCAGTGTTTTGTGTTTACGGATTTGGATCAGGATATCTGTGTGTTCGTGTATCTGTGGAGCTAAGGAACAACTGCTGCCACTCGACCTGGTGTGTACATTCAAACTTATCTCAGACCGCACCACTCTCTGTTGTCCCCAGTACAGCCTGAATGTTAGTTGCCATTTATTATCACAGTTGCCTTTTTATTCTTATTGTAGGGAGGTATTTTCTTATACCCAAGCGTCTGTTAAAAGAATATCTCCATGAAACACAGAAAGTACTATATATTGTGGTACATTTTTGGGGAACAACTGAAAATTATTTCTTACTTAATATGCAAGCGGAATGCATCTCTGTCAGGTTTATTGTTCTAGTTGTATATTTTGAGTATAGTAGGCTTCACTCATTAATGTTTCCTCTTGTGGCCCATGTTGGCTTTTGATTTGTCATTTCTTCTTAACGTCCTCTTCATTTGTTTACCCTCAGCATCCTGTAAATGCTGCTAAATAAATGATTTTTAGCGGTTGCCATATTCACATTGTATTTCAATGTGTAATGATGATTTTTACACTTGTTATAAAAATATTAACAATTAAACAGATAAAGTGAAATTATATACAAGGTTCATTCGAAAGATTAACATAGAAAAATCAGGTAGAAGGACCTGAAGGGATCATCTGCTTCAGCTTGCTGCCTTCCTGCAGGTTTAGTGATGAACAGTAACAGTAACAACAGCAACAGCAACAATATAGCAGCATCTCTGTAGTTTTGGGTTTTTTTTTCAGGTTACAAAATGCTTTCGCATGCATTTTATGAAATTACGGGAGGTCCAGAAACACTGATGTAGCCTTTTTTCCTCCATCTTAAAATATTACAAAAAAAAAACCTAGCAAGGGGGGACCTATGGGTAGGCCAGACATAGAGGCAATGGGCAATCCCAGCTGGGCAGCTGATCCCACTGGTAAGAGCATTTTCTGCCTGACAGAATGTGAGAATACAGTTGAGTGTCTCAGAAGTCTAATATTGGGGTAGAAGGTGTGTGATGTTGCCTCATGTTGGCAGTAACCATGTCTACTTCATTTTCCATTTTCTCACATCTGCACTGTGAAGTCACCACTTCACTTGGTGTTTTTTGTGAGTACAGGAGGGTAGGGTTTTGAAAATCTTTAAGTTTTACAGTATCTAAATTTCCAAACTATAAAGCATCTAAAAAGTTTCCTGAAAATACACTGAGCGGTTATTTTCGTTAGGTAATACTTCCTACAGGGAACCGATATGAGAATTCATTTGTTTACATAAAGATAGATAGATAGACAGATGGGTGATAGATAAAGATTAAGCCCTTATTGTGTGTATAACACCTGTTTCATACTATGGAGGAATGAAAGAAATATAAGAGGAAATCGATTGAAAAGAACAGATATACGCTACCTTCTACTTTATATGCTCACCTATCTTCATGTGTTCATAGGTGTTAGAAATCTCATAGGTCTGGATGCTCATGAAAAGAAAGAACAGAAGAGAGAAGAGTGAGAGGGAATTCTCAGAGTGGGGAGGCACATTGATTGTGAAGATAAAGACTGTTTGTGGGATGTTTAATTGGAACATCTTATCACAAAGAGACTGGCAAAGGTGGCAGTTAGCACCTTGATACTTCAAAAAAATAGATTTATTTGCCTATGGTGGAAGGATATTTCTCTCAAAAAGTAATGCATTCAGTGATGCATTTTTGGTTCCTTTTTGCAGATGTTATGCTTCTTACTGAAACAATGATTGATGCTAATAACTATTTGAATGCCAGATGTGTGTGCCTTTTGTGCCCTTCCCAGGAACCAGTCATCCCTTCGTGACTTTGCTATGTCATGGTCAACCACTTCAGCCTCAGTTAGACATGATCTGTCCAGTGGATTTAGGGGTTACAATTCAATGTGGGATTTGAATTGTAATTGTCCATCGCAGTGAAAAACTGTTAGTTCTAATCAATCTGTCTTTATTACCATTTTCATCATAATTCTCACTGCTCTGTTTTTATATAAGGTTGCCATTACCACCTGGAGCTTTTTCAGGACTCTGGAAGAATCAGGAGGCATTCAAGCATTTATACTTTGAAAAATTTCCTGTAAGAACTTTATTGTACTTTTTTTTTTAAATCATCTTACACACTTCTCTATAGTTCTTGCCTATTAAGTTGAGTGGCTGGCTTTTAGAATCATGGATCACAAAGCAACTTTTAAAGGTTATTTGGACCAGTTTCCAGATCTCAGGGATAAGAATGCCCAAACCTCAAATGTCTAAATAAGTCATTTTAATATTTTTTATCAATCTCTGGACGTAGAAATTTCTCCGTTTCTCTTAGCAGCTTTTTCTGAAACGTAACAGCCTTTCATATCAAGAAACGTTTTGTTAAATTAAAACTTCTGGGGACTTTCTGTATGATTTCTCACATTGGATTCCTCTGCACAGACTGAGAACATCTGATCAGAACTGGACACTGTCATTAGAACCTCTTTACCTCCTCTCCCCCGGTTATGTGAGCAAAATTTGTTCTGTTTGCCAGAAGTTGTATTTTTTTAAATCCCTTTAGCTATTACTGACATTCTTTCCTGAGTGTCCTCTGAGTTCTTTATTTTATAATACAGATACAGGATAGAGACAGTGTTCTCAACGCCTAACCTCCAGCGCTCTGGATAACAAACAGTATCTTTCTGTGTTCTGTTTAATCATTTACGTATTACTCTGTGGTTTGTGTTTATAACAGCACATAATTGATAATACGCGAAAGGGTCCCACTATCATCTTTCTGCTGTTTCTTCGCTTCTTTTTCTTTCCCTGAGAGAGATACCTGGTCCTCATTTTACACTGGGTAAAAAAGAATGAATGATTAGAATTTCATTTTTAAAAAAGGTGAGTCTATTTAGCATTCTATCTTTATTATTTGTGAAGGACAGCTAACCTAATCAACTAGACAAATGACAAGAATTAAAACAGCTTCCTTTAGAAAGACATCTCAGGGTTAAATGACCTCAGTAGCCAAGATTAAACATGCCCCAAGGGACTGTGACAGAGAAGATTTGTCAGTAGAGTTGACTTCAATCAGCCCAATCTATCTGCCTGATGGGCCGCAGTCAAATCACCAGAGTACTGATGTGATTAATTACAACCTGACAGTGGTTCATAATACGTGCATGTGGTTTTCAGCATGACCACCTTTAACACTGAAAGCTCCTTCAAAGCCCCATAAACCGTAGTTTATGGTTAAACTATATGTAGTGAATCTATACTCTGTCTTGTTACCCTGACCTCAACCCTTTCATCTAAGGACTTAATAACAGCACAGAAGGGTTCTATAACTTGCTCCTAGTTTAGAAGTAACAGAGCTGACATTTGGACCCATATATTCTGGCTCCAGAGCCCATGTCTTTACTTTACTCTCTGATAGTAATTGCAGTAAGAGCTGCCGGTTATTCAGGGCTCATGATGTGCCAGGGTCTGCCCTCTTTAGATGCCCCATCTCATGTATGCTTCTCACAGCCTTATAAGGTATGGTCCATTACCCTATTTAATAGATGAGCATACTGAGTCTTAGGAAGATTTAGAAACACAAATAGTGACTCACCTGGATTTGTCCTGAAGCCCATGCTTGTAATACAGGTATTAATGTAACTCAGAAGCATTAGGGAAAATAATATTTATTTCTTTCTACTTCTTATTCTTCTTGATTTTTCATTCTATTGTGATATCTGGACCAGTGAAGATGTACTGCTACTCTTGAGTCGATAAAAAAAAAATAAATTTTATACTTACTATTTAACTATATTTCACTGAAGCTTCAGTGCAATCCAAATCTATGTTAACAAACTAGTGGTCTATTTTGTAATTATTCATAGAGAGCTTTAATGCTTTTAAAAATTAACACAATTCAAGAAGAAATCTATCAAAGAACTACTTTGCAATACCAAAGTATACTGGAAATATTGAGTTATTATTTCTCCATTAAAAGGAAGAAATTGGGTTCATAAGCTTTACAACTCTCAGTTCAAACACTTAACGTGAACATATATAAGAACACTTTTATTCCTGGCTGTTAGGGGAGCAGAGAGATTCTAGTAGGCTTTCAAAATCAAAAATAATTTAATTCCATAGGCTAGTTATGAAAATAATTCAAATGATTACAGTAAACCTATTTCTATCACATTTTATATTTTACCAAGCTTAAAAATGATTACATTACCTAATACTATATGCTAATCAGACATTATTTATTCTTATTTTCAGGGATACTATGACACCATGGATGCTGGTTACATGGATGAAGAAGGTTATATATATGTTATGTCTCGAGTTGATGACGTGATAAATGTTGCAGGTCACAGGATTTCTGCAGGTGCCATTGAAGAGGTATTGATGACTATTGGTCTTTTATTCCAGGTGGTGCTTAGGGACAGAACTGAGCTGAAGTCAATACTGAGGTTGTCCATATTGAGGTTAAGTCATTCCACTTGGAAAATTTCCAGACCCTTCCTTTGAAGCATAGGCTCGGTTGGTCACTCTGGTATTTCTCTCACCTCACTTTCTCTCCTGTGGATTTTCCTGTTCTCCAAATTCCCCTGATTCCTGCCTGAGTGGTAGAGAGGAATTTTAAGCACTTACATATATTTGTAATTTATGGGAGAGTCTATATACATTTGGTTCTTGATCCTTGCTACCTGATTGCTTCTAGCTTCTTGATTTGCGCCTGTTGATAACCAGGTTTACATATAGTCTTTACTGGGTGTGTGATTTCAACATTTTATCATACTCTTAAATCCTGAGAATTTTCTTCCAATGTAAATTACACAAAGTCCCCAGAAGAGTATTTTAAAATGTTTTCAATTTTTTTTACCTTAAAATAGAATAAAATCCTCCTTTTTATTGTATAATACTATGAGTTTTTTACTTATAGTATAGATTCTTGTAGCCATCACCAACAACCAGGATACAGAAAAATTTCAACACTGCCCAAGAATTTCCCCATAATGTCACCTTTTTATTCTGACCTTCCCCACCCCTAACCCCTGGGAACCACTAATTTTTTTTTTGTTCCTATGTTTTTTTGTTCCTATGTTTTAGAATCTCATATAAATGGAGTAATACAGTATGTAACCTTTGGAGACTGGGCTATTTCATTTAGGAAAGTGCGTTTGAGATCCATTCAAGTTGTGTGTATGTCGATTATTTGTCCTTTTATGTTGCTGTGCGGCATTCCACTGTGTGGATGTACTAACCCATTTATGTTTCCTTTACCCATTAGAGGATATTTTAAGTGCTTCTAGTTTGAGGCAGTTATAAATAATGCTGCCATATACATTCAAGTTCAGGTTTTTGTGCAAATGTTAGTTTTCATTTCTCTAGGATAAATGCCTGTAGTGAGTCTGCTGGGTTACATGTTAAGTGTATGTTTAGGCTTATAAGAAACTATCAAACTGTTCTCTAGAGCGGCTGTGCCATTTTATATTCCCACCCATAGTGTGTGAGGGGGTCTGTTTCTTCCCATCTTCATTAGTACTCAGAATTGCCATTGTTCTTTATTTAAATCATTCTAATAGATGTGTAAAGGTATCTCATTGTGCTTTGAATTTGATTGTCTGTAATGACTAAAATGTTGGAAACCTTTTCTTGTGTTTATTTGCCATCAATGTTCTTCTCTGTCATTAAAATCTTCTGCCCATCTTTTTAAAAATTGGGTTGTTTTTCTTATTGTTCAGTTTTGAGAGTTTTTAAGGTATTCTGGATACAAGTCCTTTGTTTGATATGCAGTTTGAAGATATGTATTTTTTTCCTGTCTGTGACTGGTCTTTCTCTTCTCTTAAAAGTGCTCTTAATAGAGCAAAAGTGTGTTTCATATTGATGAAGTCTAATTCAGCATTTTTTTCTTTTATAGATGATGATGTTTATCGAAGAACTCTTTCCTAACCCAAGGTCATACTTTCTTCTTTGTTTTCACCTAAAATTTTATAGTTTTACATTTTATATCAATTTACATTTACATTTTGAGGGTTTTTTTTGTATATAGTGCAAGATGTAGGTTGAGGATTTTTTTTTTAATGTGTATGCCAATTCTTCCATGTGTTATATGTTGCAAAGACTGGACTTTCTCCATTGAATTGCCTTTGCACCTTTGTAAAAAATTAGCTGACAGTATTTGAGTGGGTCTATTTCTAGAGTATCTCTTGTTTTATTGATCTGTGTGTTTACCTTTTCACCAATACTATTCTGTCTTGATACTTTATAGAGTGTCTTAGAGTTGAATAGTGTCCACTATTTTCGAAATCGCTCCACTTTTCAAAAATCGTGTGGTTATTCTGTTCCTTTACTTTTCCATGTATATTTTAGAATGAGCTTTTCTATAGTTAAAATAAATCCTGCATGGATTCTGACTGGGATTGTGTTAAATCTATAGATGGATTTGAGAAAAATTGATATCTGGACTCTACTGAATTGTCCAATTCATGAACTTTGTATGTCTTTCCATTTATTTAGGTCTTTTTTGATATGTTTCACTGACATTTTATACTTTTTAGTATGCAGATTCTGAACATATTTTCTTTTTTTTTAATTTATTTTTTTATACAGCAGGTTCTTATTAGTTATCCATTTTATACATATTAGTATATACATGTCAATCCCAATCTCCCAATTCATCTCACCACCACCACCCCACCCCACCCCCGCCACCGCTTTCCCCCCTTGGTGTCCATACGTTTGTTCTCTACATCTGTGTCTCTATTTCTGTTCTGCAAACCGGTTCATCTGTACCATTTTTCTAGGTTCCACATATATGCGTTAATATACGATATTTGTTTTTCTCTTTCTGACTTACCTCACTCTGTATGACAGTCTCTAGATTCATCCACGTCTCTACAAATGATCCAATTTCTGAACATATTTTCTTAATTTATACCTAAGTATTTAGTTTTCTGAGCTGTTGTAAATAGAATTTTTTTTAGTTTTGGTTTCCAAATTTTCATTGCTAGTGGATATAGAACTGCTATTGACTTTTATGAACTGATATGTATCTTGTGATCTTGCTCAATTCATTTATTAGTTCTAAGAGTTGTGTGTATATGTGTGTGTATGTGTGTGTTTGTATTTCTTGGGATTTCCTGTGTGGACAATCATGCTGTCTGTGAATAGAGGTAGTTTTATTGCTTGCTTTCCAATCTGAATATTTTTTATTTCTTTCTCTTGCCTTTTGAACTGGTCAGACCCTCCACTATGATACTGAGTAAGAGTGATGAGAGCAGTTACCCTCGTCTTGTTCCTGATCTTAGGGTAAAAGCATTCAATATCTTACCATTAAGAATGACGTTACCTGTAGATGTTTCTGTAGATGGCCTTTATCAGATGAGGAAGTTTCCTTCTATTACTAATTTGCTGGTTTTTTTTTTTTTTAATCTTGAAAGAATGTTAAATTTTATCAAATGCTTTTTCTGCTTCTATTGATATGATTGTGTGGATTTTCTTTTTAAGCCTGTTAATATGGTGAATCACATTAATTAATTTTCAACTGTTGAACCAGCTTTGCATTGCTTGGGATATACCTCACTTAGTTGCAATGTATTATTGTTTAATATATTGATTTTTTTTTTTAATTTATAGTAATTTTTGCTGATCGGAAGTTGGCTTTGTGTGGTAATCATGTTTTTAATAGTGTTTGTATCATTTATCTCTTCTCATCCTTTCCTTTTTAATATATCTAGATCATTATGTTTCCTGTGGCCTTTTTGTAGATAACATAGTTGGGTCTTGTTCTTATTTTAATCCAGTTTTATAATTTTTATCTTTTAACTGGTGTTTTTAAGACCATTAACATTTAACTTAAGTATTGACATATTTATGTCTCCAAGTTTATTATTGGTTTCCTTCTTGCCTTTTCTCTTTTTTATTTCCCTCATGTTACATTTTCTCCCTTCTTTTAAGTCATTTGGTTCTTTTTTTGTAGCTTCTATTTCTTTGCTGAGAACTTCTCCATTCATTCCAAGGGTGCTTGCCCATACTTTCTGGGCCACAGTTACTGTGGAGTTGTTAATATTTATCTTTGTTAATTTTATCCTAAATGTGCAAATGAGGCATTCTTTGTCAAAGACAGATTTCTTAATAATAAGTGTGTCATTGCTTTCTTACTCCCAGTCTTATCCCTAGGGGACCCAACAAGAGCCGATGGGAAATTTCCCTACATAAGTAGCCAGCCATACCATAGATGAGAAATAAGGAAAATTATTTTTCTCTGCTTATAAAGAGGAAGGAGGCAGCTATCTTTCCCCCTCCTAAAGAGGTCTCCTTGGACACATAATAGGCTGAATCCAAACTCCAGTTCTTTGGTATGTACATAACATCTCTCCAGGAGGCAGATAGCCCCCTGTGTCTCAACTTTTACAACCTAGAAATGTTTCCAACTTCTAAGCCTTCATCTTTTTGACATGGAAATACCAAGGAAGATAGTGAGTGGGCCAGTCTCCCCAGCACCTTATGAGTTTAACCTAGGGATCTAGTCTAGGATGTAAGCATTTTGCCCACCCAGGGAAATTAGAAAATTTTATTATCCTTTCATATCAGAGCAATTGACTAAACAAACAGCTATAGATCAAATTCTCAAGGTATTTGAAGAGTCTCAGGAGGCTAGGGTTTTTTATAGGGCCAATGAGGAAATCTGGAAAAGTTTTATTCCCCTACGGATATAATAGCTACATTAAAATCTTTATCTGATATTTGTAATATTTGGATTGGGGTTTGGCATTTGTTGATTATCTTTTTTAAAGGAGTGTTTAGGTTTTCCTAATTCTTTTCATGTCCAGTAATTTTGCATTTTATATTTTGACTATTACTTTATGAGATTTTGGATCCTTTGAAAATCATCTGGATTTTTGTTCTTGTGATTGTTTATTTTAGCAGATGGTCAAGCCATTTAAGATCATACCACACGTCCTTACCCACTTTCTGTGGATTGTGGTTCCAATGTCAATTTTGTTTTCAAAGCCTTTACAGTGCTATTCTAGTACATCTCACTGTGTCTCTCTCCCAGAGGCCAATCTGAAACTCAAGTTAAGTGCTCAAAATCTGTGCTATGCTGATTCTGGTTGGATTCATGCATATACAACTTACAGTAGGCTCAGGACATCATACTCAGATTTAAAATATCCCTTTTTCTAGCTCCTTTCTCTCCACGAGCTACTCTTCACTTTTTGATTCCCAGGGCTCCCCCTTACTGCTCTTCTCGGTATAAAGTCAGGGCTTCAGCCTCCCCGTACTCCTGCTGGGGTTCAGTCCTGCAAGGTCTACCTACATAGCGTCCCTGGGGAGAGGAAGGGACTCTGTCTCTTTGTTAGCACTTGCCTGGTATAGGGCAGAGCTAGTCAACAGGGATCAACTCTCAGGAACTGGATGGCTGCTGGTGGGGAGCACAAGTGGTACTGAATCTTTCCTGGCTCTCTTGGTGTAAGATGGGGGAGTCCCCAGTGCTCCATCCCCAGGATCTGCTGCACAGTGATAGTGGAGAAGGGAGAGGACACAGCTTTTTGGCTGCATTCACCTGGTGAAAGGTGTGAAGAGTCAACAAGGTGGTTACAGCTCTGTAGAAAGGAAGAGAGACACTGCTTCTTCATTGGTGTCCATCTGGAGTAGGGACAATAAAATCAAAATGATTCTGTTTCCCAGCTCCTCTGCTCCTTTTCCTGGACCTCTAGGTGGACACAGCAGGCATTTCTAAGGGCTTTTTCTGTCTGTACTTATTGACAGTTCCACATTTTTGACTGATATAGAACCCAGGCCAGAATATATAGGAGGCAAAATCATCAAACCAACAAACCATAACAACAATGAAAACCAAAAACTTCTAAACAAGCAAAAAACAAGGGACTCACCATCAGGTTGTCTCTCAAGTTCTGATAGAGTCTTCTGGTATGAATTTTTTTTTTTTTTTTTTTTTTTTTTTTTTTTTTTTTTGC